>NW_026596040.1:30703017-30836693 GCF_907164565.1 Psammomys obesus | reverse complement strand
CATCATCATCATCATCATCATCATCATCATCATCATCATCATCATCACAGGGTAATGTCAGTGTAACCAGTAGTAGGGTCCTATGTCTCAGTGCCCTCCAAGAATTCTCATACTATTTTTTTCACTAAAGACCTGACTTGAAAAAAAATTCCATTGATACCCCTTTTCTGTTTCAAGCTGAGTAAGGAAGATTAGGAAATTATTTATGCTATCTTTTATTTTATTTTTTTGTAAATCAAAAAGTAGCTCAGAACAAAAGGTTATTTTAAGTACAAAAGAAGAAAAAGTTGAAGAGTAACAAATATTTCCTCTTTGAAGAAAGGTGTTAAATATAAGTGATTACTTGGAATAAAATTATATAAACTGGGAAATTTTGTACACAACATTTTATTTAAGCCAGTCTGGAGCCAATCTGCACACTCACAGTTACAATGTAAATTTTATAGATATAATATAATATATTGCATGACATTTATATTTGTATAATATATGTATGTATGCATTTATATGTATAACATAATATATATGCATATATATTGTGTTATGTTGTTTATTGAGCAACTTAGTAGTAGCGAAAAAGAGTAAGGTATAAACACAAGGAAAGAAACAGAACCAAAATATCTGGGCACAGGGGTCTTTTCTGAGACTGATACTCCAACCAAGGATCATTCGTAAATATAACCTAGATAACCTAGAACCCCTGCTCAGATGTAGCCCATGGTAGCTCAGTCTCCAAATGGATTCCCTAGTAAGGGGAATAGGGGCTGTCTCTGACAAGAACTCTGTGGCTATCTCTTTGATCTCCATTTCCTGAGTGGGGAGCAGCCTTACCAGGCCACAGAGGAAGACAATGAAGCTTGATTGTCTTGATGAGACTTGATAGGCTAGGGTCAGAGGGAAGGAGGAGGAGGACCTTCCCTATCAGTGGACTTGGAGAGGGGCATGGGAGAAGATGAGAAAGGGAGGGTGGGATTAGGAGGGGACAAGGGAGGGGGCAACAGCTGGTATACAAAGTTAATAAACTGTAATTAATTAAAAAATAAATAAATTAAAAAAGAGTAAGGTGTAAGACCAGGAACATACTAGTCCAATATTCTTGAACTCTGATGCCTGGAACATCTATGCTTTCTTTACTTTCCACTTATTTTTTTCTCATTGTAGTTAAATAGCGTCTTTTGTCTTTAGGTGCGATTCTTTCTGCTCCTCTTTTTTGTTGTTGTTCCAGTATATGTATTTTCAATAGCTCTTGCTCTAAAACAGCATCACCTATGGCAGTATTTCTCACTCTGTGATCCATAGCCCACCTGTAGACAGCCAGCATGCATGGGACTGATGTTGATTCTAGGCAGAACTTCAGATCTAGAGGATCGGAATCTATGGACATGGGGCTAGGGAAACTGTAAGGTTTATTTGCTTTTGTTTCATATGTATGAGTATTTGTCTGTGTGTTAGCATACATATGTACCATGTGAGTGTCTGGTTCCCACAGAAGCCGTGAGAGGGAATCTTCAGATTCCCTGAAACTGGAGTTATATGTGGTGTTGGCTATTGTGATGTGGGGCTGAGCAAGGCTCATGTGCTGCTCACAACCCAGCCTCATAGGGGGTCAGAGGTCAGAAAGAGCCAGTTAGACAAAACTGCCAGCTTCAGAAAAGATAAAGGTCCTCAAGAATGATAGGAAAGGCAATTAGAGAAGAAATTTTTATCAGCATTTTATCTAAAATATTTCCAGAAGGAGAAACAGGAAAACCAGAGACCATGAAGGCTATCTCATGGACTCTGGCTGACATTAAAATTTGAGAGCTCTTGGCACCAGGCCGGACTAGAAACAGAATTAAGGTTTATTTCACACTCATTTTCCAATGTTTTGTGGGATGTAGTTTTTGAAACATATTACATTAAGCAGTTAGTGGGACTGTTTTGATTTTAATTGTTTTGGTTACGACAACTTAGAAGTATTTTCCATAAAACCCGAAGCCTGTAATTGTTGATTAGCAGATAGCTAGAAAAGTCTTTGTTTTCTTCCATTTCCTGGCACAGATGATACATTTCCCTGCTCTCTAGGGAACCCTGGTTTCAGAAACACTTCTGTGGATGCTTGTGTATGTTCATGTAGTCTCTGGCCTGTCACATCAACATGTGCCTACTTCATCTTCCTAGCTAACATGCTGAAAGAGATCACAGATTGGCCCCCATCCATGGTTAGCCAAGAGTGAAATAGTCTTTGCTTCTCTTTGGAAAATTTCCACTTCTCAGGCATTTGGCATTTGGTGGCTTAAGACAAGAGCATTAATTTCCCAGCCATGGGCATTCAATTTTTAAGGCTGTGTTTTACCCATGTAGGTTTGCAGTTGGATAGGCCTCGAGTCTCACGTAGCATTTCTGCAGGAAGAAAAACAAAAATGTTGCCAAAGAATAGTTTAATACATGACTACTTTTAAGGATCACCACACATTTCAGGTTGTTGAGTCCAGTGAGCTCCAGGATGACTAGGGATGCCTAAAGAGATCTTACAAAATAGCAGGGACAACAAAGACTGTCTTATCTAATCTATTATAGAAGAAAGATTCAAATTTCCCCCATTTAGTTTTTATAAGAAAACTAAAGGATTTAATTAACATATCCAAGGTTACATCACAATTAACAAAGGATGCTATTCTTCAAGCAAAGTCCTTGTCCTACGATCTTTCCGTTTAAGCAAGCTTTGCTTCCATAGTCACTGTCTTTATGTTAAGAAGAATATTAGTTACTTTTCTCACTTCTGTGAAAAACAAAACAAAACAAACAAACAAACAAACAAAAAAAAAACCCCTGACCTAAGCCACCTAAAACAAGGGTTTATTTTGTCTCATAATGTGAGGAAACAGTCCATGATAGCGGAGACTGTATGACAATAGGAGCTTAGGCTTAGGGTCAAGAACCAGGGAGATGAATTAATGGTGCTTAGTTCACTTTTGCTTTTTTAAAATCAGTTTGAAAGCCCAGTGCATGGAATGGTGCTGCTCCAGATTCAGAGCAGACCTTCTAGACTCAACCTAACCTAAACAGTCCCTGGTAAATATAACCGGAGCTTTGTTTCCTAGGCTGTTATAATCCTGTCAGGTTGACAATCAATTTTAAACATCCTAAGTCTATCAAATGTATCACTGTACCAAATGTATCATTGTAAAGCCATAATCCTCCACAGCTTGTCCAACGGGCTCATGGTCCTCTCATGCAAAATGCATTTAGTCCAACTTTTCTGAATATTTCCGTTCTCTTGAATGGTTACCACAGTGTCTGAAAGAGTAAGTGAAGAGTCTCTTCCAACACTCAGATAATCTTTTCTTAACTATGAGCTTCTATAATATAAAAACTAAGTTGCATGCTTCCATTATACAATGGCACAGAGTAAACAATCATATTCCAAAAGGAAGAAATGGGAACACAGAAAGGAAAGACTGGGTCAAAGCAAGACCAAAACCTCATAAGGCAAATACCAAACCCTGCAGCTCATGCCCAGTCTGTAGGACTCATGATGGAGTCATTTGAGTTTCAAAGGGCTTTGAGTAGGCTAGCAAATTCAACTGTAAAGCCTGTTGGCATACATAGTTTCTCTCTCTCTCTCTCTCTCTCTTGACTTCATGAATGCAACTTGGCTCCATGTGCTCCTAGAACATCCAACATCTCAAGTAGATATTCCAACTTAGACTGCATGTAATGGCTTCTTGGGGTCTCTTTGCAGGGAATCTTACTCTGCCAGACATTGCCTGACTTCTGTGGCCACCGGGAATCTTGTCAGAATCCCCCATGACATTCTCACACTTCAGTATTTCATGACTGAAAAAGGAAGTTCTGCTTCCAGCTCAAGATGTAGCCTGGCTCTCCTGGACCAAGGTTGCATTGGAGTTTGTGTATCTTCCAGAGCGGTCCTGAGACATACTTCCCTAGACAGTTGTTTTCTAGCAGGGAACTCCTTCAGTTGAATGCTCAGTTTAGATACTTTGTTTTTCCTTTCTTTAAAACAGATAGTGGCAGCAATGCATGTGTGTGGTCTTGTCCTCAGGGAACTTTTCCGTTTCACAGTACAGCAGTTGTTGTTGTTTTTTTTTTTAATGTGGTTTTTTTTTTTTGAGACTTTTATTCATGAATACTGTATTTACATAATTTGCACCCTGCATTTTTCTAGTAGTCTCTTGCAATTTCTCCCAGGTTCCTTTTATTATTGTCTTACACACACACACACACACACACACACACACACACACACACACACACACGAGAAAGAAACACAGACAGAGAGAGAGACAGAAGAAAGAAAGAGAGAACAGTGCTAATTTTTAAAGGAATTATATCTGCTTTCTCAGCATTTGCCTTATCTCTAGCTTTATTGTTGTTTTTGTTGAGTGAAGATCTTTTTAGGTAGCCCTGGCTGTCCTAGAACTCACTATGTAGACCAGGCTGGTCTCAAACCTACAGAGCCTTTCTCCCTCTGCCTCTGCCTCTGCCTCTGCCTCTGCCTCTGCCTCTGCCTCTACCATCCAAGTGCTGGGATTAAAGGCATGTACCATCATGCTAAGCCTTTATCTCTAACTTTAAACTCCCTCCATCTCTGCAAATATTTCATTTTCACATCTTTTTGTATTGTCTGTGAAAGATGGGTCAGAGCAGTGATCAATAGCCGTGATCCAGGCTGAGTACTCTCTTGTCTTGAGATTACCTACACCAAACAAATTATCGCTTCATTTGCTAAGTCCTCATCACTCAAGTTCTCAGGATTTGGGCAGGATACAGGCAGATTCTTCGCCAGAGTGTAACATGAGTAATGATCATAGTTCCCAGCCAAGTTTCCCCCCCCCCCCCCGAAACCTCCTGAGCTAGTTTTGTACTACCTGCATTTCTCTTGGCATTCTGCTCTTCGGAACTCTCACAGGACAGTTCATTAAGCTCTACTCATAACAATGTAGGCATTTATTGTCCAAAGTTCCAAAGCCTTTCCATATTCCCCACACTGTGGAATAGTTCCTCTTAGTTCCAAATAATAATAAGGATCAAGTCAGATGGGAAGCATGAGAGAAGATCAGTTCCCGGGCTTACTTAGAGCCGCATGATCGGCATTATCACAGCACTGATTTCACTCCTAAGTACAAATATTTGAATTAATTTATTGTCTTATTGCTGCCGTGAAATACCCCCCCCAATAGAACGGCCAACAAAGGAAGAGTTTCTTCTGGCTCATGGTTTGAGAAGCATGGCAATAGGAGGGGAGGATAATTGGGCTCACGGCATCTTTGTCAAAAAGCAGAGAGAGATGAATCCTGAATTTTGTCTTGCTTTCTCTTTTATTTATCTACTTTTATCAGTCTTAGACCCCAGCACATAGATGGAGCTTTTCAGACCAGGGTGGTTCTTCACAGCTCAGTTAACCTAACCTGGAAGCTCCCTCACAGCAGGCCCAAGGGTTTGTCCACTAGTGACTGACACTCAACATTCGCTATCGCAAGAAGGATTGTTTGTGGAGTACAACCTTTGTTCTCACCTTCATAGTGGCCTTAGCATCGGCCCATGGAAAACTATTTCACACAGTCTACCATGATCATCCAGGGTATTTAAGACGTCTTTTGGGTGAGTGCATGCTTAATCTAATCAACTTCGTGACTAATCATAATAAGCGTGACAGACAACACAAGCCCCAGAAAGTCCTCAAAGGCTCATTGGTCATTTATAGGTTCAGCTTTTTTTTTTTTTCCAAACAAACAAGACTATCCAAGAAAGCAAAATAAAATTCTAGCTTAAATATCTAGTGTGTGTATATCTCCTATTTTGTCTTTAAATTTGTTGATGTTTCTCTTTTCAAGGTGAGTTCTTTTTCATATCTTTTATAGCTAAGACTATTTTCCAAATTTATTTCTGCCAGAATTTTTACCTCAGTATAAATTTAAGGAGAGAAATATGATGGAATCTGCTGTGTAGCGTCTTTAGTACAGTTGTGCAACACTTTACATTCTGACAAATGTGTGGTTGGGTACTTCTAAATGCCCCAAGATGGAAACGGGCAACACGTATGAATTTATTTCTTGTAGAAGAAAATACAAATAGGAACTATGTCTAGAGGGCAAGACACATGACCTCAGTAGTAATTAAATAGAAACTAATGTTTTAAAAAAGGAAATTATTTTATTTTAGATTTAGAACAATTTCTTGAACATTCTTTTTTCTCAGAATAGGTATCAAGACTTGGTTTCAGTGGCCTGCTTTGAAAGAAGCATTTCTGTGAGAATTCATATTAAAAATAAATACGAGGGTGGAAAGGTAGCTCAGGGATGAAGAACACTGGCTGCTCATTCAGAGGGCCCAGGTTCAATTCCAGAACCCACATGGTGGTTCGTAACCCCCTACAACTCCAGATCCAGAGGATTCAATGCTCTTTTCTGGCCTTCATGGCACTGCGCACACGGTACCCAGACAAACGTGCCTCACCGTCCTCCCCCAGTAAGTAAGTAAATAAATAAACATATTTAAAAAATAAAGCATCTAAGGATTCTGCTACTTTTCTTGTTTGTTCACACGAGAGACATGACACCTTCTTTTTCCTTTCATGTTTCCCTATTTCCTAGTTATTATGGGAAATGTTGCTTCCAGCCTCTTTTAATGCAAGGCCAGAGCACTCAGGGAGTCTACATACAAATTTGTATTTGCAGGAATTCAGGGAAGTCAGAAGGAAATCTCTTTCCCTTCAAGATGTCCCTGAGATGAAATTTTAAACGAAGGTGTTTGAATCAGGGGAGTGTGGCTGTAAGAATGGTTCCAGTGTTGGCTCTGTCACAAACTTTCAGGAAGGGCCTAATTCCCTCTCATCTGCTGCTTGCTGATTTGTGTCATACACTCCTGTAATCAGGAAAGAAATATTTCATTAACTATGAGTTCCAAAATGATGGAGCTCATGTCTATTATTTTTCTTATTTACATCCACCAGCCGTAAAACAGAGGTCTTGCAATGGTTTAACACTATGCATTACTTACCAAATGAGTCCATATGAGCAGGGAAGATTATATCGTAGCATTATAGGAAGACAATCCATTGTTTTCTACATTTAGAGGAACATACAGAGCGAAGAACATCAAATAATAATGAAATTCTCATCATACAGGAACTCATCATAGGGAAAAAGCAAATGGGAAGGTCATACCCTCTGGTTACCACTTTGACTCAAGAGGATAAACGTGAGAGAAGTTATACCTGCACTAACATTCATTTGGGAAAAGTAGAGTATCTAGTAGCTTCAGCAAAGGAAATAGCTTGACAAAACAGTTTTAGGAATAAAGCCATGACCAGGTGACAAACAGCATAATATTTACTATATAAATTTGAGTGTGTATATTCATTTATCTGTACGTATACAAACACTGCAAGTTCTTTTCTTTCTAGAAAATAATAGGATATAAAGGATTTAGATTTTTCCAGTGAAAGTGTGCCACTCCTACAATCAGCAAACACAATAAAAATTCTATCTCTTGGCTAGCGCTTAAGCCAGTGTGATGAATTTTGAAATTAATTATTGTAAGACAGGGGGAAGTTCCCTTTCGTGCAAACCCTGTTTTCTTTTTTACAGATCAATGGAGACATGCAAGAATAATTTTGCCAGATAGACAATGTCTCGTGTCTTCAGTTCTAGCATAAACTTTTTTTATTCTAGAAAGAGAGAGAGGCGAGTCTCAGGGATAGAGCATAACTCTGTGTCAGTCCTTCAGGTCTCTTTCTGATGATTACAGATGCATAGATCATATTCCAAACTTATCCTATAATTGAGTGAAAAGTCAATAAAGTATTACTCAGCCAGCTTGTCCTAGCAATTCTTCTCCATGACTGTGTTTGAATTAAAGCCTCTGCAGTGAAATATAAAACAACCAGGTCTGCAAAGATTCCTGGGAAGCATAAGGACACGAAAGAGCAGCCAGAAAACTCTATAACATTAGAAGAGGCTGTGCAGAACAGACTGAAGCCAGGAAAGAGCGGTCAAAGCTGCTGTCCCCTCCTGTCCATGTGGTCAGCCCCTTCCACAGTAGAGCCCAGTAGCTGTGAAGACTTGATACCTCATCATTCCTCGTATGAAATCGTAGGCTGTCAAGTTTGGGTGTGGCTCTAAGAGAATTCCCTGAGCAATGATCAATGACTTCAAATCCTCCACCAGTTTCACAATTAATGCCTACCTACCCAACTATAGGAACCCATCTTTGAGGACACGAGGAAGGCATCCAGATTTTTCTAAGTGGGAAATATTTGTGAATTTTCTTGTTTGTGTTCATCCTCTGCCTGGCTGGCTGCACTGAACAGGGATGGCCCTTTTCCAGCAGGCCTATCAGAATGCAATAAAACCAGTGGAGTGCGTGTGATGGAAATATTGGTCTGTGAGCACACCAGTCCCTCTAGGCTTCCAATTAACGCTCCCAAGTTATTGGGCAATGCAGTTGTCTACATGGCTGTATTATACAGTGCTCCTATGCAGAGTTGAGTAAGGCTCTTCAGATACAGTTCCTCAAAGACACAATCCAAGCGAGGCCAGGCCAGAAGAAAAGCAAGCTGCCGGTAGATGTCGCTGTGGTGCCTCCATTCAGTCGTGTGTTCCTCTAGCTGCATGTCTGAACACACAACTGGGAGACTTATAGTTTTTATTTTAGGTGGGTTTGGGGGAGGAAGCCAACTCCTTGAAAATATAACCAAACTCTCTCATGACTCCTTTTCTATATTTTTTAAATGAACCTAGCAATTAGCATCTGTAAAACTTAATCTTAATTTTAAGTGTGTTTGGGAGCTGGAGATACAGTTCAGAAGTTAAGGGCTGCCATTATAGAGGACTCAGGTTTCCCAGCATCCACATGATACCTGACAAATGTTTGTAACTCCAGTCCCAGGGGATCCAAAGTCCTTTTCTGTCCTCTGTGGGCCCCAGTCATGCGAGAGTACACAGGCATACAATCAAGCAGAACATTCATATATATAATAAATGATATATGCATATAATATACATAATAAATGATATATATACATAATACATAATAAACTAAATATATAATATACATAATAAACGATATATACAGATAATACATAATAAACTATATATATTTTGTTGTGTAACGTGTGCTCTGTACATTTTAAACTAGATATATATAAAGTATAATTTAGTTACAAACATGAACAAAGACAAAACTTCAAACATAGATTTTTAAATAAACAAATTAGTCATTTCAGAAATTGTGCCCCAGAGAAAGAAGTAATGTGATATGGAGCCTTTGGATGTGAAGGATTTTTGCTTGGCATAATTCCCTGGCGATCTCAGAATGTCACATGTGTCAGTGGTTTGTGCCTTTTTCTTGCTGGGTAGCATTTAGCAGCACATAAACGGCTCTGTTTAACCCCTCATTGAAGAACAACTGAACAAGAGCTGGTATTTCACCAAAGACAGCAGGAACATCTGTAGACAGGTCTTTATGTAAAGATCTATTTTGATTTCCAGTATTACTGCTTAGCATAGCAATTGGCAAGCCGTGGAGTAATTTTGACTCCAAAAGAACTTTCTAGACAGTTTCAAGGGTGATCCCAGTTTCTCTGCACCGATGACAGCGTTTGGTGTCACTACTTTTTATTTCCCGCAGCTCATTAGTATGTACGTGGTGCTTTGCTGAAATGTTAGCTGCATGTTCTCAATAACCTACCATGCTAATCATATTTTCATATGCTGATATTCCATGCAACTGTCTACTTTGTGGAAATATTTATTCTTATGGTTAATACTATTGCTAAACAAATTGACAAATATGTTTGCATTAGTTGAGGGTTTTTTTTAAATCTGGATTCTGCTCTTGTTGCAGATATTCCCTTTCATTCTATAATTTCTTATTCTTTTGTTTTGTTCACATGTGCTTTCAGTCCCATTTGACAACTTCCAGAACATATAAAGAACTTAATAAGTTAAACTCCAACAAACAAAGTCATCCAATTAAAAAAATGGGATACAAGTATAAACTTTTATTATTTGTATTTTCTTAACATAGATGCAACACCTTCTTCTCACCATTTCTCCATTATCTTAGTATTCTTTCCTTTCTCATCTTAAATCTCTTTGTTCTTTTTCAACTCCACTTTCTTTTTCCTGTTTGCTGTTAATCTCTGCTTCTATGACTCTGTTTCCATCTCAGGATTCATTTAAATTTCACTGTTACTTAAAGTCTAGTTAGTGTCTATTTCCTACAGTGGGCTGCTTGCTTTTTGCGAGTATAAGTTTAGTCTCACTATTGTAGCTCTCACACTATGTGAGTTGGTGTGTATTCCAGAAGGAGAATAGAAGGGTGTGTTTACTAAATGTCAAAGTAATGAAGAAATGCCTGACACATGTAGATTGAAGATAG
Source organism: Psammomys obesus (assembly GCF_907164565.1). Taxonomy (NCBI): domain Eukaryota; kingdom Metazoa; phylum Chordata; class Mammalia; order Rodentia; family Muridae; genus Psammomys; species Psammomys obesus. Next base: position 30,826,307 of record NW_026596040.1, on the reverse strand, counting down.
CAACTTTTAGTTTGATTTTTCATTTTCCATTTATCATACTTTGATCATGTTTTCCCTTCCTCTTATTACTCACAGATTCTCCCCACTTTTCTACCCATTCAACTTTATGTCCCAACCCCCAAATACATGAAATGACCTCACCCACAAACACAAAGATGAAAATGAAAACAAACAGGCAAAGATCAATACGGCAAAAATCCCCCAAACAAAGCAAAACACAAAAATACCAGTGAGTTTTGTTTTGTGATGACCAACTACTACCAGGTCTGGGGTCGTCCCTGGAGCATGATAACTATACGCGTTGGCACTCCACTGGAGAAAACGTACTTTGCTTTTGCCAGCAGGTATAAGTTGCAGACAGCTTTGTGGTTAGTGATGGGATCCCAGCCAGCACTTGATGTCAGTTGTTTTCTTGATCTTAGCTGTTCTGACTGGAGTAAGTAAGATGGAATCTCAAATAGTTTCAATTTGTTTTTCTATAATTGCCAAGGATGTGGAGTATCCTTTAGAGATATTTTTAATCCTTTTTATTTCTTCTTTTGAGAACTACGTTCAGATCAATTCATTACTTTAACTGGGTCATTGTTTTCTTGATTTTTTGTTTTTTTTTTTAATTGGTACAGTTTCAATATTAATTGCCTATTGGATGTATAGCTGAAAAAGATTCTCTCTCATCTTTCAGGCTTCCTCTTCACTTGGTTGTTTCCTTTGCTGTAGAGAAACTTTTGATTTAGTAAAGTCCCATTTTTGGCCTTAGTTCTTGAGTGAATGGAATCTTATTTGAAAAGTCTTTTCCTTCATGTCAATCTTGTATGATACTGCTTATGTTGTTTTATTCTAGCAATTTTGGTGTTTCAGGTTCATGATGATGTCTTGCATCTATTAGGAATTTATTTTTGTGCAGGGTAATAGCTTGGGATCTAATTTTATTCTCCTAGATGTGGACCTCTAGTTTTCCTTACACTAGCCATTGAAAATATCATCATTTTTCACACACACACACACACACACACACACACACACACACACACACACGTATATCTTTGTCAAATGGCAGTTGGAAGTAGTTTGGGGAACTCAAATTTTGTCCACTATTTTGCATTCCTGGTCAACATGTCTGCTTTTGTGCCAGTGTTATGATGTTTTAATTACAATATTTCTGTAGTACATCTTTAAACACGGCACAATTATGTTCATAATTGTTTTCTTGGTAAATTACTATTTTTTGAGCAGAGTGAAGTGTCCTTGTTTATTTCTTCTAATTAATTTTGGTTTAAAACCTGTTTTGACAAACATTAAGATAGGCTGCTTGTTTCTTGATACTATTTGTTTGGAATACTTTTTTTTTTTTCATCTTTTCACTCCAAAGTAGCTGTAGACAACAAAAAGATGGGATTTGTTCTCAGATACATCCTGTTAACCTAAATCTTTGGATTGGAAAATTGATGGATGCCTTAAATTTTAAAGTTATTATTGAGAGGTGTACATGGGTTACTGGTTGTTTTTTTATGTTTGTGTTTTTAGTTTTGTGTCTCTATATTTTTGTTTCAGTAATTATAACTTCATTTGCCATGTTTTGGTAGCCTCTCAAGTATGTTTATTCCTTTCTTCAATCTGAAGTACTGCTTCTACTATTCTCTATAGGGCTGGATTGATAGACATGTCTTCTTTTAGCCCTTATATATTATAGAAAGGTTTTCTTTTCCCTCTACAACCATGTCAGGTAGTTTCTGAGGATAGAGTAGTCTGGGTTGGCATTTGTGGTCATTTAGAACTCGAAATATGATGCTCCAGGTTCTTTTGGCTTTACAAGTTTCTATTGATAAATTAGTTGTTAGTGTGACAACTTTTTTTTCTACTTTAATAACTTATTTATTTACATTGCATCCTGACCACTGTTTTCCCTCCTGCCTCTCCCTCAAGTCCTTTCCTTCAGCCTGTCTTTCCTCTATCCACTCATCTGCCCTTTTTCTTCCTCAAAAAGAGAGGGAAATAGTAAGAGCTAGAGGGAACGGGAACTCCACAAGCAGAGCAACAGAACAAGATAATTTGAACACAGGGAACTTCCCAGAGACTCCTACTCCAACCAAGGACTATTTGTGGAGATGACCTGGAACCCCTGCACAGGTGTAGCCCATGGCAGTTCAATGTCCAAGTGGGTTACATAGTAATGGGAAGAGGGACTGCCTCTGACATAATCTGATTGGCCTGCTCTTTGATCACTTCCCCCTGGGGGGGGAGCAGCCTTACCAGGCCACAGTAGAGGACAATGCAGCCACTTTTGATGAGAACTGATAGACTAAGATCAGAAAGAAGGAGAGGAGGACCTCCCCTATCAGTGGACTTGGGGAGTGGCATGCATGCAGAAAGGGGAGGGAGGGTGGGATTGGCAGGGGAGGAGGGAGGGGCTTATGGGGGGATACAAAAAAAAAATTAAAAAATGAAAAAAAAAAAAAAAAAAAAAAAAAAAGAGAGAGGCCTCCCATGGATATCTACCAGCCTTGGCAGATCAAGTTGTAGTAATATTAGGTATGTCTTCTCTTATTGAGGTTAGCCCAGTAGTGGAAAAGGGTCCCAAAGGAGACAGCAGAGTCAGAGAGAGCCACTGCTCCCACTACTAGGAGTCTCACATGAAGACCAAGCTAAATAACTGTTACATATTTGCAACATGTTAGTTGATTCTGTAGGTTTTCTTGTTGTGTCCTATGGCTCTTAGGACCATTCCTTCTCCTATTCTGCAGGATTCTCCCATACTCCACCTAATGTTTGGTTGTGGGTCTCTGCGTTTGTGTCCATCAGTTGCTGAGTGAAGCCTCTCTGATGACAGTTAGATATGCCAGGCTCCTGTTTATGATTAAAGCAGAATATCATTAGCAGTGTCAGGTGTAGGATACTTTTCATGGCATGGCTTCAAACTGAACCAGTCATTGGTCGACCACTTGCCAAATTTCTGCTCCATCTTTTCTGTCAAGATGGGCAAGCAGGTAAGAGCACTTGCTACCAATTCTGAATTCTCAATTTTGATCTGTGAAGATAGATACATCCCTCCAAGTTGTTTTCTGATCACACACTCATAGTGTGGCCTATGTGCATGCATAGACCCACAAACCCACACATCCACATACACAAACACATCAATACATTTTAAAAAATAAAGTGAAATCTGTTTGTTGAGAGCAGAGGTTCTCAACCTGTGAGTCATGACCCTTTTGGGAGTTTAAACATCCTTACACAGGGGACCTTCTAAAAACACAGATATCTATGTTATGATTCATAATGAACAGTAGCAAAATTACAGTTATTAAGTAGCAACAAAAATAAATTTATGGTTGAGAGTCACCACAACATGAGGAACTGTATTGAAGGGGCTCAGCATTAGGAAGGCTGAGAAACCTCTGCCTTAAAGACTTTTCTCAAGTGCCTGCAGGCATTTTGTAGCTAGCTCATGGATCTAAAGAGAAAAAAGTTTACTCATGACCGTAATTTTATTACTATGTTTAATAACAGGTCTGCAAAACTGTTAAACAGGATGGAAATTCTAAAGTAGATGCCAAACAACTGTATATGATTTGTAAGTACAACTGTTTCAGTGTTTATTGGAAATGGTTATCCCACAATGACTGAATGTAAATTTGAGAAGCCTTGACCAGCTGACAGTGAAAACCATGACAACATTTAACCAAAAAGGAGGAAAACCGGGGGAAATGTCCAGAAGAAGGTTTCCTGGTGACTCAATCAGATAGGAAGTAAGTCAATAGCAGAGCTGCGTCCTGTAATGGGTTGTCAAAACTCAAGAATCAGAGCCACAGCTGAGAACATTAAAAGCATCACATTCAAGTTGTGGCTAAATAAAAACACATTTAAAAAATCATCCATCTAAGAGAAAGCACACATAGTAGAAATGCCTCCCAGGACTGGTTGCATAGCAACCAAATAGAGATGTGGTAGCAGGGAAGGTCTGAACTGACAAGAAAGCAGGTCAGAGGCAGCAGGACTGTAAAGAAATTTCAATGATGACAGGACAGCAGCAGTGTTTCTGAGGCAAATGGCTCAAAGAAGAATCCTGGGGATTTAATGGGGAATTCAGTCATCTCTGCCTGATACTGTTGGGTGATTTCTGGTACAAAACTGCACTGGTTTGAAAGGCCCAATAGCGTAGAACTGGAGAAGCCCCTGCTTATGTCACAGTTTAGTAGGTGACATCATATGAAAGAAACAGATAACCAATAAATAAGAGAGAAAGGGGACTCCAGGAGGCAGCATCTTTGGGGAGATCACTCAGTTATAACTTACTCTAGTGGGAATGGCTTGTGCACCCTTTAGGGAAGGCATTAATCCCATCCAAACGTGGTGCCTCCATAATGTAATGCCTCTTAAACGCCCCACTACCTCCATAACATTATGCTGGGTGATGAAGCTGCCAGTACGCGAGTCTTTGGGACACATCCAGCTATAACAATCGTATAAACTGTCACATAGTCACATGCCGATCAAAAGAAATTCATTGTTGAATTTTTTTTTTCCATTTCCCTAGAATTTGTACTGCTTGGAAGAGAAATGAAGTGAATTATGGGATAAAATGGGCAAAGATTTTTGTCATTTCCAGAATGCAAATATTTTAAAATATTACAGTGGTAAATTATTAATTAATAGGCAGAGCAAAAGACATTTGGTTCTAAACTCAAATGAATGTTTTACCTCATATCTAAATCACTGGAAGATGAGGAATGGAAATGTAACTCAGTAGGAGAGCACTTGCCGCTTAAAGGTGAGGTCCTGGATTATCCCTAGCGTTGAAAAAGCCCATTGAAGTTAAAAATAAACGAGAAGAAAAATGATTGTTTCATAGTGAAAATAACCACACAGGCAGGGTTTGCTTGTTTAGCAATCTGCTTATAAATAATGCGTTCCTACTTAAGAGCAATAGAAATCAAAGTACGATGGGTCTTTGCCCTCAGGATAATTATAACATAGTCAGGAAAATAAGTCTCAGGTAGGTGAGAAACTTGAATAAATGACAAGTGAAAAGAGAACTATGTAAACACATACCCCTGGCCATATATACCAATAGTTTCTCTTATCTATTTTTTGTGTATAATGATGGTTTTTATATTAATATTTCTTAACCATTTTGGACTGTGACGTCCTCTAAGAATCTTATGTTATCTCTAGGAAAAAAAGATAATAAGTACATTTATGTAACTTGTCATATAATAAGACATCTGCTGAATGTTATTATATGAAAATGCTCCATATAATAAAGATCTTCTGGATTTCGTTCATGATTTTTAAGATAATAATAATAATGATTCATAATGAACCATTGTTCTTTTAAAACTAAGAATGAAACAGCATTAGAAATATCTGCGTAAGTTGTTCTACAAATTCATGTACCAATTTAATAATGAATTTCAGGTTAAAGCCCTTCTTTGTGAAAAGAAAAATTTCCTCTCGTTAATGTGTTAAACTTTAAAAGAAAATACGAAGCACAAAATTTATTTTTAAAAAGATCTCAAACCATGGAGTAGGGGTGAGAGACAGCAAGAGCACATAGACTGCCATAGGATTCTGTTCCTGCCTCCATGACAGATTGCTTTTCTTCGCTAGTGCTTTCCCTATTAAATATTGATGGTAGCTTTCTGGGAATTTTAATTAAAAGTTCCTTGAGGTCAGAGACTGTAGAAGCCTTTTTTTTTTTTTTAATTCCAAGCCAAAGGAATCTATTCACAGTAGCTGAAGCAAGTAGTCCAATCGCGACTGATGGAGGAGTCATGAAAACAATGACGTGGATTCTCAAGGGGATGTAACAGCCCTGAAACAATGGAAAATCATCAAGGAGACCACGGCGGGGGGTGGGGGGGTTCCCTTTCCGCCCTGATCAGTAGAACTCCCTGACTCTTATGCTTACATCCTTTAGCCACTTAGCAAATGTTGGGCAATGACCAAACATAGCTCCTGAATTATCTTGTTCTAGCTTCCAGGAACCACCATCACCAGCCCGAATCTTCAGTCTCTTCAGTTTCAAATTTCTCTCTCCTTTCCTTACTGAGTTCAGCTGGCTTCTTCATTGTGGGTCCAATTTCAACTCTTTTATTCACTTATTGTTGAGAGTAAAGCAGGAATCAGCTAGAAAACAAGCTATGAGGGACCCACCTCAATGAGGACTTGTCAGGAAATGAAGTCATTGACTCCAAAAAGGTTCTGTGTGGAACCGGAGTGCAATTATTTTTGGCTTGGACACCCTATAGTATTAGCCACAATGCTCAGGTTTTTTTTATAGCAAAAATCAGACATGCTCAGTACAGTAAAGAAACAAGAGCGTCTGTGTTCCTCCAAAACATTAATTGTCGTCACCAAGGTTAAACTGTGTTAGAATTCACAGATCATGACATATTAGTCTACTTTTCCTTTCGTTTTTCTCCAACTATTAAACTAAATTTATTCTTAGTTTGTAAAGAATATGCGAGAAGACTGTGTTGGCTTGCCTGCTCCTGTGTGCCAAGTCTGGTTTGGGGCATGAAGAGCTTAGTCCCTTGCAAAGTTTAAATGTTTTCTCTACCCAATGACCTGGACATCAAGCTTTCTTCATCTTTCAATAGACCTATTACATTTTGCAGCCCACAACTCCACCATAACAAAGGCAAAGGGAGATTGGGAGAACACATGTGTTCTTAAAGCCTTGACCCAGAAATTGTGTACTTTACAGATTATTCTTAGAAGTCCACTGGCCAGAAATGGTCACATTATCCTAATACAATTGCCCAAGAAATGTAGAATTCAGGACTGCATAAGATATCTAAAAAAATAATATCTTTGCCACAAGGTTAAGCTGAAGAACAGATAATACTTTACTTTTGTGGCTATCAATCAAACATATTTCAGTGTTTGCATTTTCCCTAGTTTATTCTATACCTCGTAGCTGGATACACAAAATCTCAGAAAAGTTCCTCCTGAGTCATGTTACTGTATAAATGAAACCACATGGATGTAGCTTAGTAAATTTAATGAATGCGCAAAATAGTCTGTTTCCATTGTTTCAAATATTTGACAGTATGACTTGGGTTTCTTTTATTACTACATTATTAAATGATAAAAATCTGCTTTCTCCACCACTCTTCATTTTTGTAACTCTTATATTGTAAGACATCTTCAAGTATCCAGTAACCTGTGCCATTCCAAATGCCCAGGCAAATTACTGTAAAATTTTAGTACATAAACCCTTCCATTTTCAATTTTCATGTTCTTTTACTCTGAGCTATATCTTAAATGTAAATTTTTAAATATTGCAGGTTATCAAACAATTCTATCAATTCAACTCATCTCACTAACCATCTAAGCACAAAGCTTCAAATCACATATATAGATCATTTTTAATTTTTCGTATTCTTGAAAGATTTCGTAGCAGTTGAGAGTACTAGCTGCTCTTCCAGAGAACCCTGGCTCAGTTCCCAGCAACCACTTGGTGGTGCACAATTTTCTGTAACTCCATTTTCATTGGCCCTGACACCCCGAGGTCTAACACCCTGATTCTGTGGGCACTGCACAGTGCACATGCATGCACACATGCAGACAAAATACAGCCCTTTGACAGAACAATACTGCTAAGTTTTCCTGAGCTCCATGACCTATCTCAGGTTCTTGACCAGAGCAAGGAAAATATCTTCTAGACTAAACAGGACTGAGAACACATATGAACTCCCAGAGTCTTCGGCAGCATGCATAAGACCTGTACGGGTTCAAGCCAGGTGTGGTCCACACCCTGAGAGGGAGAAGTGGACATGGGGTCCCACCTCTAGCAAGATGTTTGCAATTCTTATGAAAGAAGGGGGGGATAGAAAGACCTGGAAGGTTCTGGAACTCCACAAGGAGAGCAACAGAACCAAAGAATCTGGGCCCAGGGGTCTTTTCTGAGACTGATACTCCAACCAAGGACCATTCATGGAGATAACCTAGAACCTCTGCACAGATGTAGCCCATGGCAATTCAGTGTCCAAGTGGGTTCCCTAGTAATGGGGACAGGGATTGTCTCTGACATGAACTCAGTGGCTGGCTCTTTGATCACCTCCCCGTAAGTGGGGAGCAGCCTGACCAGGCCACAGAGGAAGACTATGAAAGACAGTCCTGATGAGATCTGATAGGCTAGGGTCAAATGGAGGGGGAGGAGGTCTTCAAATATCAGTGGACTGGGGAAGGGGCATGGAAGGAGATGAGGGAGGGAGGGAGGACAGGACTGGAAGGAAACGAGGGTGGGACTACAGCTGGGATACAAAGTGAATAAAGTGCAATAAAATTATATTTAAAAAACTCAAACAATCCTTTAGCATCAATAAGTATGCGTGCCGCAGCACGTGTGCGGAGGTCATGGGAGACTGGTGTGAGGCTAGGTCTCTTTTAGGATGTAGGTTTTCAGGATTGAACTCCTGCCCCCACGCTTGCCTAATAAGCTTCTTCACTGGCTGAGCCATCTCACCATCCCTATTTCTAAACCTCGTCTCTATTTTCAGCTATGTAAAATTATGTCTTACTGTTGTCATCACCCTGTCATTGTGCATCTTACATTTTGTTAAAATAAAATTTTATATTTCTGTACTGAAGTTTTGCAGCTTCCTTTGTCCTTATATAATAATGCCTCTTGATATGAACTTCCTGACACTGCCATAGCTCTGAATCATACTATCAACCCCATAGTGATATAGCAACATCCATGTTATAAGATTTAATTAAAAATTGTTTTCTCATTAATTTTAGTCTCCTTTATGACTGTTCAACACAAAATATATTACATAAAATATATAAATTTCTGAAACTTGCCAATCACCATGCAAGGGAAAAATATCATAAACATTTTAGCATTTATGTTAGAAATAAAAACATTATTAAATCTCCCACAAGTTGCTGAATTAGGGAGGAACTGGTTTTTATGAGTCAGTCATTAAGAAATGCAACCTATAATCAATATATTATGGGTATATTCCAAAAGCACTTGCAAGTATGAGAGTGAGCTTAAGCCGGGCCTTAAATCCCTTTGCGGGGACACTGCATCTCACTGCTCAGCTTTAGGTGTGCAGCAGACATGGGCTTCTGAAATCAGAGTTCTTGTGGTGATTTTTCCACGGATTGGCTTCACCTTTTTGGGAAATAATGTTCGATCAAAATTAAGCACTTTTTTTCCATAAAGATGAGAGTTTCACTGAAGGGCATCCAGATGATAGCTTTAGTGGGAAACAAATTGTGCAAAATGGAAGTATAGATCACAGCGTAAGGAGGATGACTTAGTAGCTAAGCAACATGCTGCAGAATCAGGAGCTGTGAATCATAATCACAACAGCACAGACCAGTTAGAACTCCTCCAGCTGAGAACCCAGCGTACAAGCAGGCTAGCAACCGGGTCCCAAACTGAGTTTCAGTCAGCTGAAAAATGTAAATGAATAATGACGCGCTCACAATTATTCAGATTGCTTCAGCACAGAAGGGGAATGAAAAGGAATTAATTCAGGATGTGAGGAAGCCTGATGACTCAATAGCAAAATGAAAGAAACAAGAAAAAATATAGGAGATACTAAAAAAAATAGTCTCTAATTCTCTGATTTCTAAAAATTCTCTCAAATTGCTTCAGAATCTCATTTGAATGACTTCTAATGATGCAATTTTGGAAATGGCTGGCTTTCAGACATCTTGGTCCAATAGAAAGATGTATCAAATTTCATGAAGAATCACACCAAGAATTCTGTTAGGAGGCTAAATTGAGCCATTTTAAGCTTTACTTAAAAGGTAGCCTGATAATAAAGAAATGTTCCAGAAAAAAAAAAAAAACCCCTGATTTTTAAATATAAAAACAAACGCCTTCCATTTTGTCACATTTGTGCTGAACCCAAATGAGCAGTACTGAATTTAGGGTGAACACAAACTAAAAAAAAAAAAAAAAAGGTTAAAACTCTGGCCTGGCCTTTCCAGACATTAGCTTTCTTGCTTATTTCTTAATTCTAAGCAGAGCAGCACATCTTTGAATGGATCCTTCCTTTCCCACTACTAAGACAGAGATCCTGTCAGATTTGGAGATTTTCCTATTCTCTGGTTGGATGATGACGTGGCACTTTCCATCATTCTGGGAAGGAGCTGCTCCAGAGCCGACACCCGATCTTCAAAGCTGTGGTGACAGGACTGTGGTCCTGTCACCCTGTCTGACATTCAAACTTCCGACAGTTTCATCAGGCTGTTTTATTACTGGGTTTTGGCACCCACTGCGAAGGAGCGTCTACACACATTTAGCTATTTTTTGTACTCCAAAACTAGATTAGGTTTCTTATAAAAGCAGCCAGAAGAAGGCCCAGGTTTGTCTGCAGATGCAAGTAAGCTTCCCTGTAATTCCCGCCCCCTTTTGCAGCGATCCCCAAAAGGCCCTCTGACCGATTACTGCAGTTCAACCCAGCACTGTGAACTCCGTCTGTGAGAAAATCCACTAACACTACTAGTTTTTTAAACATTTAAGGATCAGTCTACTTTACATACATTCAGAACATAGATGCGTATTTTAAAGACGTGTCTGTTAGAGCCTTTGATATTGATGTTGGCTGTGTAGTGTATTTGTGTGCCGGGGTACTTGTTGTTTTGCTGTTGTGAGGTTATCTATTTCCTGCATTTTCTTGAAAGTAGTTAGTTTTCTTCAGTTGTATTTTTCTTTCTAGTATCTTCTGTAAAGCTGGATTTGTGTGTAGGTATTGTTGAAATTTGTTTTTGTCGTTGAAAATCTTGTTTTCTCTGCCTATGAGGACTGAGAGTTTTGCTCGATATTGTAGCCTGAGCTGACATCTGTGTTCTCTTAGGGTCTGCATGATATCTGTCCAGGCCCTTCTGGCTTTCATAGTCTCTGTTGAGAAGTCAGGTGTGATTCTGATGGGTTTGCCATTATATGTTACTTGGCCTTTTTCCCTTGCAGCTTTTAGTATTTTTTCTTTGTTCTGTATATTTACTGTTTTGATTATTATGTGGTCGGAGGATTTTCTTTTTTGGTCTAATGACCCTAACCAAGCAAGTCAAAGACTTGTATGAAAAAAATTTCAAGACTCGGAAGAAAGAATTAGAAGAAGATATCAGAAGATGGAAAGCTCTCCCATGCTCATGGCTTGGCAGGATTAACATAGTATGAATGGCTATCTTACCAAAAACAATCTACAGATTCAATGCAATTCCCATCAAATTACCAATACAATTCTTTACAGACCTTGAAAGAAAAATTCTCAACCTCACACGGAAAACAAGAAACCCAGAATTGCTAAAACAATCCTCTACAATAAAAGCTCTTCAGGAGGTATCTCCATCCCTGATCTCAACCTGTGCTATAGAGCAACAGTAATAAAAACTGCATGGTACTGGTATAGAAACAGAATGTTGGATCAATGGAATGGGATAGAAGACCCAGAAATAAACCCACATACTTATGGACACCTGATTTTTGACAAAGATACCAAAACCATGCAGTGGAAAGATGATAACATCTTCAACAAATGGAGCTAGACTAACTGGATGTCCACATGTAAAAAAATGAAAATATTATCCATACTTATCACCCTGCACAAAACTAAGGTCCAAGTGGATCAAAGACCTCAACATAAAACCAAATACACTAAACCGCTTAGAAGAAAAAGTGGTGAAGAGCCTTGAACTCATTAGCACAGGAGACTACTTCCTGAACAGAACACCAACAGCACAGGCTCTAAGATCAACAATCAATAAATGGGACCTCATGAAACTGAAAAGATTCTGTAAAGCAAAAGACACTGTACAACTGCCTACAGATTGGGAAAGAATCTTCACCAACCTTATATCTGACAGAGGGCTAATATCCAGTATATATAAAGAACTCAAGAAGTTAAACAGCAACAAATCAAGTAATCCAATTTAAAAATGGGATACAGAGTTAAACAGAGAATTCTCAATACAGGAATATAGAATAGCAGTGAAATACTTAAAGAAATGTTCAACATCCTTAGTCATCAGGGAAATGCAAATCAAAACTACCCTGAGATTTCAGCTTACAGCCTTCAGAATGACTAAGATCAGAAACTCAAGTGACAACACATACTGGTGAGGATGTAGAGAAAGGGGAACCTTCCTCCATTGCTGGTGGAAATGTAAACTTGTACAACCACTTTGGAAATCAATCTGGTGCTTTCTCAGAAAATTAGGAATAGCGCTTCCTCAAGATCCAGCTATACCACTCCTAGGCATATATCCAAAAGACGCTAAAGTATGCAACAAGGACATTTGCTCAACCATGTTTGTAGCAGCTTTATTTGTAATAGCTAGAAGCTAGAAACAGCCCAGATGCTCCTCAGTTGAGGTATGGATACAGAAATTGTACATCTACACATGGAATGTTACTCAGCAATTAAAAACAAGAAAGTCATGAAATTTGCAGGTAAATGGTGGGAACTGGAAAAGATCATCCTGAGTGAGGTATCCCAGAAGCAGAAAGACACACAGCATATATGCTCACTTATAAGTGGATGTTATACATAAAATATAGGATAAGCATACTAAAATCTGTACACCTAAGGGAGTTAACCAAGAAGGAGGACTCTGGCTAAGATGCTTAATCCCCATCAAAAAGGCAAAGAGGATGGCCATCGGAGGAGGGAGAAAACAGGGAACAGGACAGAAGCTTACCACAGAGGGCCTCTGAAAGGTATTGAGGTAGATGCTGAGACTCATAGCCAAACTTTGAGCAGAGTGCAGGGAATCTCGTGAAAGAAGTGGGAAATAGTAAGACCTGGAAAGGACAGGAGCTCTACAAGGAGACCAACAGATACAAAAAGTCTGGGCATAGGAGTCTTTTCTGAGACTGATACTCCAGCCAAGGACCACTGATGGAGATGGCTTGGAACCCCTGCACAGAGATAGCCCATGGCATTTCATGTCCAAGTGGGTTCCATAGTAATGGGACAGGGACTGTCTCTGACAGGAAATGATTGGCCTGCTCTTTGATTACCTCCCCCTGAGGGAGGAGCACCCTTACCAGGCCACAGAGGAAGACAATGCAGTCACTCCTGATTAGTCCTGATAAACTAGAATCAGAGGGAAGGGGAGGAGGACCTCCTTTATAAGTGGATTGGGAGAGGGGCACAGAGGGCAAGAGGGAGGGAGGTTGGAATTGGGAGGGGAGGAGGAAGGGAGCTACAGGGAGGATACAAAGTGAATAAACTATAATTAATAAAAATAAATTAAAAAAAGAAATGTCTGTGATTTTTAGAAAACCAAATGTTCTAACTAGAGGTTTGCACGAGATTCTATTGTCTCTTGTGGGAGTATGCAGAAATTCTTCAAGGGAGGTTAACACTTCTTTCAACACTTTCTTTCTTTCATCTCTAACTGCTACCTCAGTGAGCAACTTTTGCCTGATCACCACTTAATAATGCAATACACATTTCTTCATCATCATTCGTTCTTCTCCTCACTCCTATTTTCTCAAACTGCTAATTTTCAAGTGATATAATTGTTTATCTCTGTCTTTATAGAACAGATGTAAACTCAAGAATAGGAATGTAATCATTATTATTCAAAATAAATTTAAAAATGAGCTTTTCCTTTTACCTGTTTTTCTACCCTACCCTCTGTGTTGGAGTTTGTGTCTAAGTCATGCTAGACCAGTGCTACCACTGAGTTACCCTTCCGGGTGTAGGTTCTCAAATGCCCCTCATTAAATGAATGGTTGGATGACTGTGTGGCAGAATTCGACATCTAGTGCAAAAGAAAACTCACATTCTCTGTGGGTACTATGGATAAGAATGAGTGGTAAAATGTAACATATTCAAAAGTTGGTTTTGAGAGTCTGGATTTGTGGCTATTTAAGGATAAGGAAAACAGTATTTACAAAATAAAGAAAATAGTTCTAATATCAGTCAATGTAGAGACATACTAATATGCATATTTCATGTGCAAAGACAAGCAGTTATTAAGACTTGCATAATGGAATGTAGCAAGTATTAGAGAGGTAGGTTCAGCCAGGACTAAAAGACCTCAGATGTTAGACTAAGACTTTTTACATTTTTCATTTCAGGAGTAGGAATCCATTCACAGTTAATGAGTACCAGAAAATAGTATAAAGTACAAGTACAAAATGTGAGTGCTGTAAGACTGGCTGGAAATATACAGCAGAGGAAACTAAATAGATGGTGAACAGTTGGGAATCATTTTAATGACAAATGCTCCAACAGTAAAGAAGATTTTTTTTAAAAAAGGAGGATGTGTGCAAGACAATTATGCAAGAAGAATGAGGCAGATTAATATTTCTTTTTGAACCCTTAAGAGACTAAGAAAACCCATCTTCTTATATAATACACCAAACACATTTAATTTTATAAAACTTTCAATCATCATGTGATACATAGGAGTCAGATAAAGTAAAAATGACAGAGAACGAAACTGCTTCCCTACCTTACCTCATTGATTTGAAAATATTGATTATAGTTTCCATGTTTTATTTGATAAAAATAAAAAAAAAAAGCGGAAGCAGACTATTACGTTCCTTATGGTTGCTGACTCAACAGAACATCCTACAGGGTTCACAGGCTCTCAACACAATGCGGCTGTTTCTGAGCAATAGATGACATAAAACTTTAGAATCTCCTAGAACTTGTCAGTCTGGGAACTCTAAAGAAAAACATCCCCAATAAATTAGAATAAAAGGACTTCTTACTTTTAAGAAAGAAAATAAGAAAATAATCTTATTTTTAAGAAAATACCTTTTATCACATTTCTGTTTGTAGTCGAAGAAGACAATCCATGTTACTTCCAGTGGACAATAAAGGAGTACTGCCAGAGAAAAGGTGTTTCTTATGCTGTAATCTGGGCCAATGGAAAAGTTGCCTCCAGTGGCTGACAACCCACCCAAGGCAGGTTATCAGCTGTCAATTAGTTAATCTGCAGAGAAGATTATTCAGATGCCTGGGTTTTCTCTGATTTACTGTCCATTCACTTCTGTCTCGCCCCACCCAAAGCTTTAAATGTATGTGTGCTTCTGTGACATATGTGTACATGTGTGGAGGCTAGAAGACAGCCCTGAGTGTTATCCTCATGGAGGACATCCATTGTCTTTGAGACAGGGTCTCTCAGTGGTTTCAGCTCAGCAATTAGGCTTGGCTCCCTGGCCCAGGGATCTTCCTGTTTTTGCAACTATGGAGCTGGGATTACAAGATCCCAAGAATGGCATTTTCACCTGTGTTCTGGGAATGGGCATCCATCCCCTGCCCCTGCTTGTAAGAAAGGGCTGTACGTACAAAGCCATCCTTAAAGCCCCTACTCTAGAGAGGAAAGTTCCTCTTAAGGGGGAAAGTTCACATTCTTAATAGAAAGGTTTTATTTAAAATTTGTAAATTTGTATATTCATGTCAGAAACTACACAGAAAGATAATGAATGATAGTCATTGGATTTTATATGCCTTCTTTTAATTTTCTTTTGTTACAGAATTTTGACAGTTTAGAATGGAACAGATATTGATTGTATTAACTGGTTATGATAATTTCTGAACTCATTTATAAGCCAGGAACTGATTTCCTTGTTCATATGATGTAATTGGACATAGGAATCTTAGCTCTAATGAATCACTAGCTTATATCCTGGACTGGTTCTGAGAGCAACAGAGCCTATCATTTTTCTTGGCTCCAATCATCCCGACAATCCTCTCTCAATAAAGCATAAGTATTAATGTCTCTCCTCAGGCTCTGCTTTCCAGGAGACTCAGGCTAATACAATGATCTTAGACTATTACATTTTCATGGTCTTCAGTTTTCTTGACATTAAAATAAAGACATCAGGCTGGTGAAAGACTTCAGCAGGTAAAGGAGCTTATTGCCAAGCCTGATGATCTGAGCTATCTCCTTAGGACCCACAGAGTAGAAAGAGAAAGCCAACTCTCACAAAAAAATAAGCAAGTGAATAAATAAATAAACATGATCAAAGTTTTAAAAATAAATCACAAAATAAATTGATCCAAATTAATTCCATGATTATGTTATACTCTAACATAAAAAATATTATAATTTAACTATTGCATATTTTTGAACAAGGAATATGTAGCAGAAGCTGGAATGCCCAGTCAGGATTATTGAGTAGACAAGAAAATAAGTTAACTGAATCTCTGGAGAGCAGAAACCTGCAAAACGTGCTGCCCTAGGCTGATAAAACTGCTACAGACCAGACCAGATGACACATTGTGGATCTCAAAAAAAGTTGCTGAAGTTGTTGCCAGAAGAAGACTGGCACTCCTGATTACTTCACAACAGAAAATAGCATCTGTTTTCATACTAAGGGATTCCCTCCCAGTCTAAAACTTATTCAGTTCTTTAGGATGCTAATTTCAGGCCTCAGTACATGCCCTTGAAGCCACTGAGCTATGCAGGTTCAATTTAGGGTAACACTGAAAACATCCTGGGACTTTGCTTCTTATGAAAACTTCCAGTGGCAACACTAAGCATAACATAAAATTTTTGAGAGTAGGTTATCACATTCTACATGAGGAATTGTCCCCCATTCTCTGTATGAGATTAGTAACATAATCCAAATGCTCAGAGAGGGCAAAGTCCTAAATAGAACTTATTGGTCTAATTGAGACTTTATTAACCCATTTCTTGCTATAACAAAATAGACAACTCAGGCTACTTGTTTGCAAGTTATAAATAAAAAGTAGCTTATTTAGTTTACTATTTAGGAGGTTTAAGGACATGGTACCAGTGCCAGCATGGTGCTTATGAGAGATGATGTCATCACGATGGTAGAGCACAAAAAGACACTATGTGAAATAGGAAGTAAGAAACTGGAAGAAAATGAAGTGTGTGCTATTTATATCAACCCAATCTTTCAGAAACTTATCTAGTGCCAAAATATCTTTACTCATTCCATGCTTTTGTTCCTCCTTGCTACTCTAAAATCTTTGCATTTCTTCCTCCACATGAAATAGGGATTCACCTACATTCTTTCTCTTACTAAGACAGATATTACTTGTTATAAAAAAGATGAATATCATAATATTTTTTATTTAAAGCATACTAATATGATGAATGTCTGTAAGCCCAATAACTAATCATAAATAATATAAATTGTATTTCATGTTTTACTGCCCCAGTTCGAAATTAATTACCGGCTTACTCATAATTTTTTGCATTTTTAGTTATGATTTTTATCACATTTGCATATGTGTGTAAATGACATTAATCCTATCTTTATTAATCCTTCCAGGATTTACATTTTCACTTGGGTATAGCTTATGATATTACATTTTGTAACAATATATTATTATTCATGTAAATGTTTAATTGGTCTCTTTTTCATGACCATTTGCACATTTCAAATAAGGACTTAAATGCTTGACATGAGCACTCTCTTGCATTCCTCTAGACTATTGATCTTCTATAGAATTATTGGGTTTGGGCTATTTACTTTACACTTTTACAATCCTAGAACTGATCTATCCTACTTCCTGTTTCTTTTGAATCTGCTATGGAAACTGTCTTCTCTAGGAATTGGTTCATTTCCAGATTTCCAACTTGACTGGGAAGTGGTTTTCCACTGCACTTCTTGTTATGTTTAATTTTTTTTAATTTTATTTTTCTCATTAGTTACATTTTGTTAATTCTGTATCCCTCATTGCCTCCCCAGTCCCACCCTCCCTCCCTCATCTCCTCCCTGCCCCTTTCCAAGCCCACTGATAGGGGAGGACCTCCTCCCCTTTCATATGACTCCGTTTTGTCCGGTATTTTCAGGACTAGCTGCAAAGTCCTCCTCTGTGGCCTAACAGTACTGCTCCTCCCTTGGGAAGTGGGGAGGTCAAAGAGCCAGTCATTAAGTTCCTGTTAGAAATAGTCCTTGTTCCCCTTACTATGGGAAACCAATTGATTACTAAGTTATCATGGGTCACATCCCATCCGAGCAGAGGTTCTAGGTTTTATCCTCTCATGGTCTTTGGTTGAGTGTCCATCTCAAAAAAGACCCTGTGACCAGATATTTTTGGTCCTTGTGGAGCTCCTATCCTTTCCACATCAAACTCCCCTTCTTTCATATGATTCCCTGCACTCTGCTGAGGGTTTGGTTATGAGTCTTAGTATCTACTTTGGAACACTGCTAGGTATAGTCTTTCAGATGCCTTCTGCGGTAGACTCCTGTCATACGTTCAATGCATATCCCATTTGTCTTTCTAAATGAGGATTGCTCATCATACCCCGTGTCCGCTTTCTTGATTATCTTCCTTAGGTGTATAGATTTCATTATGCTTATCATATCTTTTAGGTCTATATAAGCGAGTATATTCTATGTTTGTCTTTCTCCTTCTGGGATACTTCACTCAGAATGATCTTTTCTAGATCCCACCATTTGCCTGCAAATTTCATGATTTCCTCTTTTTTGATTGCTGAGTAGTATTCCATTGTGTAAAAATACCACAATTTCTGTACCCATTCCTCCACTCATGGACATCTGGGTTGTTTCCAGGTTCTGGCTATTACAAATAAAGCTGCTACAAACATGGTTGAGCAAATGTCCTTATTGTGTACTTGAGCAAATTTTGAGTATATGCCTAGCAGTGGTATAGCTGGGTCTTGAGGAAGCACTATTCCTAATTGTCTTATAAAGCGCCAGGTAGATTTCCAGAGTGGTTGTACCAGTTGACATTCCCACCAGCAATGGAGGAGGGTTCCCCTTTCTCCACAACCTCTCCAGCATGTGTTGTCCCTTGAGTTTTGATCTTGGCCATTCTGATGGGTGTAAGGTGAAATCTCAGGGTTGTTTTGATTTGCATTTCCCTGATGGCTAATGATGTTGAGCATTTCTTTAAGTTTTTCTCTGCCATTCGATATTCCTCTACAGAGAATTCTCTGTTTAGCTCTGTTCCCCATTTTTTAATTGGATTACTTGGTTTGTTGCTTTTCAGCTTCTTTAGTTCTTTGTATATACTGGATATTAGCCCTCTGTCAGATAAAGGGTTGGTGAAGATTCTTTCCCAACCTGTGGGCAGTCGTTTTGTTTTGATGACGGTGTCCTTTGCTTTACAGAAGCTTTTCAGTTTCATGAGGTCCCATTTATTGATTGTTGTTCTTAAAGCTTGTGCTGTTGGAGTTCTGTTCAGGAAGTTTTTCTCCTGTGCCAATGAGTTCTAGGCTGTTCCCCACTTTTTCTTCTAACAGATTTAGCGTATCTGGTTTTATGTTGAGGTCTTTGATCCACTTAGACTTTAGTTTTGTGCAGGGTGATAAATGTGGATCTATTTCCATATTTCTGCATGTAGACATCCAATTAGACCAGCACCATCTGTTTAAGATGCTATCTTTTTTCCATTGAATGGTTTTGGCTGCTTTGTCAAAAATCGAGTATTCATAGGTACATGGGTTTATTTCTGGGTCTTCTATTTGGTTCCATTGATCCTCCTTTCTATTTCTATGCCGATTCCATGCAGTTTTTATTACTATTGCTCTGTAGTACAGCTTGAGATCAGGGATGGAGATACCTCCAGATGATCTGTTGTTGTACAGGGTTGTTTTGGAGATTCTGGGTTTTTTGTTTCTCCATATGAAGCTGAGAATCTTTTTTTCAAGGTCTGAAAAGAGTTGAGTTGGTATTTTGATGGGAATTGCGTTGAATCTGTAGATTGCTTTTGACAGGATGGCCATTTTCACAATGTTAATCCTACCAATCCATGAGCATGGGAGATCTTTCCATCTTCTGAGATCTTCTTCAATTTCTTTCTTCAGAGACTTGAAGTTTTTCTCAAACAGGTCTTTCACTTGCTTTGTTAGAGTCAGCCCAAGGTACTTTATGTTATTAGTGGCTATTGTGAAGGGTGTTGTTTCCCTAATTTCTTTCTCAGCCCTTTTGTCTTTTGTGTACAGGAGGGCTTCTGATTTTTTTGAGTTGATTTTGTACCCTGCCACTTTGCTGAAGGTGTTTATCAGCTGAAGGAGTTCTCTGGTTGAATTTTTTGGGTCACTCATGTATACTATCATATCATCTGCGAATAGTGACACTTTGACCTCTTCCTTTCCAATTTGTATCCCCTTGATCTCCTTTAGTTGTCTTATTGCTCTGGCTAGGACTTCAAGTACTATGTTGAAGAGATATGGAGAGAGTGGGCAGCCTTGCCTTGTCCCTGATTTCAGTGGGATTGATTTAAGCTTCTCTCCATTGAGTTTGATGTTGGCTGTAGGCTTGCTGTATATTGCCTTTACTATGTTTAAGTATGTGCCTTGTATCCCTGATCTCTCCAAGACTTTAAACATGAATGGGTGTTGGATTTTGTCAAATGCTTTTTCGGGGTCCAAGGAGATGATCATGTGATTTTTCTCCTTCAGTTTGTTTATGTGGTGGATTACATTGATGGATTTCCATATGTTGAACCACCCTTGCATGCCTGGGATGAAGCCTACTTGGTTGTGGTGGATGATATCTTTGATGTGTTCTTGGATTCGATTTGCAAGTATTTTATTGAGTATTTTTGCGTCAATATTCATAAGAGAGATAGGTCTGAAGTTCTCTTTTTTTGTTGGGTCTTTGTGTGGTTTGGGTATCAGGGTGACTGTCGCTTCATAGAATGAGTTTGGTAGTGTTCCTTCTGTTTCTATTTTGTGGAATAGTTTGAGGAGAATTGGTATTAGCACTTCTTTGAAGGTCTGGTAGAATTCTGCACTGAAACCATCGGGCCTGGGGCTTTTTTTGGAGGGGAGACTGTTAATGACTGCTTCAATTTCCTTGGGGGATATAGGGTTATTCAGTCTTTCTACCTGATCTTGACTTAATGTTGGTAGATGAAATCTATCAAGAAAATTATCCATTTCATTTAGATTTTCAAATTTTGTGGCATATAGGCTTTTGTAGTATGACCTAATGATTGTTTGGATTTCTTCAGTGTCTGTAGTTATGTCCCCCTTTTCATTTCTGATTTTGCTGATTTGGATAGATTCTCTCTGCTTTTTAGTTAGCTTGGCTAAGGGTTTGTCTATCTTGTTGATTTTCCCAAAGAACCAGCTTTTTGTTTCATTGATTCTTTGAATAGTTTTATTTGTTTCTAATTGATTGATTTCAGCCCTGAGTTTGATTATTTCCAGCCTTCTGCTCCTCTTGGGTGTATCTGCTTCTTTTTTTTTTAGTGTTTTTAGTTGGGCCACTAAGTTAATTGTATGTGATGTTACAAATTTCTTCTTGAAGGCACTTAGTGCTATAAATTTTCCTCTGAGCATTGCTTTCAATGTGTTCCATAAGTTTGGGTATGTTGTGCCTTCATTTTCATTGAGTTCTAGGAAGTCTTTAATTTCTTTCCTTATTTCTTCCTTAACCCAGCTGTCATTGAGTAACAAGTTGTTCAGTTTCCATGTGCATGTAAGTTTTTGGTTATTTCCATTGTTGTTGATGTCCAGCTTTAGTCTATGGTGGTCTGATAGAATACAAGGGATTATCTCAATCTTTTTATATCTGTTGAGGCTTACTTTGTGACCAACTATATGGTCTATTTTGGAGATGGTTCCATGAGGTGCTGAAAAGAAGGTATACTCTTTTGAGTTTGGGTGGAAAGATCTGTAGACATCTATTAGGTCCATTTGATTTAGGGACTCTGTAAGTGCTTTTATTTCCCTATTTGGTTTCTGTCTAGTTGATCTGTCCCTTGGTGAGAGTGGGGTGTTGAAGTCACCCACTATTAGGGTATTGCGATCAATGTGTGGTTTAAGCTTTAATAATGTTTCATTTATGAATGTAGGTGCTCTTGTATTTGGGGCATAGATGTTTAGGATTGTGATGTCTTCTTGGTGAATTTTTCCTTTGATGAGAATGTAGTGCCCCTCTATGTCTTTTTTGATTAGTTTTGGTTGAAAATTAGATATTAGGATAGCCACTCCTGCTTGTTTTTTGGGTCCATTTGCTTGAAAAACTGTATTCCAGCCTTTTACTCTGAGGTAGTGTTTATCTTCGTTGCATAGGTGTGTTTCTTGGATGCAGCAGAATGTTGGTTCATGTTTCCGCACCCATTCTGTTAGTCTGTGTCTTTTTATTGGAGAGTTGAGTCCATTGATGTTGATAGATAATAATGACCATTGCATGTTATTTCCTATTATTGTGGAGTTGGCGATGTTACTGTGAATCATTGCTTGTTTGCTTTTGATTTTTGTTGGGAATTATCTTTAACCTATGTTTTCTTGGGTGTATTTGTTTTCATTGGATTGGAATTTTCCTTCTAGTATCTTCTGTAGGGCTGGGTTGCTGTTCAAATATTGCTTAAATTTAGTTTTGTCATGGAATATTTTATTTTCTCCATCTATGTTGATTGAAAGCTTTGCTGGGTAAAGTAGTTTAGGTTGGCATCTGTGGTCCCTTAGGGCCTGCATGATATATCCCCAGGCTCTTCTGGCTTTCATAGTTTCTGATGAGAAGTCCGGTGTGATTCTGATAGGTTTGCCTTTATATGTTACTTGGCCTTTTTCCCTTGCTGCTTTTAGTATCTTTTCTTTGTTCTGTAGATTAAGTGTTTTGACTATGATGTGGCATGAGGAGTTTCTTCTCTGGTCTAGTCTATTTGGTGTTCTGTAGGCCTCTTGTATGTTTGTGGACATCTCTTTCTTTAGGTTGGGAAAATTTTCTTCTATGATTTTCTTGAAAATATTTTCTGGACCTTGTAACCTGGACTCCTCTTCTTCTTCAATTCCTATTATTCTTAGATTTTGCCTTTTCATGGCGTCCTTGATTTCTTGGATGGTTTGTGTTTGGGATTTTTCTGATTTTGTTTTTGCTTTGAGAGAAGTATCAAT
The DNA here is from genome assembly GCF_907164565.1 of Psammomys obesus. Lineage (NCBI taxonomy): Eukaryota > Metazoa > Chordata > Mammalia > Rodentia > Muridae > Psammomys > Psammomys obesus. The sequence continues at coordinate 30,803,528 of NW_026596040.1, read as the reverse complement.
TTCTGTGAGTGTATCTTCAACACCAGAGATTCTCTCTTCCATCTCTTGTATTCTATTAGTGATGCTTACCTTTGTGATTCCTTCTCTTTTCTCTAAGTTCTTCAGTTCCAGGGTTTTCTCGGTTTGTGTTTTCTTTATTGATTCTAATTCTGTTTTCATGTCTTGCAACATTTCCTTTATCTGTTTGAGTGTGGATTCCTGTGTCTCCAAAATGGTCTCTATTGTTTTGTTTGTTTCCTCTCTTAGTGCCTCTGCTTCTGCCTCCAATTGTTTGGCTATATTTGCATGTGTTTCTTTAAGAGCTTCTTCGTTCACTTCGTTTTTCTTTGTTTCTATTTGGGAGGCCAAATCTTTAAGGGATTTTTTTATATCCTCTTTAACTGTTTGAATCTCTATGACTATTTCTCTGAGAGATTTGTTGGTTTCCTCTTTATGTGCCTCAATTAACTGGATAATCATAGCTTTAAAATCATTTTCTTGTGTTTCTGCTGAGTTGGAGTGTCCAATAATTTTGGAGGTTGCCGGTGAAGCCATGATATCTTGATTTGCTTTGGCTGTGTTCTTTCGCCGACCTCTGGCCATTTGGTTATCCGTAGTGTTCACTGTCTGTTCCTGGATTCTGCAGGTCAGACTGGTTTTTCTCTGGTATCTGGAGAATTCTTCAGGAAAATGGGTGGGGTCTAGTGGTTTCAGTGTGTGCGTTGGTTATTCAGCTATACCTGTAGAAGGAAAGTTCGCAGGCATAGAAGGAAAGTTCACAGGCGCAGAAGGACAAATGCAGGGTAGTGTGTGTTTGGGCATGTGCTTGTGGATGTGTCCTAAGGGACAGGGTGTTGGTGAATGAAGAGGCTTTCAGTGTGTGAGAGGGGTGCCCTGCAGGCACTGAAGTTGTTGCAGGCGCTAAGGGATCGCAAGCGCTGTTGAAGAATGCGTGCGTATTGATTTTACAAGTCTGCTGGTCTTTGGTGTCTATTCAGCTGGTTTTCTGCCACTGAGGGGTTGGATGGCCCATATAATCACTGGCTGGGCAGCCCTGTGTATTCTGTGCTGCCACTTTCAGACTTGGGGCCTGAGAGGGGTTGTACTGTGGATCTGAGTCTCTGTGGCTAGCACTGTATTGGGCGTATGCTCTGGCGGGGTGGTGTTCCAAGGTGCGTGCACTCCTGCAGAGCCGGGTGGTGGTGGTAGTGGGGGGTGTGTTCCTCGGGTCAAGAGTTCGACGAGAGGGCCCTAGGTGGCGTGTGTTCTCTGAGTGGTGGCGTTCAGCAGGTCGTTACTATTCTCCTCTGCGGCTGCGGGGTCTGGAGCCCTGCCTCCCTGCCTCCAACCATCTTGGGTCCCAGACACTGAGCTTTGCGGCTTTGGTATCCGGGAAGAATTGTATTGTGGATCTGAGTCTCTGTGGTTAGCTCTCAGTGGTTGGAGCTCTGTGATTGGGCCTGCGCTCCTCCTGTTTTTACAGTTTTATTGATGCCTAAAGGACTAACATGAAGCCACATGAATTCCCTGAAGGAGGTGGCCGTGGACATATGCTTCTTGTTCTCAGGGTAGGAGGGTCGGAGACGAGCAGTATTTGCCACTGAACTCAAATCCATCACTCTCTACCCCTATGGATAACATAAAGTTCAGTCTTTAAAAAAAAATGATAATTTCTGATCATTTGACTTTAAAGTGGTGATTTTACAATATTTCCTCCTCTGTATATTAGCATGTTTTCCCTTGTTTTTTTCCTGGCAACTATTCATTTCTAGTCTAGAATTTTTGCAATATATATTTATCCAATTTTACTTATTTCTTGACCAGTCCCGCAGGTCTGTCAACAAAGACCCTGAATGGGGAAGTGGAAATGGAAAGGGACAAGAGACACAAGAAATGAAGACCAGGACAGTTTCTCTGATCAAGGTCTCAGTTTATTCGGATTTTTCATACAACTATATAGGCAGGGCAGAAGCAGTGTAACTGCCTTTGGCAGGGTTACTAAGTGACTAGGAATCACAGGATGACCCGCCAGAAGAGTCACAGGATTCGCTAATAATGGCTGTTTGGAAAGTTCCTCAGAAGTGTTACTTGGGAAGCCCAGAGGGAGAGGAAGGTTTGAGGTATTTCAGGAAGATGATCTTAGCCAAAGCCACAGGTCAGCCAGGAATGCACTATTGTATCCAAGCAGTAGGCCATTAAGCCAGGTCAGGCCAGATGACAAAAATTCAGGGGCAGCAATGTGCCAGAAGGCTCGCCACAATTTCTCTCTTGATAGGTTGAATTAGATAATTGAAATGTATCTACTTTAATCTTTATATACAATGTAGACTTTATATTTTCAGTGGTTATACTCAAAATTTGGTCATGCATATTTTATTTAAAAATCTGAATAAGCATAAATGATGTAAGCCTTCACAAGTGATAAAATACTTGAAGATCATTTTTTTTTTCTAAAAATTTACCCTTTTACGTTAATATTTTTCAGTTATTTTCTCCCTCTTTTTCTGGCTACACAAATTGAGATTTGTGGTGTTTTGTTTTGTTTTATGCTCAATTTTAATTACCGTAATTCATACTCTCTGAGATCAGGTAGCTATAAAGAAGAGGGAGCAGAAAGACTGTAAGAGTCAGGGGAAGAGTGACAACAAGAGAACAGTGTCTTCCAGACACACGGGACTCGTGCACACACGAACCACAGAGCTGTGGTAGCATGCACAGGCCCTGCACTTCTCCCAGTCAGATGGGGTCCCAGCACTGAGGCTGGGAAATGGACACAGGCCAAACCAAAGAAGCTACCTTCAACTGATACCCACTTGCTAAGGGAAACTGGTGTTCTCTAACAGTCCCATTTGGCATATTAACCACACTTGAAGATGGGACCCGCTCCCAGCAGTGTGACCAACACAAAGTGAACTCAATGGCATATTTATGGATATTTTGTCTAATATTGCTTCATTTGGGCATTTTTTGGTCTTACTCGTCTTTGTTTATATTATGTTTCCCAATTTTGTTTTTTTTTGTTTTTTTTTTTTTTTTTTTTTTTGGTATGTGAGTGTCTGTATTTCTTATGCTTTTAAAAATTATTTTATTCAGGTGGATTGTTTGCCTATTTACTTCTAAAGATAGCGATAAAGAAAGAGCCTAGCTCTGGATGGGTGGAGAGTTGGGAGAATCTGGGAGGAATTAGGGAGGATGAAAGAGTTGATCGAGAATATAGTGTATGAAAAGACATTTAAATAAAACTAAAGGAAAAAAAAGAAACAAAGATGCTGTGAGCCCTTAACATTGTTCTTAGAGTCTAGTTCCTGTTGCCTCCAAACCACCTTCCATCATGGACCCCAACACTTTGTAACTAACCATAAACCCAAATTAATTTTTCTTCTATTAAAAAAAAAACATAACTTAATCACCTGGCGTACCATGTTTTGTTGTTGTTCTGGTATTCTTTGTATTACTAACCTGTTTTCAGTTCTACAGAAATTCTCTTACTAACATTTTTTTGTTCTGAATGTCCACATTTCTTTGTCTTTAAAAGTCTTTGTTTCTCTTAAAAGGCAAATGGGACAGACATCAGAAGAGGGAGAAAACAGAACAAGATAGGACCCTACCACAGAGGGTCTCTGAAAGACTCTACTCAGCAGGGTATTAAAGCAGATGCTGAGACTCTTAGCCAAACTTTGGGCAGAGTGCAGGGAATCTTATGAAAGAAGGGGGAGATAGAAAGACCTGGAGGGGACAGGAGCTCCACAAGAAGATCAACAGAGCCAAATGTCACTTCTTAAGGAGCATATTCTTTGGTATATAGATTTGGTCATATTGTCAAATGGCTTCAAGATTCAATTTCCTTTATTTTGTAGCTTCTATTTCTGTTAGTAATTGAAATTTGTTAGTGACATTTGAATATCTGTCTCTCAGCCTACCATGAGCACAAGGAAGGTAATTGCCCATAACTTTGTTCTCTGTCGTGAACTAGTGCTTAATACTCAATGCGTGGTGAGTACCACTCAAGCACTGAGTAAGTGGATGTGGGTTCCCATGAGTTCTTCCCTCATTATCAACTTCTAGTCTATGAGCAACATTGGCATCCTCCGGCTAGTATGATATGTCAACTGTGGGCATTGTGCCGCACCAGATATCTTGATAATCCATGAGTTAACTCTCCAGACACTGTGGCAATGGTGAGATGCAAATGGATTGGAAACTCTTTCCTTTTTGAAAGTCTAAACTTAAAAATGTGTTTATTAATTATTGCCAGTTCAGCTTTTTTAATTGATTGAACATCAGATATGATACTAAGGAAAAATATCAACTATAATCTTTCCAAGAATCTCTGCTAAAAATTCTTGTGAAGGGATGAGAAAATTCCCCTACAAATAGTGATAAGGACATCATAAATGTCTAATTTAGTTTACACAAGAAAGGGTATCCAAACTGTAATAAAAGTTTGGATTTGCGTCAGGATGAAGCCAATTTAATAAAAATAATAACGGTTACCATAGAAATACAAGTTGTTGTTTAAACACAAGTATTTCCTTAAAAAAATCCCCACTTTTTCTTCTAACAGATTTAGAGTATCTGGTTTTATGTTGAGGTCTTTGATCCACTTGGACTTTAGTTTTGTGCAGGGTGATAAATATGGATCTATTTTCATTTTTCTGCATGTAGACATCCAGTTGGACCAGCACCATTTGTTGAAGAGGACATGGGGTAAGATGATCAATCCTCGTTTAGAAAGACAGATGGGATGTGCATTGAACATATGACAGGAGTCTACTGAACGCATCTGAAAGACTCTAACTAGCAGTGTTTTCAAAGCAGATACAAAGACTCATGACCAAATCTTCGGCAGAGTACAGGGAATCATATGAAAGAAAGGGAATTAGTATGATGGGGAAAGGATAAGAGCTCCACAAGGACCAAATATGTCTGGGCACAGGGTCGTTTCAGAGACTGACATTCAACCAAGGACCATGTATGGATATAACCTAGAACCTCTGCTCAGATGTAGCCTGTGGTAGCTCAGTAACCAATTGGTTTCCCATAGTGAGGGGAACAAGGACTATTTCTAACAGGAATTCAATGATTGGCTCTTTGACCTCCCCACCCCCCAAGGGAGGAGCAGTCCTGTTAGGCCACAGAGGAGGGCTTCACAGCTAGTCCTGAAGATACCTGATAAAACAGGATCAGATGAATGGGGAGGAGGTCCCCCCCCATCAGTGGACTTGGAAAGGGGCAAGGTGGAGATGAGGGAGGGAGGGTGGGTTTGGGAGGGAATGAGGGAGCAGGACACGGCTAGGATACAGAGTTAATAAAATGTAACTGATAAGAAAAAAAATAAAATTAAAAAAAAAATCCTCCTACAACTGATCACTTACTGGATAATTTTTTCAGTAAAACTAAGCCCTTTCTTTTAGTGCAATGACTGTACTTTTAGTTCTTTATAATGGAGAAAGAACAAAAACCCATGCAGAGTTACTGGAATACAGGATTTGATATTTTCAATTAGATTTGCCTTTGTCTAGGACACTTTTTTACCTACACCTGCATTTTCAGTGATGTCTTAACACATTCAATTGTCAAAGGGCATTACATTTATTTTTCTTAGAGATAATAAATATCTTTGTGTGAATTGGTGTATCTTCCCCGGGCCCTCCTTGTTACTTAGCTTCTTTGGGTCTGAGAATTGTTATATGGTTATTCTGAACTATATGGCTAGTATCTGCTTATAATTGAGCACATACCATGTGTGTCTTTCTAGCTCTGGGTTATCTCACTCAGGATGATCTTTTCTAGTTACAACCATGCCTGAAAATTTCATGACATCATTGTTTTAAATAGCCGAGTACTAATCCAGTGTGTAAATATACCACATTTTCTTTATCCATTCTTTTGTTGAAGAATTTCTGTTTTGTTTCAAGAATCTGGCTATTACAAATAAAGCTGCTATGAACATAGTTGAGCAAATGTCCTTGCTGTGTGGTGGAACATCTCTTAGGTATATCCCCAGGAGTGGTATAGCTGAGTCTTGAGGTAGAGCTATTCCCAGCTGTCTGAAAAAGCACCCCACAGGGAAAAGCCAACCCCTGGCACTATTAGCTATACTTGTTGTGTTTGCAGATGGGAGCCTTGCATATCTGTTCTCTGAGAAGTTCTACCCATTTGATTGAAATAGATGCTCAGACTCACAACCAAACATTAGGTGAAGCACGGGGAGCCTTGTGGAAGAGTTGGGAGAAGGGTAGATGGACTGGAAGGGGATGAGAACTCCACAAGTAGACCAACAGAGTCAACTAACCTGGGCCCAGAGGTGCTTACAGAGACTAAAGCAACAATCAAAGACCGTGCATGGACTGGACCTAGGCCTCCTAAACATATGTTGCCAATGTATTCATGCCGGTTACTTAGTAAGGGGAGCAGGAACAGTCTTTGACATGGACTCTGTTGCTTGGTTTTCAATCACTTTGCCCTGCCAGGGTTGCTTTGCCCAACCTAGGCAAAAGTAGATGTGCTCAGTCCTAAGGTGCCTTGATTCACTGGGGTGGGCTGGTGGGGGAGGACTCCTTTTTTTGAGGAGTAAGAGAGGGAAGAATAAGGGGAAGAGGGAAGGAGGGAGAAGAGAAGAGAGGGGCCTTCGCTCCGGATTGAAGTGAATAATAATCAAAAAAGAAATAGTAAATATCTTTTATACTGACATTTTATTGGTGTCAATACCACTGAGTTGAATTCTACAATCACAGTCACAGTCCATTTGACAGAACAGATTCTGGGGATGCCACACTGAAACCTGGCTTGTATACAAGTCAGCTGGTGCATGCAGGAGACCATGGGCCTTCTGGAGGTTAGATGCTGTCCTTCAGCATGGTTGTTTATCACAAAGCACATTCTGCAGAGGGAATGAGAAAGCCACCTAGGAAGAAATTTAGGAACAAGGAGATGGGGTCCAGGATGGCAATGCTAATTTTCTGGAATGTCTTTTAAAAAAAGAAGAAGGAAAGAAAGAAAAAGAAAAATATACCTTCATTTTCAATACAAATGACACCATCCTGCAGCATCAAGAGCAAATTTTTCAAGTTTATGACTATATTGTGGAGTTCAAGTCTCTATAAAGACTAGTTGGGCTGAGTAGAAAGTGCTTTTAAATATAATGTAAGTTTGTCTCATACCTTATCCTTAGATAATTTATGTTGGTTGCCTTTATTATTCTAACTATATTGTCATGCTTCTTTGATCATGAAGAACCCAACACACTCATTTGTTTTAAGAATCAAATTGCCCATAGTATAGAAATCCAAGAAGCGTATGCTTATATTTGACATGCTTTCACAAAGTGGAGCTTTAGCTTTATAATATTAGAAGTCACAATTTATGCAACCATTCCTTGACCCCGTAATGATAAGAGTGTCCACATTCTGCATAAGTACATCTAGCCCTAGCCAACCCTTTGCTGATGTTTCACTGCAAGGTCATACTCAAGAGGAAATTGAGATTCAAAGGTGCAAGAGATTCAAAATCAAAAACCTTTGATTTTGAAAGATACTTCCATCTATACAATTTTCAGAGCAACAATGTTTAATTGTAATGCTACCAAATTTAGTGTACAAATACAGCCTCCTGTCATCAACAGCCATGGAACTGAGCCATCATCTGCTCATTTAGACATCTGAGTTTCTTGCCGTGTCCTTGACCTCACAGTCAAAGGCCAGCATGGCTTCACATCACTGTTTCACAGCCACCACTGGCTTCTGATTAGATGATCCCAAGAGGTATGATACTAACACCTTTGTCTCTCTTTGCTGAGGAGAGTATTACTACATGAATGTTGCTACAGTCCAGGGCCTGGTAAATCTTACTTTCCAGACAGTGAATCTTACAACAGCAAGAGCCAAGCAGACTATGGAAGAGGTGAGCAGTGCCTGCATATTTCAGGTGTTCTGAGCTCCAAAGTATTGAAGAGTCCATGCTTAGTTCAGACTGCTATAACAAAGTCCTATAGATGAGTGGCTTGGAATCAGTAGAAAACTTTCTCAAGTCTTTGGAGATCAAGGGACAAGCAGAGGTTGGTTCTGCTTCTAGTGGGGGCCCACTTCTGAGCTACAGACCGTTGACTATTTATGTGTACAAAAATGGCAAAAGGAGAGTGAGAGATCTCTCGAAGCCCCTACCTTGCATTTTTTCTTGTTCTTGTTTCTTTTTTAATGTTTTCAGACTACTATACTATTTTTAAAAAAGTTTTAAGATCTCTTATAAATTACAATTTGCAAAAGGATGTCCTTCAACAGAGGAGGATTCTTTCAGCAACTTCTTTTTCTTACCCCAACCTGTCCTTATTGAGCAGACACGTCAGTGTACCTCTAGGGCCAGCCTTTGTAACACTTCATTCCTACCCAGGGTCTCTAATACTCAGAGAAGTGAGTGGCTACAGACTGATGCCCAGCGAAAGTGCATCAGCTCCTGGCTTGCTATAGAGCTACTTCTCTGGCTCTAGACAAGCAATGCATGTTCTCTACTTACAAATATCTCTTAAGGAGACATTATCACCTTTTATGTAGCTATTTTTTTATTTGTTTTTGAAAGCATGATAAATTAAGAAGAACACAAAGAAGCATAACAGAGAATCAAGTCCTGGTCCACTGGGCTCAGCCAAACAGCCGTTCTCTGAGCCACAATTATGCTCCAGTTATCCTGACTCTGGGATGACTCAGGGCTCCTTGTGCTCACAGTTCTTTCCCCAAGCAGTTAAAGCTCTTTGACCTATATGCTACTTGAGATCAAACCGCTGATTATCAGGTCCTCGGATTGTTAAAAACATCATTCTCCCTCGCTGATGCATGCAGTCTGATCTTAGGCTTGGTAGGTCTCTGATCTTAACAGAAAACTCTTGAATTTTTCTTGCTGAACCCGGAGTCTTATCTTTCCTAGCACTTGTACTAAGTACCTGACATGTCTTGTTACTAGTTATCTAACATCATCTGGAAGTGAGATGGGTGCTGTCCCTCCTTTTGGCAGAGGCAACCAGCTTTATTAGATATGGACACCCTCCTGCTGAGCACTTGCCAATGCTAGGCTGTGATCCAAGACCGGCAACACACACCTACCTCCCCACTTCCCTCTGCCAATTTCACTATTTTTATGTACCTTTGTTGGAAAATTTCAAAGTTGATATAAAGTTGACTTTTCAGATTTTAGTGCCATCTGTACTAACCTGCTCCTGAACTCATTTTTTTAACTGGATACACCAAAGAAACCTAATCTTCCAGCTCAACTCTGTACCCCAAACATCAAAACAAACGTGTAACTTATTCTTACTTTACCCGTCATCTCAAGGCAAATATCTTACATGCACATGATTTAGTAGTAATGTGCATAGATTATGTGTGTGTGTGTGTGTGTGTGTGTGTGTGTGTGTGTGTGTGTGTGTCAGGGCTTTTCTGTTTAACAGTCCTGGCTGTCCTGGAACTCACTCTGTAGACCAGGCTGACCTTGAACTCACAGAGAACCACCTGCTTCCACCTCCCAACTGCTGGGATTAGAGGTGTGTGCCACCATGCCTGGTCTAATCTTCTAATTTAAATTATGATGTGGCTAAAGAGTGATCAGCAGTTATGAGGACCTGCTGCTCTTGCAGCAGATTTCAGGGGCCAGCATCTTCACACCCTGTGCTGGCCTGCAGGCACCTACACACGCGATACACATGCACACAAACACACACGTCCTCATCTGCATTCACATAAATAAAAACACATCTCCTAAAAAATGAAATAAAAATCAGTTATGAGCTCCCTAGAGGCAAATGTGTCCTCCGAGTGGCACCTGAATGGAAGTACCTGCTTAGTAAATTGAATTTCACCAGCTCAGAAATTAACTTCACTAGCTACAGCACACACAGAAAATTTTTAGTTTGTTGACTGCTTCGTTCTTTTCGCAGACATTTACGGAGAGGCTACCGTAAGCTGAGCAATCTTCTAAGGGTTACTTTCCAACGTAAACAGAATAGATTCTTTTGCAAATGGCTTAGTATAGTCAAATGATAATAGAGCCAGGGAAAATGGAAACTCTCCGGGTGGACAGGCCTCTGTGTGTTTCCTTTTGTGTTTTTAACAGGCTAAGCCAGGCAGGGATGATTAGAACTGCGCCGTATTTGTAAACGGTTAAAGAAAGTTCTGTGCTGTTCCCTTTACAATTTAAATGTAGACTTAAAAAACAAACACGGAATAAATGCGTTTCAATAAACACGGTGTCTGTGAAAACTGGATTTCTGTCTTGATGGCCTTTAACATTGTCAGCACACTTTCTTCATCTCCAGTGCTTTTATTCTCAGCAACACAGCCTGTATGACATTAGCACACCACTATTTACCAAGCACAATGTCCGCTGGTGCTGCTGCTTAGCCAGGTGGAGTCCTTAAAACCTCCCGGTGGCAGCCCCTGGAAGACACAGCAGGGCGGCCCTGTGGAGTCGCCCAGCTTGCTAACCTGGGCAGGCACTAGGACCGCCCAGACACTGTCTGCGGAGCGCTTCTCACCCTGTCAGAAGGACTGAGCCGGTTTAGCTGTTACACAAGAGAGCAGCGGGCACTGAGGCGCCGACTGCCTCCCTTTTGCGGACGAGAAGGTATAGATGAGCTATTTACCACTCAGCTTCTGTACGATGTCCGCATGCCTTGAGTGTGCACGTAGCCTGCTGCTCTGCAGAGCCGACCGGCTCTAACGGGTTACTCTGTTATTTTCTGTTAATTCCCACAGCGGGTGAAAGCAACAGTGCCATAAAGAAATGGGCTAGCTATTCCAGGAGGCTGTGATCTGGAAGCGTTTGGAGGTGTAAGTAGCCCGTCTCAGATCCCTCAGCACTGGCTGTGCCCTGTCTCCTGACCCTTTCCCCCACGGAAGGAGCCAATGCGCTGTGCCATATGCATGTCTCATTCATGAAGAGCAACAGAGGGTGACAGAAACCGCAAGTGATGGGCCTGAAACTCCACTTTAGAGTGGCTGCGCTCCTTCCTGTAGGCTTCAGGCTTGCTAGACAGGAGGCTGGGTTTGTGCACAGTTTGGATAGGACTGGCTTTTGCTCAGGGCTGCGGACTGCAGGCTTGGTTTCTGGTTTCTGTTTTCAAGGCTCACAGCACTCTTTTCTAAGCACTGCTCCGGTGCAGTGCAGGGTCTCTTCCTGTTTCCGTTGTGTCTAAAACTCCTTGCTCTTAGCATAGAGGCGGACTTTCAGAGAGCCGAGAGACATTCACCTGCCCAGAGCAAAGCGTCGGAGGAGAAATCCACTTCCTCTATCACACTTTACGATGCTTGACGCCCACAGTTAGGAGACTGCATCTAGACGCATACGGAAAAACTACCACCCTAAGAGTCTCTTCTATGCAACGAGATGTGTGCCGCGGGGATTGTTGGCTATTAGAAAATCCAAAGGAACATGGTTGTATGCAGAGAGGTGGTACTTCTTTTTCTTTAAATAATTTACAAGCCCACCGAAGAGGCCTTCCAGGGCCTCGGTACTGATTAGATTATTAGGCATGTTGAGTTCCCCAGTAATCCATTTAGATGTGTGTGTGTGTGTGTGTGTGTGTGTGTGTGTGTTGCCAGTTGTAGTCAGTAAATCCATTCAGAGAGGTTTATACTATTTTTTTAAATTACTTTATTTACATTTGTGTTTGCCTCCCTGTATATCTGTGCAAGGCTCTCAGATTCCCTGGAACTGGAGTTACAGACAGTTGTGAACTGCCATGTGGCTTCTGGGCTTTGATCCTGGGTCGTTCAGGAAGAGCAGCCAGTGCTCTTAACCACTGAGCCATCTCTCCAGCCCCAAGGTTTATACTACTAAGTTTGTTAATATTCAGCTCCTGGTTGCAAGATAAACCCCGGGGGGGCGGGGGGGCACACCAATAGGTAATGCCAGACATCAGTGTCATGAGTTCACTGAAACAGTCACTATGGAACTTGTAAGATCCTTTTAGTGGATCAAGAGTTTTGTATTTAAATGCTGAATATCTGCTACATTTAAATGTCCTAAATGAGAATGTGTTCAGTAATAAAACCTTTGAAAATTGTGCTTATGATTCTCCTAAAATTCTGTAATTGACAAAGGTAGAGACTGTAGGGATGCCCTTGCTTAACTGAACTTCTTCATACTTTTTATGTTTTAAACATTGAGCTGTAACATTTACCTTATAAGTATAGCGTATATTATCTTAAGTGAAGTTGGAAGTGGTCATAACTTAATTTTCAGAGTCTTTAAGGATGCAACAAATATACAAAAAGCAAAGGTCAATATTCCTATCTAATATTTCTTAAGCAGAGAAGATTTTCACTGTTAATTCTGGTCTGGAGAAAGCAAAATCAGAGTAGACATAGTAATCACTTTTCACTAATTATAGAAGCCAGGGTAGAGTTCAATTTTACTTTTCAGTTGACATAACTATAGCACACAGGTCTGTAAAGTTTGTGTGAAGTTTCCCACTTTTGAAAAGTTTTCTGTCTTTTAGTTCTAGAAAGATTATCGAATTCTTCAAATTTAAGCTTACTTTTGAAAACTCCTGCCCAACTATAATAACAGTCTGCAAGCTTATTCTTAAGTTTTATATCATATTATCATTATCTGTATCTTACCACACATAATTTTAAAATAGATTGATTGTATGTCGAGTCAATGTGTGGAAAGTTACCCCAAGGACATAGATATTATTCATCATTGGCTACTCATCCCAAGAAATAACTCCTTCCTGAACTGCAGTCCTTAACTAAGATCCACAGGCAAACCTAACTAGCTGTACATGATAGGTGCAAAACTCACAGGAAGCTTAGAAATTCTGGTAGACAAAGAGAGCTTAAGCTGAAGAATAATATACACAGACTCAAACTAATTTGTTACTGTGTGAAAGCAGCAATCATTTAGTGACTGATCAGAGAGCAATCCTCCTAGACGATGAGAAGCCTGCTGTCTAAGGGTCAGGTTGATCAGTATCATCTTGCTTCCAAAATTAGTGGTTAGGTGGACATTTATAACTCACTTTTTATTTAAAAGATGTTCAGCAAATAATAAGCTTGGTTTCACTGATTTTAGCATTGGCGTTTTTTTTTTTTTTCTAAAAACAACAGCAACAAAACATTTCCCCAATATGCATTCTGATATGAATAGATTACTAACACATTTTATTATGTGGATTTTTACATTACTAAATAAATCCCTCATACTGAAGGGGAGCCTCTTTAAATTATTCTGCTATTACAACTGACTTTAATTTAAATACTTATCACCTGTACTTTGCTTAGAAACAGTGGCACTCAGGATTAGCCACAGAAAAGTGGAGTCAAACAGGGTCAACTTCTGATAGGAGGCTGGTGACGGGGGGGGGGGGGGGGGTAGCGTTTATTGAATGGATAAAGAAAGCGATTTTAGGAAGTGAGAAACTGCCCTTCTGGCTTGATGCAGAAAGAAAATCACAGTGCACACATGAATTTTTGAGGAGTCATTGCCCTACATAAACCACAATAGGGTCAGATTTCATGTAGCTTGAGATTTCCCTTTTGACAGCCAATTACACTTTTCACTTATTAAATAAAACACTGGAAGGGAAGTCGTTGAGGGCATGGTAGTGACATCATGCTCATACTGGCATAGTTGCATGAACTAGGAAGGACAATGCGATTCATTTTGTTGTAGTTTAACAAAAAGAGAAAGTTCTTATTTACCTTGCTTTGAGAGCCGAGACATTGTCACTTCCAGAACTGGCCATTTCTTGGGGAGCCAAAGCTGAAGGATTACAGGCTCAAGTCTAGCCTGGGCTACAAAGAGAGTCTGGGCCAATGAGAGCCGCACAAGAAAACACTGCTTCATAAACAAGATGCAAACAGGAGATGAAGAACAGGAAGAAGAAGAAAATGGAGGAAAAGGAAGAAGAACTGGACACACAGAGAAAGCTTTGGAAATGTATGAAATCCAGCCTCTGAGTATAAAACCAGTAAGAGTGTAAAATGTATGCTGTGCATTTGTTGATAATCAAGCCTAATTCAGAATATTGTTTTAATTTCTTCTTCTTGCTTCACACAGCCATGTGGACATGGCTGATGATATTAAGTTCTTAGACTAAATAGAAAGGACAAAGAGAACTTGGGCTTCAACATTCACCTTTCTCTGACCCTGGCTGTGGATGGAATGGGATGAGCTGACTTACACCACTGCCGCTGTGACTTTCCCACTGAGATGGAAGCCATCCTCAAACTGTGAACTAAGACTTAAGCCTCCTCTTCTTAAGTTACACTGATGGAGTATTTTGCCACAACAACAACAAAGAAAAACAGCTAATATACATTCCCACCAGCAGTGGAAAGAGACAACACTGCTTGTGAATCTTTTGCAAAACACAAAATCAAAATGCAGAGCTGTGGAGCCCAGTAAAGACTGATACTTCAGCAACAGAACATCTGCACCCAAGGCTCAGAAAACAGAGGAAGAAGGGTGGAAAGACTGTTAAAGGCTGAGGAGCTGGGAGTTGCTGTGAATTTTGTCTCCAAGGAACATCAGCGGGTGATACTGAACAGGGACAATAGATGGGGAGAGCCAATGACGTCTCAACCGCACACAAAGAAGTACAGGAGGCTAAGGAATGCCAAGACTCACCAATTGGGTACCAAATGATCATTCCCCAAAACATATATGTGTAACATACAGACTGAATAGGCTGTATTTATATATTTTGAAATATACAAATGTGGGGTGGGTGGGTGTGGGAGGGTGTGTGGGTGTGTGTGTACAATTAATGAAAAAGGAGGCCGTGAATTTGTAGGAGAAGGGGAGGGGTTTGTGGGAGGCTTTAGAGAGGGTATAGGGAGGGAAGAAATTATATAGTTACATTATAATCTCAAAAAATTTTTAGAAAGCTGCATTGACATGCATTTTTCTGGCCTTCTTTAAAACCATAAACGCTGTGTTTGACCAGTGTTAATTATGACACTATTTTCCCAGGAAACTGCACTGAGATGAAACTACCCAGCAAGATAGACCCATTGCCCATGGCTAACCTGTGCATGCTCACACTCGGCCTTGCCCATCACGCACAGCTTGAGAAATTCTATACAGATAAGCCTGGCACATCGCGTGTATAGCGCAGAGTTCTGCTTCAAGTGGATGAGGCAAGTTCATGCATGAAGAAAGTAGTTCGTTGACTACTGGAGCTATTCACAGCTAAACGCTTAACACTTTGTCATCTCCTCACTATGCACTGTAACATATTCACACGCACACAGTAGCCACGTTTACATACCGAACCGACAGCTGGAGTTAATTAAAGTTTTTTTCATACTATGTATTTTGCTCATATTATTTCTCCTCCCAACTCATCCTGGATTCCATCCCTCTCTAATCACCCCGATTCATGTTCTTCTAGAGTTAGTTTTTAAGTGGAAAATTGTGGTGTCATGATTTAAACGTTTCCTTCCATCACCTCTGAATGATACAATTGCGTACAGCAGCAGATATTTTAAAAATGTCTTCTCAATGGAAAACAAACTATGATGTAATATACTAGATACAGGCAAAGCTATTTTATCAAAAAAGTCATTATATAAAATTAATGTTTTTGAGTTGAAAAAGGCTAGCATAAAAAAGAGGAATGGTGTGTGTGTGTGTGTGTGTGTCCTCGTGAACACATGACTCAGATGGGTCTAGATTTAATTATGGAACTATTCAAAGTGGCAGTCATAGGTAAATTAATAAATTCTGATTAAAGCCTTATGCAGAGCTATGAAAGGCCTGTATCCTGTGGGGGCGTAGGGTGTGGTAATGCAAGGTGTTCTGAGCCACTGTGTGACTAATGGGAAAGCCAGACAGAAATTTAAATGTAAATTCCTAAGACTTTTCTCAGCTTCATTTAAGACCTGCCTGGAGATCAGGAATGCTGAGATTTCTGTGTTCCAAAAGTGTAATTTCATCTCTTTGATCTTCTCCTCCTCCTCTTCCTCTACCTCATCCTCCTCTTCTTCCTCCTCCTTCTTCTTGTCCTCTTCTCCTCCTCCTTCCATGCTCCTCTTCCTTTTAAACATTGAATTTCATGATAATCAGCAATTGCCATTTCTTTAAATCTTTATGTTATTCAAATACTATTTTTATAGCCATGGAATTTATGTTTATTTCAAATACAGACCTTAGATATGTGAAAAGAAGATTGGGTTCTGGAAGCCCCCTATTTTCATATATAATAAAATTCGGAAAACAGAAGTTACTGCTGAATATTTTTAAAGGTTGAATACGGGGTGGCTCAGTAGGTTGAAACAATTCCTGTCTTTGCAGAGGACAGCGGGTCACAGTTGCCTTAACACCAACTACAGAAGGTCTGACCACCCCCTTCTCGCCTTTGCAGGCACCTGCACTCACGTCCTCACAGACATGCACATATAAACACACACAACAGATAAAATCTTAAAGGTATGCTAAAATACTGAATAATAAAAAATATGCTGTTAAGAAAGTGCATCTGATGGATAAAATTCTTAATTCCGTATCCCTTTTCAAAGCCAACCTTCAGTGACATCCATCTAATAGCGTAAGTAATTCTTTTCTTTCCTAATGTTTTAGCTCACAGTCAGTTCCATTTATTTGAAATACAAAAAAAAAATGCGACTTTAAAACCATCATGTCATAATAATTATGCTTTTGTTCATCATAACCAGACCATTAGTTTATTTGTAACCATTAAATGTCATAAGTAATAAAGTCAAGATCATAAGAAATCCTGAATTTACTCATTTAAATATTTTGGCATGAAGATGGAAAAAGAATAGAGAAGGGGGAAAAATAAAAGAAGCGCCTGGAAATATGGGGCAGTAATTAAGAATATTTAATTGTTCTATCCAAACATCAGATTTAGATTCAGCAGCACACACTTGAGGCAGCTCACAAACTGCGTGCAACTCCAGTTCCTGCATGCACACGGTGCTCTTAACACGGTTGCTCATGCAACACACACATACACACATAAAAACAAATAAATTAATCAGTATATGAATAACAGAAAGGACATTTTTAAAAGCGGATTAAGCCGTGCATTACAGGCAAGTAGCAAAGACAAGCTGGTAGAAATTTCATAATCAGAAGCATAAAACTCACCACAGCAATAATACTACGTATGAATTACTCAGCTTGTGTTTAGTAGAGAATGCCTGGCTGGAAAGATGGCAGTGGCTAAGAGTGTACGCTGGTCTGGCAGAAGGTGAGAGTTCAATTCCCAGCACCCATGTCTGTAGGCTCACAACTGACTGTAACTCCAGTTCCAGGCATCTGACACTTCTGAGCACTGTATTTACACACACACACACACACACACACACACACACACACACACACACCCCTATCTTTAAAATATTAAGACATCTTTAAAAGATAGTCCCCTTTTATACGACTTTAAAAAAAATACCCTTAAGATGCTGTGGCATAATAAAAGCTGGGAGTGGGGTTGAACTTACCTACTACCTGTGTAATGACTGCTAGTTCATGCCTTTTCTGTGGGAGAGAGGTGACATGAATTTACAGAACACTCTGTGCTCCTCACGGGAATAACACAAGGAACAAACAAGCAGAATGGACATTTTGTACTTACCTTTACGCAAAGACAGCTGGCAAGCTTGTGAGAAATGAATTTTTCTGCTTGGAGAAGCTCTTACAAACACAAATTTCTAGGACTGACAGCTCAGATTCCACAAAGCATGTTAGTAAGGAAATGGAAAGATGGAAAGAGGGGCATGGATCTTTAATGACTCACTTACTATTTGTATCACTATTTCCATAGGCTTAGGCACCCTTGTGTGTTTAATTTCTTTTTTGCCTAAAAGATGATACCTGGGGTTATGACTACATTCCTAAGGGAATTCTGAGTGAAAAAAAAAAAAGAATCCTCGCCCCCCCCCCCAAACTGAAATATAGCTGTGAACTAAGACCATGCCTGACAAACACATAGCTGTCCATCACCCACCTCCTGGTACTAAGAGTTCTTCATTAGCAAGCACAGTAAGTTCCTATCATGTTTTCTTTCATGTGCACTCTCTTGATTTCTTGGCTTCTCTTTGTTGTTTGTAAAGCTTTGTTTTTATAGTTAAGTAGAAACACTTTTTTTTTTCCAAGAATTGTTTTAAAAAAATTTGGGTTGGCATAAAATACATCATTCTTGGTCTTAAAATAATGATCATTTGTATTTTGTGTTGGAAGGCATTTAATTTGGCAAGAGGATTTTAGGAACAAATTAGCGTTATTAAGCAAGGGACTGTTACGATACTTAAATATCTATCAGGCACTTCTAAGTGAACATTGGAGCAGGAATAACTGTAGCAGGTAAACATTATGGCAGAAAACACAATTGGGATTTAAAAGTTCGTAAAATAACCATATCGGGTACCATTCACCAGTAATATATAGCCATCCTGAACAAGGAAAGCATTTAGGATAGAATCTAAAATATGTATTTAAAAAGCAAGAATAGAAGGACAGATCCACAATATTACTGAAAAGTTTGACCAAAAATCTCTCAGACTTTGGAGTGAGAATTAAGGACACTGAAATTTTTGAAGAATGTCAGTTAGCTCTTAAATGTGTATGGAGCATGAGGCCCACATTTAGTTAAAGGTTCCTCTGGGCATGGGCAAGTATTCTCCTGCATGAACAGTTGAAAGCGTAGAAGGCAAAACAAGTCTCAACACATGGCATGGGGAAGATCAATGCATGCATGCAATTAAGACCATTTAATGACGACCACAAAAAAAAAAAAATGCCTCTCTATCCTCAGCGTGACTCATCCAGAGTTCCAGCAGACAGCATAAGTCCAAACTGAGCAGTCCTTAACAGCAGGCACAAAATGGCTACCCAGTCTCCGTTGATCACAATAAAGCCCCATAAGAATCCATGTGTCTCATAGTGGTTGTTTCTAAGGACAGTTTCCCCACCACTTCACCCTGTGTACTGCGGGGATGTGAAGAGATAAAACAAGGTTCCTTCAGTTGACAAGTCGGAAATTTCTCACGTATTGTTATGGATGCTAAAATGCCCAATATCTACCGGGGCTTCTGTGCCAACTATGACATTGTGGGCAAATCCTCATTTTCTTGGTTACCTAAAAGCCATAACTGGATTTTAAGGTGGAGGAGGAAGATGAAAAGCAGGTGTTGGGTTTCCTGGAGATGGAGTCACAGGTGTTTGTGAGCCAGTTGTGGGCTGCTGGGTATTGAACTCAGGTCCTCATCAAGAATGCACATGCTTGTAACAACTAAGCTCTTTTCACCACCTTATTGTAATTTTAAAGGACAGGTTATTGTTCAGATTTGTAGGGTACAATGTGATAGTCGGATTCATGTATATAGTGTGCAAAGAGAAATAAGGTGATTAGCATTTCCGTCTCCTTTATCAGTTAGTGTTTCTTTTTTGTTGGGAACATTTGAAACTCTCTCCACATGTTTTATGAAATGCATAATGCTTTGGTGTCGATCAGTGGAAAAGCCCTTGCCTAGAATCTGTGAGAACCTGGTTTCCACCCCTATAATTGTTAAAGTGTGTGTGTTTGTGTGTGTGCGTGTATCTGTGTGTGTGTCTATGTGTGAATTACATGCTACTTTGCTATAGAAAGCTAGAACTTAATTTTCCTATACTTATTTTCCTAATTCAGAAAATATTCCAGTCATATAAAATACCAGTCAAATCCATTATTGGAAGAATTCCAGTGTGTGTGGCAGAATAAGTATTTTAAATTTGAGATTGTGCTATGTTACTTCCATTATTGTCATGCCTTTCACTCCCTATGTAAACTGACCAAAATAAGCTTAAAATACAGAACTTTTTATGACCCACAAGACCACGTCAGTGTCCATTTTTGCAATGTTTACTTATGTTGGATTTGTGATTGACATTCTTTGCAGATCTGTGCCACTTTCTCTGTCAGTCCAAGAAAGGTTGGGGAAATTTCTCAACTGAGTGGTGAATATACTTTTGGATAAAAAATTGACACCATCTTATGTCTTTGCAAGAAGGAATGCTAGAAAAGGCATGAATCTTGTGTCTTTCTGTGTGGGTGCCAGGTGTCATCCATCTGATATACAAATGGCTCAAATCAACCGCAATTTCTGGTGGCAGAGTTACAGCGAAAGTGGCGTTTCATAAGTTAGAACAGAGCACAACACTGCATGAAAAGACCACGTGTTCTTGTGCTTTTTAGCTGGTTTTGGAACATGAAATTTTCTTTCTTTCAATAACATTCTGCCTATGCTAATGTAATCTGACCTATCAGCTTTAAAAATATTTAAACTGTTGTTTGGAAGTGCGCTTTGAAAATCTCACCTACATTTCCAATTTAGAGTTCAGGTTATAACATCCCAGATCTGGAAAGAGAAGCCATGTCTTCTGATTATCAAACTGCTGACATACTGGCATATGCGATTTCTAAAATAAAACTCACCAATCAGATAAACATAAAATGGATGAATAAAAGATTCTACTTAGCTCATTTGTTAAAGAAAAATAGCAGAAGACGTAATGATTAGTTGATAAAAACACTTAAACTAGTTAAGAAACTTGAAAATGCAAGTATTAGGATATGGTTTAACAGGAGGTCTCCTTTGCGGTTATCTGATCCTAAAGAGAAAACTTACTTTTATTTCTATGAGACAAAAAACTCATAAGTTAACTCTGTAAATTAACAGGTAATATCATTAAATCTGAGACTTTCAATCAACAGTAAATAGTTAGATGAACTAAACCCATTACCTTGAATAATGTTGAGTGACCTTTGTTTGAATATGTTATTGAACATTATTTCTTTTAAATGCCCGATGGCCTAGAATAGAGATGACCAACCAAGCCTGTATACCAGCCCACTTCCTCTTGCATGAATAAAATCATATTGGAAAGTAGATTTAATCTGATTATTCCTACAGATGCATCAAAAGCACTCGTTAATTATGTGGTTCTTTTTGGCTTTGCAATTCTAGGGTTTTAAAGAACCTAATAACTACTGAGGCCACTAAATTCACTTTTACCCAAAAACTTTTTTTTTTCATAAAAAAAGCTGTTAGACTTTTCATCTCTCTTATTCAAATATCTGAAGCCTAGAGAGCCAATCCCAATACTCTCTTTTACGTTTTATTTGTATTATCTTTACAATTAGATGAAACCTTCCTCATAAACATGGCCTAACTTTACTAAAGTACTCAAACCACCTGAATTCACCTCTTTACTTGGCCTTGTTTTTGGAAAGCAGGTGCTCCGAAAATTGTTATTTACAAAAGCGTTGACAGTTCTAATACATTCTTAAATCATGCATTACCTACTCGATTAGATAAGCATTATTGTCAAGCTGATAAAGAGATTGCTTACTGGGTAAGATGATTTGCTTCCCAAGCATGAAGACCACACATGTAAGGGACCCAGACAGTGCTGTTAAATGTCTGTAGCCCAAGTGCTGAATGGGGACATGACATGTAGGGAAGGGGGCTTGCCTGGGCTTGCTGGATACAAGCTTAGCTCCAGGGTGAGTGAACTATCCTGTCTCAGGAGAATAGGACAGAGAGTGACGGACTAGGACATCTAAAGTCTTTGTCTGGCCTGCATGTGTGTATGAGAGTACACAGCCCCACACAGATGTGCATAACACACACATACACACACGTGAGGGAGAGAGAGAGAGACAGAGAGATGGAGAGAGACACACAAAGAGAGAGGGGGAGAGAGAGACAGAGAAAGAGAAATTTTCTGAATGACATTCCAAGTTTAGACTCAGTTAATACACGGACTTATTCAGTTATATCCTGCTACAAATGCCAAGATTCTTCCTTGCCCTGTGCTGATAACTTATTAACATGGAAAGTAAGTAGACTAAAAATATTTGATTCAAAATAAAAAGCGAGTCAGTGAGACTTACACAACATTTAGAATACTTAACTTCAGTTTACAAAACTACTGTCTATTAAGAATTAAACGTAATGTAAGAAGACATTGTGCCTGTTTATTGAACCACAGAAAGTTAAAGGTCTGTCCACACAATGCTAGGCAAATAACTACATTACAGTTTTCCATGTGGGCTCACTTAAGTCTTCCTTGTTCATTGCCATTGGTGTGTATCTGGGGCCAGCAGGCTGCTCTTATGTAGTGTGGTTAGTAGCAGACTAGCAGTCCACAAGATCATGACAATTCTGCCGGCCTACCAGCAAATTGCCCAGGCCATACCCATCTGGAAGCCTGCCCCATTGCTAGGCCTTGGGGAGGACTTGGTACTGTATTTTCTGACTTTTATGGAAAGTACTATTTGGTTCCTAGCAGACCCTTTAGGAATGAACAAAGAAGCAAAGAATGGCTTGAAACAGTGGTCGTAACTAATGCATTATCATAGCTGAGATTATCAGAACAGAGGAGGGCAATGTTTGTTAGCATGTTTTCTTAAGACTTGACCAGTATTTTCTCAAGAGTGAGGGCACATTAGAAAAGGCCTAAGATACTCCCAAGTCTTGCTGAGAAAGCATATAATTCCTAACTGTTTTACCTTATGGATAGCTAAAGGAAGAGTGAGCAGGTATTTAACAAGGATTCCTCTGCAGTTCTTGTAACAATATTGAAAACACTTATAAGTGTGAAATCACATGCATGTACACAGTAAATATTTCCATGATTTTTCTGCTTTTTCAAGTTAAAAAAGAAAATTTTGTGATTCTTCTGTTTTTTTTCCAAAAATAATTTCTTTTTTAAAAATTATTTTTATTTTTTTAATTACAATTTATTCACTTTGTATCCCCCCCTGTAGCTCCCTTCCTCCTCCCCTCCCAACTCCACTCTCCCTCCCTCTTCCCCACCTGTAATTCTCCCCCAGTCTACTGATAAGGGAAGTCTTCCTCCCCTTCCCTCTGATCTTAGTCTATCAGGTCTCATCATCCAATAATAATTTTATAGATGTTTTACAGATTATCCTCCAGGACTACTTAAAAACAACTTTCAAAGATGGCTACCAGCAAAATATAAATCTACACACATATAAATAATTTTAAATAACTTGTTAAATAACAAAGGAATCAGATATTATGATTTGTTAAGAAAAAATTAAGAATATGAATATTGACAGTTATTAAAAGTGTGTTAGAATAAAATTTTGAAGTTAGATTTTAAAACTGGCTAACGCTACCTTGTCATAAATTATTGAGGCTGTAGCACTAGGCAAAGTATTGTTTGCTTCTGTGCTAGTTCTGTGTCAACTTGACACAACTGAGTTACCTGAGAGGAGATAACCTCAATTCGGGAATTGCCTCCATCAGACTGGCCTATGCAGCATGTTTCTGGTCACGAATTTATGTAATAGGGCAGAGCCTGCTGTGGGCAATACCAACCCTAGGCAAGTGATCCAGGACTATATAAGAGAGGTAGTAAACAGGATCCTGGAAGCAAGCCAGTAGGCACCCTTCCTTCATTTTCTCTGCTTCAGTACCTGCCTCCAAGTTCCTGCCTTGACCTCCTGCCCTGGCTTCCTTTGATAACAGACTATATTATCTTGTAAACTAAAATAAACCCTTACCTCTCCAAATTGCTTTTCTTTTTAGTGGTTATTGCAGCAACAGAAAGCAAAACTAGATTAGATCTAAACTGCAAAATTCTACAAGTTCATATTTGTTGACCTTTAATTAATAATTTAAAAAACTGAGTTAAACTAAGAGCACTTAGACCTAGAACTACAATGTTCACTAAGCCCATTACTATTCATTTGCTTCTATTTAACTGCAAAATTTTAAAGTTAAAGTAATAAAAATTAAGTACAATATAAAAATTCACTCAGTTATATTATTTATTATTTTGTTTGTTTGCTTGTGAGATGTGGTTTGCTATGTAGCCCAGGCTAACTCAAACTATGTTACTTCCCTGCCTCAGTTTCCCAACTCTACGGCATGCACCCCCACACCTAACATTCGTTGCTTTTCCTGAGAGAATTGCATACTCACCTGCAGAAACTTAAAAGATTATTAATGTTTCTTTTTTGGCAAAAAGAGATAAAAGATTGACATGCAGTCAAGGATATATATATATATATATATATATATATATATATATATATATATTTCAAGTGATAGGTAGCTTCTCACTCATAATCACTCAAAATGTTTCCATTGTGTAAGAAAAGTGCTTAGCAAGTCACTCTCATTTTCCTCTAAGGTCACCTTCTGATGATCTCATAGTTTCCTACTCTGTCCCTAACCCTTCGGGGCTGTCTTACATAAGCAGGTTTCTGTCTGGTCAATAAGGCACTTGTCATGGATTGATTTATTGACTTTTAATGAAGCTGTGGTTGCCTAGGTATACAGTCAGAGAAAGTAGGTTTCTACTTTTACCTGGAAAAATGGTGACAACTTTATTGTTCAAATAGCTCAACCTTTATTGACAATATCAGTTATAGGACAGCTATGTTCTGATGTTCAAATGATATTAAACTTGAGATTTTATATAAGTAGAGAGAAGGATGGGCATAGTTTTATTTTCTTAAATCTTTTAGTTCATTATCTTGGCATCTTTCCATACAGTCCTTGTGATATGTTTATCCATGTATTATGAAATATATATATATATATATATGTATATTGCTGATTTTGAGATATTTTCTATAATGTGAGCATATATATGTCTATATTTTCACAATTTAGCATAGTGACTGGTGAAGAGAGATGGTCAAAATAGGTTTATTGGGATGTTACAAATGGGTGGGTGGGGTTCTTTAGCTCTACCTGGATAGAAATCACAGATAAGCAAGTAACACCTCCTTTAGTGTTGATAGCCCCTGAGCCTCCCATGCTGAGCATCCAACCCCAGAAGCTTTAAGAGCTAAGCCTTGAGGATTAGAGGCTTAGGACTCTTAAGTTTTCAAAGCCAGAGGCTAATTGCTGTAAGTGCTCAGGTGCTTATTGCCCTAGGCTCAGGGCGCCAACACTTACTGGCTAGAACACCGCTTCTAAGTGTTGAGGATGGAAGTAAGACTCTATGCTTGGCTGTTATCCCAGGAACTCCTCTACTGACTGAGGCTTTCAGTGTTTGCAGTAGCAGCTCCCATTCTTGGCCCCGCTCAGGTTCTCATCTTCTCCACCGTCTCTCACCTTCTCAATGCTTCTACGTTCTGCCCAGCATAAGGTTCTGCCCTCAGGCCTTTTTTGGAATTCTTCAGCCATCTCCTAGTGTTATATGTTGGAATTTTAAGTTTGGGGGGGTTGCATTTTTTTTGTGGCTCTCAAATTTTTAGTGGCCTCGTGGTATTGCGATGCTGAACTTTAAGCATTGGGGTCCTCAGTTCCTGGTGACTCTGTTCCTCATTGCCATTGCCACTATGGCTGGAAGCCCTGGATTTTGTCTGCTCTTTGTGCAATCAGCTTAGCCTGCTCCATCATAGATTTAAGAAAAAAAAAATGGTAAAAACCTTTATTAGGGTTTATGTTGCAACTCCAGTAGGTAGTACATAGGAGATAAGCCCCGAACTAAGACAAAAGTCATAGCAAACAGCCTGCTTGTACTCTATAGCAAGGGGTTGCATGCCCTTGCTCAGACTGGAATCCCACAAGTTATAGCTTTAGGTACATGCATCTTCCGGTTTACCACAAGGCTTTCACAAAAGACCAATCACAAGTTCCACGTAGGTGCAACCTCCTTTCTATTCAATAAAACTACGGCACATGGTGGTTTTCTTCTTCTCTGACATTGTTAAGGACTGTGACAGGCTCCAGAATAACTGCAGGCAAGGTCATTTGAAACCTCTGCGTGTAGGGTCACCAAGGGATTGGTACTGAAGTGAAGTTTTCTGGTGTTGGTGCAGGTTGCAGCAGTTTTGAAGGGAGCAAGCTCCCTGAAGCAAAAGTCTGTGGCATGAGCAGCAGCTGCCCTTGCAGTTGGAATAGTTTCCTCAAGGTCTTTGTGATGTGTTCACAGCAGCTGGGGTGCCAGGATGACAAAGTAGCAAGTCATTAAAAGGGGGTGTTTGGTTGACAGCTCATCACTGTAACATAATTTCCCCCCTCTGGAATTTCATACACATTGTCTTACGGAGTACATACTTCTGTTTTTCCTGTTTGGCTACTTTCATTCACTGAAGTGCTTTTTGAGATCTGCTTAAATTCTTGCACATATCCACAGTTCAAGTTTTGCCTTGTGTTTGTTTCAAGTTCCTACCATTATTCCACCACATAAGTAAACCAAAAGTTTTTTGTCCATTATCTTATTGATGAGTGTGTGTAGAAAGTTTGTTGTTGTTTTGTTTGGGCTAGGATGATAAAGTTGCTATGATCCTTGATTTTCAAGACTATGTCTAGACATGTTGGCATTTCTCCTGGTGAATGCCCCCAAATAAATGATGCAGCCACAGGGTAAGAGAGCATTCGTGTTTATATGATGCTAATGTTGCCGGTTTGCCAACTTTCCCCCTCTGTCTTACTTTCTTTTGCACACAAGGACTTTAATTCCTTGGTGCATTTGACACACTGATTGCTCTAAATTCAGATCTGCTAGAGAGCACACTGGGATGTCCATTTTCATTCCACTGAAAAACGCTACTATCAAGCTTACTCACGTGGGCACATCTGGTACGCATGTATCTTCTATTGAGGGATGTTTATTCAGATGCTTTTGCCCACATAGATATCTAAGCATTCTCTACATATTACAGATATGAAACATTTGCTAAATATAAAATAAGTGTATTAGAAATACATTCCCCTTTTCTGAAAGTTGCCTTTTCAGCTTTATAACAGATCCTTTTTAGTAATGCTTTAAGTTGATACTGTCCTATTTCCTCACTTTCCTTTTTGTATGTATAGACTATCGATGGCTACACAAGTTAATTCACCCCATACCGCCTACAAGAAAACTGCAATTATTCAAGCGACTCTTTACAAGGCAGTGACAGTAAGACTTGCCATTAATCAGGTGACTCCAATGAGGCTTTTTTATCATCTAGCCCCCGGATAATGAAACAGCTTCCAACTCTGACATCTAAATAGGAAGCATTCTGGAACCTCAGGGTTGGGGAGGAAATGACATGACATTCTCTCCGTCTCCACATTTTGCAGTCAGGTCACTTTTATAACAGAATACACTGTTTATTACAGGTAGCATTGTGGCATAATTCATGGGGATGTTAGAACAGGAGAGGAAATGAGGACCTTCTCACCAATTTTTCATTCACAGGACACCTGCCTGAGTTTCACAGCTTGACAGCTGAACCTCTCCAGTCAGAATATCATTCGCTCTCAAGTGGAGTCAGGCCTCCAGAGCAGCTAAAGTGGCCCTGTCGGGCCAGAATGAGGTCTTTGTAATCAGGGAGAATTAGGCATGCATGCTGAATTGGCAATTTGGGCAAATCACTTAAGTATTTTGAACCACAGTCTCCCTCAACTGTAAAACCCAAAGCCTGGGCTACATGCTTTATTTTGTAAGCTCCTAGTAACAATCATTTTTTTTTCTTTTTCATTGGTGATGTGAAGGATGAAATGGAGGAAGAGATTCTCTTTTATCTGCTGCAGTTTTAGTAACAGGAGAAAGAGGTCCATGAAACTGATGGAAAATGAAGAGAAGATTAAAAGTTGGTCTTTGTTCTAATAAACCCTACTCAGGTTTTTCAGTAATAGTGGTCTGTGGTCTACTTTATAAGCATTAGTTTATTTTTGAGGTCATGGATATAAAATAAAGAATGTTGGCACATAATGCAAAGAGCCACATGGTGTCACCGTTACTTTCACAGGTAAGACCAACCCTTACTGAAGGAGGCTGTACCATTCAATTTAAGATTGTAAATGAGTGATGACAAATTTAAACATGCATAAGAAGCTATAGCAAAAAGTCTTACCTATTTCCCTCTGGTAAATGCCAAAACTGTCCATTTCCACCTCCTTTCCCCACCCTAGTCCTGAAGCCTAAAGCTTTATTCCTTAGTGATCCTTAAAGAGGCAAAGATTAATCTATACTTTTCCTCCTTTTTATGACATAAAAGATGGTATGCACGCTGCTAAACAGCTACTAGCTTTAAAAATGTACACACGCAATGTAGCATGTGAACTATGGAGTTCCCAGAATAAGATTCTAAGAACTTTTTCAACAGTATGCAATATGCTCCTTGACAGAGCCGTGCAAGCACTGGTAGATGAAAAATGGCCTCCCTCCTCGCTCCATGGCTCGATTCTTGAACCTACAGGCAGAAGATGACTAAAACTCAAAGTACAGTTTCTGAAGATGTATTCTGGAGTTTAACTACTTGTGAAAACACGCGTGGAGAATGCTAACGTTCTTCCTTCTGGCAAAATCAGTCTTGAGGGGTTCCTGTTAGACCAAAGGCTCCTGATGCAATGGAAAGTACATCCTGGTGTCAAAGTGATGAGTGCAGCTTTTCATTGGAGAGTGAGCACTTTCATATGCAAAGCTTGAAAGGGAAACAAGAACTCAAGGCCTTCTTTTCTGTGTGTGCTGTGTGTGTGTGTTTTTATTTTTTTATTTTTGGCTTTATTTTGACAAATGATTAGGAGAAATGCTTCCAAGGACATTGCTAATTAAGGTGAATTAATTGTAACTGGAGGAGGATGGCTGTTTCTTAGAGCACAGTCCCCCAGGACACTTACATGAGAGGCCTTTCTGTAAGCCTTAATGCTGTTGTGCCTTATGGTTATGACCATAAATGCATTTTTTTTTTACAGTCGTAAAGTGTCGGTATGTGATTTTACCCTCTGACTTGATAAAAATCCAAAAGTATATGTATACATAATTACTTAAGAATTTAAGGAAAAAAAGAAGGAAGCTGGGATCTGTGATATAAATAATAGGTAGGAGGTCACCTGAATAGTTCGTGTTTATTAAGAATTCACGTGCTGCTAATACAACACATTTACCCATTCGTATATTTCTGCTCTTGCTGCTAAATGTTCTTGCATCTTGTGCGTGCAAAGCCAGGGATCTGATGAACAGGTGTCCTGGAGACAGCTGAACAGTGGGTGTAAGGCAGTCTGGCTCCCACATTTTCTGTGTTGCTGAAGGGTGACAGAGAACACAGAAAAGCCCGGGAACCAACCCACAGGGAGATGGCTGCCAGCTCGAATATCAAAACCAAAGTATTTCCGGTTGTATAACATTTGCATTCCTCTGTAGATGTTGGCTGTGTCTCAGGACTCCAGTGATAGGTCTATCTCCTCAAACGTATGTTCTGCAGCCCTGTAAAGTTTCCATCCGTGTCAGCTTCTACAGCGTGTGGGCAACGCTAAGCAAAGCTTTAGGTATAGTCTATTAGGGAAATCCTCGGGAGCTGTCTTTCCCCAAAAATGCTCTTTACAACTAGGATCGGGAAATTCAGGAGAAGATAACCCCTTTTTGGGCCCATACTCTCAAGCAAGCCAGGCCTTCAAGCTTACTGTTTATGTCAGTGGTTGATTATCTGACCCTTAATTCACATTACCAAGTAGCGGTCCAGTTCCATGTTGACGAGTTCTGATGATTTCAATTACTTTCCCTCTCTGCATCCCAAACTTTGCCTCCCCTGTATTTGAGACATTACAAAATATGCATGGGTTTTAGAGACAATGCCAGCTATTAGACTGTGAAATCAGAATTTCCAGTTTGAGCATTTTGTATTGTTTTTATTGAAGCTTTCTCCGTGACTGATCTAATCCTATTTAAAATTATAATATTGTTTTGTATCCACAAAATCATCTGAGTCCTCCTAAGGATTACCATATTTCCTGAGAGGATTATGTCATTAAAGATATAAACACAGAAGGGTTATCATCTAGACTCTTCCAAAACTCTAAAGGCTGAATTCAGTGAGCTGAATTTTTCCCACAATCCTTACTTTTGTGCTATGGCATACTTTTGGGTTTGCTGTAGTGAATGCCACAGGCAATTTCTTGCTAAAAAATGCAAAATTTTCTAAATGAACTGCTTAAGTTTGAGTAGAGTCAAGGCCCTCTCTAAAATAATATGATCCTTGAGTCTGCAGGGAAAAGCAGTAATTACAGGCATTATATACATGGCTTAAGACAGGAGGCCTCCGACTATGGGAGAGTGGAGACAGGCAGAGCCTAGCCTAGAGGCTCTGAGACTGAAGTTCTGGGCTAAGACATAAAAGTGCCGTTTTTGTTGTTGTTGTTCTTTTCCTAAACGTGTATGTGAAGGGGCTGAAAAGATGGCTCAGTTAAAAGCATTGGGTTTTAACTTCCTGGGGTCCTGGGTTCAATCCCAGCACCTCCCTCTCCACACTCAACCCTCTGAAACTTCAGTACTAGGGGAGGAGATACCTACCTTTGGCTGCCGTGAGTACAGGATACATGTGTTGCACAGACATACAGCAGGCAAGACACCCATACACATAATATAAAAATGAAAGACACATTTAAAGTATGTACGTGTGGGGATGCACATTGACAAGCACATGTGTGCGTGCAGTGAGGACACCAGGGGACACGCCTAAGTGTTGACACCCTGGGGCTCAGCCACAGCAGCAGCATTTACCTCCCTCGAGACAAGGGCTGTCATGGCCTGGGGGTCACCAACCCACCTAGAAGGGCTGGCTATGTGGCCCCAGAAATCTGCTATCTCCCTCACTGCTGGGATTACAAGTGTGTACCATCAAGCCCCTTTTTTCTAACGTGCCCTATGGAGTCAAATGCAGCCTCGATCCTGTCACTTGCAAGGCCCATGCTTTTGGGGCTGAGCCATCCCCTCCAGGCACACAAAGTGCATTTTCTCAAGCCTCCTGAGTGGCTCTGACTCAAGAGACAGGTGGGCAGAGCTCGTGTTTTCAGAAACAGCAGCTCAGCTTCACCTAAGGCATCTAGTTCCCAGAGCTCATGAGTTCCTCTCAGTTCGAGGAGTTCTTGTTCTCCTTGAAGTCTCTAAGACTTGCCGGGAGTGCGTCCGCCAAAGGGGCTTTGGCTCTCAGCCCTAACTCCTTAGGATAGGCACTACCAGCTGCCAGTTCAGAACAAGAGTTCTTTCTCCTTAGCCTACAGAGAACTCCACCTCCAAATAACAGCAAAAGAAATAAAAAGCATGTGTTATTACAAAAAAAAAAATCATGTTACATGAAAAATTGGAACAAGCCACTAGTGAGTATGAACAAAGTGTTCAAAGATATTTAAAATTCACCTGTCTACAAGACATGCTGACACAGAAGAAAGAAACAGTTTTTTTTCCTAAATATACATAGCACTATACACAGGCACTATAAAATATCAATGTCAGCTTTTCCCCAATTGAAGCTTTCACAGTGTTAGGCTGTATCTTAGAACTAATTAATATTTCTTATTAATTCTACTCTGATTGTTTTGGGCTTTTAAAATGTGTTTCTACAAGTTCTTAAAGAAATGGTTCTCATCAGTGGTTGGCTCTTTGATCATCTCCCCCTGAGGGGGTGGGGCAGCCATAACAGGCCACAGAGGAGGACATTGCAGCCAGCCCTGATGAGACCTGATAGGCTAGGGTTAGAGGGAAGGGGAGGAGGACCTCCCTTATCAGTGGACTGGGGAAAGGGCATGGGAAGAGAAGAGGGAGGAAGAGCGGGATTGGGAAGGAATGGGAGGGGTCTACAGCTGTGATACAAGGTGACTAAATTGTAATAAATAAAAAAAAATTAAAAAAGAAATGGTTCTCAAATCTCTGATCATTTGTATTTGAGGTTTTATATAAAGAATGTTATTCTTTTCACATAACCATGTTTGACTTAAAAAGGCAAATATCTCAGATTATATTTACACAGAATGGAGGGTCAGTCTTTCTCCTACCAGCCAGTCTAGCCTGACTGTTCATTCATATACTTAAAGGGAACTATAATCCTTCCATTTTTAGTTAACAAAATGAAGATACCTTTCATAACCTTATAATGTCCCAACTCTGACATGGTTAGACAAATCTACACCTTAGTTTACTTTCTGCTATGTGACAGCAGAACTTTCTCTTCTAACTCTAGGACCCTCACATTGTTTCATTTGAGTCCAGACTGAAGGATAACATGCTAGTTTTGCTTGAGATTTTAACATTTAAAGTGTTTAAATTGTACTGGATGAGTAAATAAGAACGTGGTCTTCCTTATTCTTTTCCGCCTTTCTTTTAGCTGTTATTGACAGAGCACCTATTCATAGGCAGAACACACAGTCAAGAATGAAAAAAAAAAAAAAAAAAGAAAACACATAAAATATACTCTTTGGTAGCTCTCTGGATTTAATAGCCTAATTGAAGAGAGAGAGGAAGGTCACAGCAAATACAATGGAAAGTAATAAGTATAGTGGAGGCAAGGCATGCTGAGTACAGTGGGGGAATTCATTGGTAATTTAATAACACCTCATTGAGTGCCAGGCTCTGTCTAGCTACTGAAGGCACAAGTATGCACTCTGAATTCAAGGAACTCATATGAGAAAGTGAGGTAGGGATTAACTATAACACAGCATGGTAAGCATAGTCATAGGGAGTTGCACAGGATATTATGAAAGCAAGGAAGATTCTGGGAATGAGGGGAAAACAGATGTAGTTTCCTGGAAGAAGACATATGGGAAATGAATCAGGGATGATGGGCAGGAGAGAGACAAACAGAAGGGTCAAAGGCACAGGTTACAAGTTGAAGACGCACTGCCAGCAGCATAAACCTTTGAGAAAGCTGACCTGCTAAGTCACTGGCTGGGGATAGTTGGGAGTTGAGAAGAAGATCATGGATGAGTAGGAATGCAGTAGAGACAAAACTCTAGACAGTCAGATGTGTGTGTGTGTGTGTGTGTGTGTGAGAGAGAGAGAGAGAGAGAGAGAGAGAGAGAGAATGGGTGCACATTCTGGCTGGTATAAACCTTGCTTTGGAAAATACCATTTTAGAAACTTGAATATAACACTTGTCTGAAGGGAGACGTAGGAGTGAAAGTCAAAAGAGGAAAAATCAATGATGATGGGTTAGAAAATGAAGAAAGGAGTCCAGAGTCCTAGGTTGGGTCATTAGACAGGCAGGTGGCACTAGTAACTGGGAATGTGGGTGAGGAGTGACTGAGGTGATAAGTTTGTTTCAGACTCATTGAATTTGATGTGCTATGTCACTCCCAGTGGGAACTCATCACAGCCAATTAGATACTTGGACATTCAAGGGGGTCTGGGAAAGTGATTAGAGATTTCAGGGTCTCAAGACTATAAAGAACTTAAAAAAAAGAGTTCAGTTTGAATTGGGATGAATCCAAGGATCATCAGGATGTGGGTGTATAACCAGAAACCCCAGAGATAAGATTACATGAGATGTTGTGTTGTGAGGCCATAAATCTACATGTGGACAGCATTTCTGTTAGCTTATACAAGTTATGATCAACAACATGCTTAAATCTACCCAGGTGCTAGAGAAACATGTGAAAGGAAGAAAGGGACAGTAGGAAGATCAATAGGGTGCTGAACAAAGGTTTATTGGGCTCTGAGAAAGCAGCTGAGGGAGTGACAGAGAGAAAATGCTAGGGAATAGGAACTAGGGATACGGTTCCTGAAATGGATCTCTATCTAATCACCACTTTTCTGGGTCTAAAAACAACAGCTTACACTAACTCAGGGTCCTCTGTGGCTCATGTTCTTGGGTCCAATATGTGGAGTAAATAAAAATAATTGAATGTTGGGCTTAATAATGTTTATTATTAGCCCTAAGATTATCACAGCAGTATTATCTAACCAGCTATCATAAATAATAAGACACAGACACCTTTAGATTTTAAAATTGTCTTATTTATCTTGGGCCTGGCAGATATTTCACCTACACTGTCTTAGTAACCTCACCATCCATCTTCCAGCCCCCCCCCCATCTAATGCCATCCACCTTAATCATCCTTATTTAGTTTATCTTCCATCCATAATTCCAATATACTTGCTTATATTTTTCATTTTTTTTTCCATCCACACCATCCTTGAAGTCCTTCCTCCCAGCCCATGTGGCTCCTTCTGTATGCTAACCCATCCTGGTGTGCTCCTTTCTCCTGTCTTTTTATCTGTCTGTCTTTCTCGTGATTCTCCTCTCCTCAAAAGCCCAGAAACCTTAGCCACACCTACCCCCTTCTGCTCTGCCAAGGTAGAGGCCATTTAATCAGCCAATCAGGTAGGTTTATACAACAAGGATAGGTGTTCCTAGTTCTTGAGAACCAGTAACACACATCAGGTCAACTTCTGACAGGCTGCAGAGCAACAGTTTGCTTTGGTTGTGGGGTCCTTGGTGGCTCATGTTCTTGGATCCAATTTGTGGAGTTAGGAGGACAAAGTTCTTTCAACCACAGATGTTATATTGGTCGCAGCATTTCAATCTGCTACGTCACAATGTACAAGGGAAGAGTTTTTTGTACTAAATTCATGTGTAAATTGAAGTAGTAGGAAAGCTAGCAAGTGGCTGGAAAGGAGCCTGGGTTTATCAGACTCGGGCTCAGACGGACTATAACTATGCACTAGAGTCATGTCGTCTGGGACCCTCTAGAGATTACTGCTTCATTCCTGTACTTGAGGCCCAGGCTTGCCTACCTTTTCATAGTCCCTTGGGTGCCTTTTATAGTGCAGACAAGCATTGAGGTCCTGGCTGTAAAGTAAGGAAGTGTCTGTTTTGCCAACGCAGAGTCACATCAAGGAGAATTAAATCAAAGAAGAGTAAGTGTGACCATGTGAGCACATGGCGTGTGGGCAATGGGGTGACAGGGCAATGTCCTAGGAAAGCAGCAAAAAGAGAGGTGTTTTCTTTTGAGAGTATAATATAATTACGTCTCTCCCTTCTCTTTCCTCCCTCCATGTCCTCTGATACACCCCTCCCACTCTTCTACAAATTCATGGTCTCTTTTATATATATATATATCTCACATACATATATATATGTATATAACTAGATCTACCTATCTATCTATCTATCTATCTATCTATCTATCTATCTATCTATCTATCTACTGTATCTGTTTTCAGGGCTGACTGTTTGGCATTAGTTGAAGTGCTTTTTCCTGGGGAAGAATACCTCTCCTGCTCCTCGCTTTCCTCAGTTGCCTAGGGTTTTTTATGTAAGGTTCAGGCCTGGTGGGCTTCGACTTTGGAGTGTCCATTGGTGTTGTCCGGTTCAACTCAGGTTCAGCAGTCCTGCTGGTGAGACTTTATGGTGAGACTCCCTGGTTTTCTGGCTGTTTTACCCTTTCTATCCCTTCTTCCAAAATGTAACTTGTTTCTTAGGTGTGGGATTGTTTTGTTCATGTCTTTGTTGGAACTCAGCTCCACAGGAATGTATTTTGATTGCATCTGGTCTTCTGCAGTGGTCTCCTTCTTTTGCAAACAGAAGTCTTCATCCTTGATGAGGGGTAAAGACTACACTTATGCATGGGCATAAAACAAATATTTATAGTTTTTTTTGGGGGGGAGGGATTATGCTAGTTTAGCAAATTAAGTCTAGCAGTTGTAGATTCTTTTTCAATAAATATGATTTTACTAGCACTGAGCAGTTCATTAGGTTGCCAATACCAGGCATGGTTTCCCTCTTGCAGAGAGATTCTTAAGTCCAGTTAGAGAGGTGTTGGTTGCCAACAGGTGTGCATGCTACTCCTGTACCCTCAGGGTTATTGATGTAATTCCTAGGCGACTATGCTGGGTAGGATTGTTGGTTGCTTCTCTCCTGTGGAGGATTTCATGGTGGTTTCTGATTCTATGAAAGCTACTCCATAGGGTGAGGGCATTCAGGTAATTTCCAGGCCAGTTCAGGGTTTCAGGGACCTGTTTTTGTTTGTTGTTTTTTAATCTTTAAAGAAGCCTGTGGCATGGTAGGCAATTGTGTAAAAAAAAAAAAAAAATAGGCTGTCTAAAATTAGTTTCTGTCAGCCTTCAGACAACAAGACTGTGAAAGTCCCGGGACTGTTTCATGTCCGGCTCAGGCCTTGTTGCCTCATTCACATGAGATGAAAGCATCATAAAACTTTAAAAGTGTTTGTATAGCTTTGAAGTCATATGATTAAGCACAACCTTAGCACCAGTTTCTGGCATCTTATTTTTGAAAGAGGTGAAACAACAATAAATGTCTTTCCTATTTTAAGTATGTTGCGTCCTTCCAGTGAGAGTAGCTGCTGTTTACACACAGCAGTTGGTCCATTAACCTGTTTTGAATCACACTAGTGATGATTCATCTACAAACTACAAGTTTCTTGCTCATCCTAAGGTGTGACACAGTGTTCTGCAACATATCTAGTTAGAGGGAAGTAAATTGAAAGATAACTAGATGCTGGGGAAAATGCATAGCAAAGTCATAGGAGAGAAAATAAGCCTTATTTTGTTCATTAGAGGAAGGTTTAATTACCTACCACTCTTTATAGGCTGGCTTCCCAGACTGGAAGATAATCACTCCTGATTCAGTTATGGCCCTTTACCTATACACAATCGAAGTGGCCAACCACTCAAGTGTGTATTTCAGGCTGAGATACATGTTATGAAAAATGCACATACGACGGTGTTATACAAAGAATCGTGGTATATGATCTAGACTGGCGGGAGAGCATTTATGGGGGTCTGAGATGTGAGCTAAGACATGTGATGGCTAAATAGTGTGAAACTGGAAAAAATCGCTTCAGACCAAGGAGGTAGGTGGAGAGCCAGGCGGGAGGGAATGGCTTCTTTTGCAGGCGGAGGCAGAATGTTTGCTTTTAGAATGATCCTCAAATTACAATATGAGATGGAAAGCCACAGGAAGAGTTTGTGTAAGGAATAAGATGGTTTATCATACACTTTGAGAGTAAGAATTTGGTTCGCACATAGCGAGAAGTCTGAAGAGTTGGAATATTAAGACGGGAGACAAGTTTTAGGAGGTTCATGTGTCTTCTCAGGCAAGAACAACTGGAACTTAGACATGGAAGCGCTAGAAACAAAGGAGAGAGGCACATGGTGTGTCACTGAGTAACAAAATATAGGAAGTAAAATTTCAACCAGAACCTAAAAGGAGAACAAGAACAGGCATGAAGAGCAGCAATGAGAATGCCATGGTTGAAGGGATCCTTTAAGGCTTTAACTGAAAGGATTTGATGAGAGGAATTGAATACCAACCCTATGAAAAGGAAGGATACTATACTATACTATACTATACTATACTATACTATACTATACTATACTATACTATACAGTCCTTGGACTATAGTATAGTCTTGATAGATATATGAAGACCCACTTGAATGGGAGGTGCCACTTGCAGTGATAGGCATTCTTTCTCTTTATTATACACTGATATCAAGAAATGTGCTTGTGAATCTGACATCATAATGTGGATAATTTATAGTATTTTATTTCTTTCATTTTTCCTTCACGTTATTTCACCTGGAGATTCTAACTTGAGAAGTAAATAAGGATTTTTGCTTAAACTGTTACCAAAGCATTCAGAAGCTCATTTTGCACCTAGTTATTTTTTCTTTCCAGCTGAGCTTGACACCTAAGGCTGTTTAAGATTCAGGTCTTTTGTTTTCCTGCTTAGAGAGGTGAGATCAATTTTGTTCTCTAAAGAGAAATATTTCCACTCAAATAAATGCTGTGAATTTGAAATTGTTGTTTTACTCCTAGAGTCTGTGTGAGAAATTCTACACTTTTATCCTTTCTTATTACACAAATACATTTCTAGCAGCAGAATGTTTTCTTGTCTTTATACTTTACTCTATTTGAATTACAACAAAAAATTATTAAGCCATGGACATTCTTTCAAAAAAAAAACTTTTAAAAGTTCTTCAGAATTTTATAGTGTATTCTGATCATATTCGAACCTCCCCCAGTCCCTCCCAGATCTGCTGTATTCCTCCTTACCTTTGAGTCCTTGTCTTTTGAGTTCTACTCTTCTTCCTCCTCCTTCCACTTTTCTTTTTAACCCACTAAGTAATTTGTATTACCTAACTACTCTTTGGAGTGGGGACTGTCCTACAGTGCAACTGATAGCCACCGGCTGTCAGATATCATTATGAACATCTGAGTTGCACCTCTCAGTAACTATCAAATACCAGTAGTTCCTTGGCTGGTGGTGGTATTTTGTACCTACTTCCCCAGCGTCTGCTGGGGTTCTGTCTTGCTTGAGCTTGTTCAGGTCAGGTGCATACTGTCGCAATTGCTGTGAGTTCATACGTGCAACCTCCCCATTATGTCCAAAAAGCCACCATTTCCTTGAAGTCATCCACCACTTCCGATTCTCACAATCTTTCTGCCCCTAATCTCCAAAGATCTTTAAGCCTTTTAGGATTGAGCACCCTGCAGCTTCTAGTTCTCCACATGTTTGTTGACCCATTGAGC
The DNA here is from genome assembly GCF_907164565.1 of Psammomys obesus. NCBI lineage: Eukaryota > Metazoa > Chordata > Mammalia > Rodentia > Muridae > Psammomys > Psammomys obesus. The sequence goes on along the minus strand of NW_026596040.1, from coordinate 30,765,305 downwards.
GTCTCTCTGTTTTAATTGCCATCCACTGCAAGAAAAAGCTTCTTTGAATAGGGCTGAGAGATTCCCTAATTTATGGATATAGTAATATGTCACTAGGGTTCTTTTAAATAGTGTGTCAATTTAACAGAATAATGGTATCAGGTTTTCTCCTAAGGCCTATAACATATTTAGCTGCAAGTTCTTGGTCTCATAATAGTGTCAAGTATGTTTCATCTCATTGAGCAGTTATTTGATCCAAGAAGAAGATGGTTGGTATTCCCATAATATTTTTGCCACTATTGCACTAATAGACAACTATAGACAGCAAGAAGCAGTACATGATAAATTTGGAATAGGACTTCTACTTCCTCTGCTTGTATACGACAAATGTAAACCTCCGTCTGTAGCCAGTTCAGTAGACTGAACTGTTTACTTGCTGTACATCAGTCAACCCAAAGAAGTCAGAAATCCAATGTTTCAATAAATCTCACTAACTCTTTTAAAAATAGGATGACTTCTCACTTTTTACCACCCGAGTATGCGCCAAATTTAAGCCCTCACAATCTCGCTGATGGACGACTGATATTGGAACAATACCCTAAGTGCTATCGTTGATTATTTCTTGCTCTTTGCAGTAGATCAAATAGTGTTCTCTAAGGTTTAAAGCCACTCTGAAATTCAAAGTGTGACCCCCCCTCTCTCTGCCACCACCTCTGCCAGGTCTTTAGAGGGTTCCAGTGCTGTTCTTAGCTCAATGCCAGATGTCTGATGAATGCTTGTCCTTTGGAGCAACTTAGTGTATGACAATGGTACAGGAAAACCTTAGAAGAGTTCCACAGCCCTTGCACTCTATCCTCATTTTCTTTTTTTCTTTCTTTTTTTTTTTTACTTTTTTTTTTGAATTTTATTTTTTCTTATCAGTTACATTTTATTAACTCTGTATCCCAGCCGTGTCCCAATCCCTCATTCCCTCCCAGTCCCTCCCTCCCTCCCTCCTCTCCACCTTGCCCCTTGCCAAGTCCACTGATAGGGGGGACCTCCTCCCCATTCATCTGATCCTGTTTTATCAGGTATCTTCAGGACTGGCTGCAAAGCTCTCCTCTGTGGCCTAACAGGACTGCTCCTCCCTTGGGGGGTGGGGAGGCCAAAGAGCCAGTCATTGAGTTCCTGTTAGAAATATCCTTGTTCCCCTCACAATGGGAAACCAATTGGTTACTGAGCTACCACAGGCTACATCTGAGCAGAGGTTCTAGGTTACATTCATACATGGTCCCTGGTTGCATGTCAGTCTCAGAAAACACCCTGTGCCCATATATATTTGGTCCTTGTGGAGCTCCTATCCTTTCCTCATCAGACTAACTCCCCTTCTTTCTTATGATACCCTGTACTCTGCCAAAGGTTTGGTCATGAGTCTTTGCTTTGAAAACACTACTAGTTAGAGTCTTTCAAATGCGCTCAATGGACTCCTGTCATATGTTCAATGCGCATCCCATCTGTCTTTCTAAACGAGGATTGATAATCTTACCCCATGTCCGCTCTCTTGATTATCTTTTTTAGGTGTATAGATTTCATTATGTTTATCATATCTTATAGGTCTATATAAGTGAGTATAAACCATGTGTGTCTTTCTCCTTCTGGGATATTTCACTCAGGATGATCTTTTCTAGATCCCACCATTTGCCTGCAAATTTCATGATTTCCTCTTTTTTGATTGCTGAGTAGTATTCCATTGTGTAAAAATACCACAATTTCTGTACCCATTCCTCCACTCATGGACATCTGGGTTGTTTCCAGGTTCTGGCTATTACAAATAATGCTGCTATAAACATGGTTGAGCAAATATCCCTTTTGTGTACTTGAGCAAACTTTGGGTATATACCTAGCAGTGGTATAGCTGGGTCTTGAGGAAGCACTATTCCTAATTGTCTTAGAAAGCGCCAGATAGATTTCCAGGGTGGTTGTATCAGTTTACATTCCCACCAGCAGTGGAGGAGGGTTCCCCTTTCTCCACAACCTCTCCAGCATGTGTTGTCACTTGAGTTTTTCATCTTGGCCATTCTGATGGGTGTAAGGTGATATCTCAGGGTCGTTTTGATTTGCATTTCCCTGATGGCTAATGATGTTGAGCATTTCTTTAAGTGTTTCTCTGCCATTCGATATTCCTCTGTCAAGAATTCTCTGTTTAGCTCTTTTCCCCATTTTTTAATTGGATTACTTGGTTTGCTGCTTTTCAGCTTCTTTAGTTCTTTATATATACTCGATATTAGTCCTCTGTCAGATAAAGGGTTGGTGAAGATTCTTTCCCAATCTGTAGGCAGGCGTTTTGTTTTGATGACAGTGTCCTTTGCTTTACAGAAGCTTTTCAGTTTCATGAGGTCCCATTTATTGATTGTGGCTCTTAGAGCCTGTGCTGTTGGTGTTCTGTTCAGGAAGTTGTCTCCTGTGCCAATGAGTTCTAGGCTGTTCCCCACTTTTTCTTCTAATAGATTTAGAGTATCTGGTTTTATGTTGAGGTCTTTGATCCACTTGGACTTTAGTTTTGTGCAGGGTGATAAATATAGATCTATTTTCATTTTTCTGCATGTGGACATTCAGTTGGACCAGCACCATTTGTTGAAGATGCTGTCTTTTTTCCATTGAATGGTTTTGGCTTCTTTGTCAAAAATCGAGTATTCATAGGTGTGTGGGTTTATTTCTGGGTCTTCTATGCGGTTCCATTGATCCTCCTTTCTGTTTTTATGCCAATACCATGCAGTTTTTATTACTATTGCTCCGTAGTACAACTTGAGATCGGGGATAGAGATACCTCCAGATGATCTGTTGTTGTACAGGATTGTTTTGGAGATTCTGGGTTTTTTGTTTCTCCATATGAAGCTGAGAATCTTTTTTTCAAGGTCTGTAAAGAATTGAGTTGGTATTTTGATGGGAATTGCATTGAATCTGTAGATTGCTTTTGGCAGGATGGCCATTTTCACAATGTTAATCCTACCAATGCATGAGCACGGGAGATCTTTCCATCTTCTGAGATCTTCAATTTCTTTCTTCAGAGACTTGAAGTTTTTCTCAAACAGGTCTTTCACTTGCTTGGTAAGTGTCACCCCAAGGTACTTTATGTTATTAGTGGCTATTGTGAAGGGTGTTGTTTCCCTAATTTCTTTCTCGGTCCTTTTGTCTTTGGTATACAGGAGGGCTTCTGATTTTTTGAGTTGATTTTGTATCCTGCCATTTTGCTGAAGGTGTTTATCAGCTGGAGGAGTTCTCTGGTTGAATTTTTGGGGTCGCTCATATATACTATCATATCATCTGCGAATAGTGACACTTTGACCTCTTCCTTTCCGATTTGTATTCCCTTGATCTCCTTTAGTTGTCTTATTGCTCTGGCTAGGACTTCAAGTACTATGTTGAAGAGGTATGGAGAGAGTGGGCAGCCTTGTCTTGTCCCTGATTTCAGTGGGATTGATTTCAGTTTCTCTCCATTGAGTTTGATGTTGGCTGTAGGCTTGCTGTATATTGCCTTTACTATGTTTAAGTATGTGCCTTGTATCCCTGATCTCTCCAAGACTTTAAACATGAATGGGTGTTGGACTTTGTCAAATGCTTTTTCGGCGTCCAAGGAGATGATCATGTGATTTTTCTCCTTCAGTTTGTTTATGTGGTGGATTACATTGATGGATTTCCGTATGTTGAACCACCCTTGCATGCCTGGGATGAAGCCTACTTGGTCGTGGTGGATGATATCTTTGATGTGTTCTTGGATTCGATTTGCAAGTATTTTATTGAGTATTTTTGCATCAATATTCATAAGAGAGATAGGGAGTTGGGGCTTCTCAGTCGGATCCTGAGCCCTGAGCCGGCGTTTCTCTGCCAGGGGTCGGGGGGGGGCGCCGGTGATAGAACTTACTGCTAGACCTTATTGCGCTGGACCCAGGATAATCTCAGGACATGTAGAATGACCACAGTCCCAGATCCCGAGCTGTAGTTTGTTTGCTAGGAGCGGCCGGCAGCACTGGAGTTCCGGCACTGTGAAGCCGCTGTGCGCCTCTTTATCCTCTTGCTCAGCTGCGGCAGGGTGATGGCGGTGTTTGGGGGAGTGCCCGAAAGGATTGGGTTTTCTCAGCCCCGATCTCGGGTTGGGGTACAGACAATGTGGTCTGTGGCAGATTCTGCTGGACGCCTCCTGCCTTCTCCGAAGAGGGAGTAGGGATTTTGAGCTGGGCGCGCAGCTGCTCTCTGTGTGCGGTGGGAGCTCAGTTGTGATGGTGGCAGGTACCCGTGGTCGGAGAGACCTTCCACGGAAAGACTGGGTGACCTGTGACCAGTCTGGCAACTTTCCTTCCCCGTGGGGTTTTTTTTGTGACTGGTACTCCCAGCCTCAGGCACCGTGGTGCCCACCAATCAGCCTGGGAAACTGATCCGGACAAGCAGGCTTGTGGCACCAGCCCGGAGACCCAAAGCCTGCGTTAGCCGGGTTCTCTTCCGGGTTCTGTCTGGGCAGCCAAGAGTGTACCCGACCGATTTCCACGCCGTGGGAGCCTCCCCTCAACTGGGAAACATGATAGCTGTTGTTTTAGGGCCCAGATTTCAGTCTCCTGGTCGCTGCATGGAGTGTGTTGTCCTGCTTCTCAGACACGGTGTTCTTCCGGTGCCGCCATCTTGGCTCCTCCTCTATCCTCATTTTCTTCTCCTCCCCTCTCTGCTCTCTCAGCTCTGTCCACATTGACCTGTTTGGTGTTTCTTTTTTTTTTTTTTTTTTCTTTTTAGTTACATTTTGTTAACTCTGTGTCCCAGCTGTATCCCGCTCCCTCATTCCCTCCCCCTCCCCAACTCCCTCCTTGGTCTCCTCCCTGCCCCTTTCCAAGTCCACTGATAGGGGAGGACCTCCTCCCCTTTCATCTGACCCTGTTTTATCAGGTATCTTCAGGGCTGGCTGCAAAGTCCTCCTCTGTGGCCTAACAGACTGCTCCTCCCCTAGGGTGGGGGTCAAACAGCCTGCCCTTGAGATCCTGTTAGAAATAGTCCGTGTTCCCCTTACTTTGGAAAACTACTTGGTTACTGAGCTACCACGGGCCACATCCGAGCAGAAGTTCTAGGTTATATCCATAGATGGTCCTTGGTTGAGTATCAGTCTCAGAAAAGACCCTGTGCCCAGATATATTTGGTCCTTGTAGAGCTCCTATCCTTTCCATATCATACTAACTTCCCTTCTTTCATATGATTCCCTGCACTCTGCCGAGGGTTTGGTTATGAGTCCTAGTGTCTGCTTTGAAACACTGCCTCATAGACCTACAAGATATGATAAACATAATGAAATCTACACACCTAAAGAAGATAATCAAGAAAGTGGACACAGGCAAAGGTGATTAATCCTCATTTAGAAAGACAAATGGGATGTGCATTGAACTTATGACAGGAGTCTACCACAAAAGGCATCTGAAAGACTGTTTGGTGTTTCTTAAGTAATCGAAAGACAGTCCTTTCTCACCTGCACCAAAATTCCCCTCATGACAATGCTTTCTCATCAGACACCCTCATGGCTTTCTTAACCATTTTCGTAATGCTTTCCTTGATGGTTGCTCAGATTTCAGCTTTTCTCCCATTTCTCATGTTTCAGTTGTACGCTTTCCTACTTCCTACCCCAGCATCTCGCTCCCCCATCCTGTGCTTCTTCAGTTTCCTGTTCTCCTCAGGACTCTTAGGAAGATAGTTCATTCTTAGGGAAATATTTACTCCTACCACACTTATGTGGCTCTTTTCTCTATTTAGCATGGCATGTGTGTAGAGATTTTACTGTTTTTTTTCACACTGTCATCCCCAACACCTGAAACACTATGTATCACAGTTTGCATAGGCATGGTTGTGTGAACTAAAGATTTTTCCTTCTACTTCACATAAATTTTTTTAAAAGAAATATTTATGCTTGTGTGAGGGTAGGCCTGTAACTGCTCTAGGAGCCCAGAAGAAGGTCAGTAGACATCCTGGACTGGCTTTTCTGAGTCACCTGATGTGGATACTGGAAACTGAACATGGGATCTTTGCAAAATCATTAAGTGTTCTTAACTGCTAAGCAAACTCTCCAGCAACTAAACCTATATTTTCTGATTAATGCATTCAACTATTCATAAAATATTTATTAAGTGTCTAACCTCAGTGTTTTATTGAATATTTCACAATTGAAAGTTTAAGTTTCCTTGCTTTCAGAAAACTTAAAATGCTAAATGATAGACCCAAAAAACATTAGGTGGAGATAATGAAGAAAAATCAGAAGTAAGAGTCCCATGTTTCTCATGCTGTGTGATATTTAAACTATGCTAACATCTATTAATAAATTTGTGTTTTTGACCAATATTGACAGTCTTCTTACAAAACTAAGATGAGAGAAGCCATTTGTGGTTAAAAGTGTTCAGACAAGTTTCTTTATGGAGGTAATATATGATATCATCTACAAGACACTTTTGCTTTCTTGACCATTTTTCCTGCAGGAAGTGATACCTGAGCAAAGCTTAGTGTTGAGGGAAGGGGGTTGGGCTGCTGGAGATGGTCAGCACATGTTCCAACATCACTGACGAGGATGATGTGCTCTGTCCAGCCTTAGGGGAAACTAAAGTAGCCTGGCCATGGCACTGTGCTGAGCTTAATCTCAGGGAATTCAAGGGAGAGATGGAGGAAGCATCTATGTCATCCTAATATATTTGAATGACTGCATACTTTAGTTTTTCTCTGTAAGTTTTAACGCATTGTTTGTTTCTTAACTATGTCATTATTTTTAGTATAAAGTTAAACATTCAATCAGGATTCAAGCAAAGATGTCATCCTAGGCATTTATAGGCTGGATGAATCAGAAGAGTAACTAGTTCTCTCTCTTGATTTGCATCAAGGTGAGACATACAGTTGGATTTCTCTCTTGAGTTCTGTATCCATGAATTCAAGCAGACATGACTTGAAAATATAAGAACAATCATGTCTGTACGGAACCTGTACAGACTTCCTTTCTCCTTGTCACATTTCCTAAACAACATAGGATAACAATTATATGAAAAGCATTTCCATTCCACTTGGTGATTTAAAGCATACAGGGAGAAGTGTGGAGTTTTTATGTGATAGACATTTAATAAGATAGACTTTGGGCATCCTCGGAGATTGGGAATCCTGCAACTAATTTGTCATAGATTCTGAGGGGCAGCTGTACTGAGTAGGGAAGACTTCTATGTTCTCATTTCCTGGTTGTCTGTGACATTTTTCATCTCTAATAAGACATCCATCTTTGTTAGCACATCTTGTGTGCATGCTTCCTTTCCATCACCTCTTCCCTATCAGCAGGTACCCACAGAACAGTAGGTATGGATTTATTTTGGGTGCATCTTGATTACTGAGTTCCCTTTCCTCTTCTTTCCCCTGGCTGTCAGTCCTTGACCTTGGGCTTATCCTTCCTTGCTGCTTCATTGGATTCTGGACCCCAGGAAAGGTCAGGCGCACAGTCAGCACTGCAGCATTGAATTCGAAATCTGCATGAAGCTCAAATCTTCACTATGCTCTGAGCTGCATATGTGTGTGGGTATTTGTACATGTGTGTTATGTATGCTAACATATGTGTGTATGTTTGTATCTGTGCCTGTTGTGTATATGAGTGTACTTGTGTGTGCACTCATGTATGTTTTTGTGTGCATATGTGTCTTTGTGTATGTGTGTATCTCTATATATGTGTGTATGTACTTGCATTTGCATACATGTATATGCATGTACATAACATGTATATGTGTGTGTCCATGTTCCTGTGGTGTCCATGGGTGTTTATGTATTTAAAGCAAACAGCTGATGTTTCTGCTACTCACTTTTCTCTTCTGTCAAAGGATGGTGATATTTACTATACCAAAATCTCCTTTGGAAAATACTCTGAGTTGTCTAAGTAGGATTTAAAAGCATCTTTGCTTTCCCTGAGCCATGACCCTGGGAGACAGAATATCCCCACTGGGAGTCTACCATCACACCTCAAAACCAAATCTCACTGCAAAATTCATTCCCTCTCAGAACCTCTTTTTTTTAAATTAATGGTGCTTTATTCTGTTTAAATGCCCTCATTATTTTCTATTTTCTTCATTTTCATTGTTTTTCTCATTCAGCCATGCCCAAGCTTATTGACTGCCCCTTTAAAACGCATGTCATGTTTGTCTACTCAAAACAGAGGGCTTGTTTAAACTTCACCTTTGTCTTCTAAGTGATATGTACTGTCACTATTCTTTACACTGCCAAGGTTGCAAATGCTCCATTTGTTCTCTACTGTGCTTCTTGTATGAATGATCATTGATTTGGTTCTGTATATTAGCCATGTTTAAATGCCTGTCTTCTGCTCAAGTTGTGTACAAGATTCTAGGAGTGAGAGGCAAGATACAGGGGAGCTCTGAGTCTACCACAAGATTTCTCTGCCCTGTGTATATCCTTCATGTCAAAGCTTATATCTTGCAGCCTTGTGTCCTAATGCTGTTCTCAATACTGCTGGAGTTCTTTCTTCTATGAATGGCATATTACTCTTATTTTTATTTTAAACGATTATAGTTCCTGTTTTCCCCCAGCCCAGAGTGTCCTTCATCTGCTAAACAAACATACCAATCATCTTGCACATGGCCCTCTCCATTACAGCCTTCGTTTCTGATTACCAACATACCGTGCTCCAGTTGAAGCCCAAATGCCTTCCTGTGAACCATGTGGGAAAATGTGTTTGGGGGAAGGTGACTTGCTCACTCCCTTGTAGCTTTTGGTTAGTCATTGCATATCTTAAAATATGATTATAAGCTCAGGAAGTGAAGTGTCACGGCCAACGTCTATCTCCTTCCTTTCCTTTTCTACCACTTGACAAGCTAACTCCAGGAAACACTTTGTGGATTCTTTTTTTAATTAAGTGGACTACTGGAAGACCAGATACTGCCCCAAAGCCCTTTGCTCACCATGATAAGGTAACTTATCTTCTGCCCAACATTAGTTCTGTCAGAAACGTGTGTTAGGCCTCCACGAAGAGTTTCTAGATTCAAATATATTTAAAAAGTAATAAATTAAATTGAATCAACTAGAGCACAGAATAATTTTCTAGTTCACTAATATTTAATGATCTAAAACCATGGTTTTCTTGTAAAGGTAACAATGATCTCCCAAAACGATTTACTTAGCTCAAAACCACGACATTTTTCTTGTGCCACATCCTTAAAGTTGGAGCTCAACAATCACACCCCCACAACTTCTAATATTGGACCTCAGTAAGCCTAAGACTGTTTGGAGTTCAGTTTCTGATTTGTCGCATACGTGTGGTTTAACGCGTGGCTTTGTTACATTTCAGATCTTCATTATTTTCATAGCAGACCCTTCAGGCACTATCAAAAACAGAAACATCAGAAAGACAAAATGAAATAACATAAAGCATTATAAGTGTGTTCACTACTCAGCTGGAAGGAAGAATGAGGGCTCCATACACATAAGCCGTGGAACCTGCCTAGTAGCCTAGGTCAAAAGCGAGCAGGTAAAGCAAAGCCTACCAGCAGACAACTTGGGAGACCTGAGTTCCGTTCCTAGATTTTTCCTAAATGCTCTAAGATTTGAACAGGGAGATTGATGTGTGTGGATTGCTGGTATAGTCCCTACCCATATATAAAATAAAGTACCTCTCAGGTATGACATCTGCAATAGAGATTTTTTTCTTTTGCATTTTAGTTGTGCTTCATGTCTGTATGTAAATCTATGAAATATGCCTAAAGACATAGCTCAGTGAAGGCCTGGCAACCAATGACAAGGCCCATGCAGCTGACTGTTTCATGCCTTGTGTCTCCTCTGGTAGTTTGTGTGCCGGTTCCCCGGAGCTAACAAGCTCAGCCTGTTAGTTTTAAATGTCATTTCAGTTACTCACCCTGAAATGAAGAAGCAAGGAGTGTTTAGGGAGTTCTTACTAGGAAGTGCGGAAGTAAATCATCACTAATGTGTCATAATGTGACTTTCCTAATGGCTTCTTCTGAGAGTTTGTGCCTGCTTCGTTTCTGGCCTCTCCTGTAATCATGCCAAATCGTAAGAACGAATGCATTTCTTCACAGCTGACAAGGACATTTTGAATGCAATGTAATTCACTTAAATTTTGAATTAACACAAATGTTTACTCTCCAATAGAGTAAAAAAAAATAGTCTATTACAAATATATATGCTTTTTAAACAGGCCAAAGAATGACAGGTGTTCTTATGTTCAGGCTTGCATTTGGAACACGCAGCTTGCAGGAGACGCAACACTGTTCCATCCTGTACCTTTACTCTCTGGCATAGTTGCTCTAATACTCCCCAAGCAGGTTTCTCCTTAGGTAAATAACCCGGAAGGTCAAGTAACTCCATGCCATCAAGGTTTACCCAGTGGCTCATGTGCATTCGTGGAGGGCGTATTAATTTCTCAGAGTGACCCAGCTATTTCGGATGAAGTGATTGTGAGTCACGGCAGAATTTCCTGGTGAGGCTCTAAGAGTCCTTCAGTCGGTATAATATGACTCTGTATTTTATGAAGCCAATAGGCGGTGGATGTTCTGTGACTCTCAGAAACGACTACAACTAAAACACCACAGCAAGAGAATTTTCTTGTATCAACACATTCATAAACAAAATCCAACTCTCACTACATGGTTTAGGAGATGACTCACGATAATACAAAATCCACCAAGCTTTGTTGATCATCATTTTGACCTTAGTGAATAATCACTCATTTTCCTATTTAACGCTGTTCCATCTGATCTGTCCATAACAGGTGAAAATAGCACTTGTGTATTTTCCTTGTTTCTCAGTTAATCCAAGAATATACAATGTGTCATCTTTGGGTATTATTGTATGATCTAACTTTGAATGAATCCGATAAGATTAGCTCTGTCTCCAAGAAACAATAAGACTGCAAAGGAAGCTTTATCTATAGAAGTTACCTAAAGTTCGTTCAGGGGACATATGTGGGAGTTGGGGGCCAGTGGGAACAATAAGTGATGATAAGGGATGTTACGACAAAAGAGATATTCTGTTTTGAAGAACTTCTAGCTAATGGAAATTTGAAGAAAAAAAAAACACAGCAAAAAAGAGTGTCAGGAGCGTCTGGTAGGGACCATTGCAAAGCAGAGAGTGAAACTAGAGAGATGCCCTGAAGGAGTCAAAGTTAAACTCACACTGCAGGGGGATGAGCAGAAATTGATCAGGCAGGTAAGGAGGAAACCCAGGCGTAAATAATGCATCTCCAGGGAAAACAGAATCGGAGAATCAAAATGTTATAGAAGAAGAGACTTCTTCCCTATGAGTAAACCATAACGGCGTATGTAAGACTGGAGCAATGTGAGCTGGAGTAAAAGGCTATCCAGCGAAGAAGAGCCTGTCCTCACCTTAGCCTGTACCTTGAAGTGTTTTTATCTACGTTTCCATCGAGATGTTTCAGATTTTACATTAAGGTCTTTGATCCATTTTGAACTCACTCTTGCAGAGAGTAAGAGAGGCGGATCTACCTTCATTCCTCTGCAAGGAGGCGTCCAGTTTCCCTGATGTCATTTGTTCAAAGGCTCTGTGTTTCCAAGATACTTTTGACACCTTTGTTAAAAAGAGAATAGGTGTGAGACTATGTTTGATCATATTTTACATGCTACAGTTAAGTCTCTAATTCATGGGGCATTTATTTGTTTATAATGTAAGTCAGATTCAAGTTCAGTTTCTTCTAGTTAAATAGTTAAATAGTTGCTTGAGCAACATTGTTCCTTAAATAAACCACCCTTTACTGAACTAAATACACCTTTATCATAGGCTATATTCTATATTCCAGGATCAATTTGTGGATTGCCTGCTGTGTTTCTCTGATCCATTTTTTCTTTCCTGTGGTATCTTGTTTAATTGGTGGCCTTCCGCTAGTTTATCTGTTGGGCTCCTCTCTTCGCAGTGTTTATCAAACTTTTCTCCACCTTTCATTTCATATGAATGCCAGCATCACAGGACCCACATAGAAGTTTTGTAGTTGGGTTCTAGAGTTACGTTACTTAATATATAAAGAAACTATGGGAGCGATGGCAGCTTTCTCAAGTTCCTTTTATTATTAACCTGAATGACTTTTAGGTATGGCTGGACAGAAGACCAGAGGCTTTGCAGGTCCAGTGAGTGCTGCAAGGTGCTGAAGCATGGATTAGAGTGACATACAGCTCAATGAGAAAGACCAGAACATTGTAGCGATCATACTCCAGAAAGTCGGGATTCAAGGAAAAGGCTTTAACAGTCTGATTGGCTGGAGAGATGCTGGGTTCCTATCTGTGACCTTCATAGAGAAATGGAACATAGTGTACATGTTCAACTGCAAAGGATGAGCAGCCCAAGATTGGCCACATTGCACTCTGAAGTTCCTAATAACCGACCTGAATCGCGAGCTCACAAGAGAAGTTTACAACAAGCAGAATCCACAAGGCAGATCATTGTCACAGAGAAGAGAGTAGTGTGTGTGTGTGTGTGTGTGTGTGTGTGTGTGTGTGTGTGTAAAAGAAACAGAGATAGAAAGAGACACAGACACACAGACAAACAGATGGGGGAGAGAGGGACTTCTCCAAGAAGACCTTGTAAAATAAAAGATAAAAATTCATCAAATCAACCATCTCACTTTCTCTTTAACACATCACATTTGATGTTCAAAAAGAGACAATAGACCTTTCTCCTAGTAAAGAGGCCAGGTGGAAGATAAATATTCACTCTGTTTTACCAAAATAGCTAGAAAAGACAGAACCCAGGTAACCCTGAATACTATTCTGCACGATGCTGAATATAGAGGAAGACTCATCTTTAGGTTTGGCAGTTAAGAGAAAATACATATCATCTCTATTGCTTGATGGAGAAAAGACTTTCTACAGTGTGCCCATTCATTCCCGTGCACACAAACCCACAAAGACATTTTAAAAAGCCTCCCTTTGATTTCTTCACGTTGTTTGTGCTCTCTGGTGGGGTGCCATGTTTATTTCTAATGATGAGTTTCCTTGGGGAATGTGTGTCTTCACCTCCAGTGATAATATTATCAGTATAGTCACATAGAGGTCCTGGATGGGGAACACTTTGTTAAATGACATTTGGCAACTGAGTGGTGAGGTTTAGCCAACTGCCATGCCAGATATTTAGTGACATAATGTATAACGGGTTAGATGCCAATGGTTCTTGGACCATTTCCTCTCTCTGCTTACGTGTGATGGACCCAGGGGGCGACTAACAAAGTGGCACACTCTATTCATCTGTGAATAACAGCATGTGCAAATGAAGCCTGGGAATTAGAGCGCTCCTCCTCTGCGTGGAGAAGAGAAAATGTTCTGGTGGCTCAGCCTTAATTCTGAATTGGCTTCTAGGCTTATCCATATTGATGACCCCCACATTTCCATACAGCTATTTGAATCAGAATGTGAACTATTTCATTTTAATTGTTACAGGCATCCAAATTTCAAACAATCCAGTATGGGCATATGAAATCAGTTGCTTTGAATTAATTACACTGAACTGAGAAAATGAAAATCCTTACTCCAAATCCAGTCATTTAAAAAATTATTACAAAATAATAAATAATTGTTATGTTTTATTTTATTCTCGAGCTATTACATATTTTATTCTACATGTCACACTTGTTATTCCTCACTTCATCTAATTAGATTTTACTGAAGATGTAGTTCATATGTTAACATGTTAAGTATTGCCTGAACTGTCTGCTTTGTTCGTCCTAATGCTTTCATCTGTCTACTTTTTCTTTCATACAACTTATTCTTTGAAGAATGATGTCACTTTTCTTTAAGATTTAACTGAGTGTTCTTTTCATTAATTTGTAATCAATTACTTTATGTACAATTTCAAATCAGCGTAGCCTTGGAGTTTTAAGGAAGCTTAGTATCTACTGATATCAGCTTTTTAATCCTCACCAATACTCTTTGGATCATCTCCAAACACCATATATTACATCTTTCCTAAACTTTATTAAATCAAACAAAGATTGTCTTTGAAATTTCATTTTATGTATCCATTCCTCAACTGAGGGGCATCTGGGCTGTTTCCAGCTTCTGGCTATTACAAATAAAGCTGCTACAAACATGGTTGAACAAATGTCCTTGTTGTATACTTGAGCATCTTTTGAATATATGCCTAGGAGTGGAATAGCTGGATCTGGAGGAAGTGCTATTCCTAATTGAGAACACACCAGATTGATTTCCAAAGTGGTTGTATAAGTTTACATTCCCAACAGCAATGGAGGAGGTTTTCCCATTTTCCACATGATCTTCAGCATGTGTTGTCACTTGAGTTATTCATCTTGGCCATTCTGATGGGTGTAAGGTGAAATTTCAGGGTCGTTTTGATTTGCATTTCCCAATGACTAAGGACGTGGAACATTTCTTTAAGTGTTTCTCTGCCATTCTATATTCCTCTATTGAGAATTCTCTGTTTAGCGCTGTACCCCATTTTTTAATTGGATTACTTGATTTGTTGCTGTTTAACTTCTTGAGTTCTTTATATATACTGGATATTAGCCCTCTGTCATATATGGGTACATCTACACAATGGAATATGTAGATAAAAAACAAGGAAAATCATGAAATTTGCAGGTAAATGGGGGGGGGACTGGAAAAGATCATCCTGAGTGAGGTATCCCAGAAGCAGAAAGACACACAGGGTATATACTCACTCATAAGTGGCTATTAGACATATAATATAGGATAAACATACTGAAATCTGTACACCTAAGGAAGCTAATCATGAAGGAGGACTCTGGCTAAGATGCTCAATCCCCATCAGAAAGGCAAAGAGGATGGACATCGGAGGAGGGAGAAAACAGGGAACAGGACAGGAGCCTACTACAGAGGGCCTCTGAAAGGCTCTACCCTGCAGGGTATCTAGGCAGATGCTGAGACTCATAGCCAAACTTTGGGCAGAGTGCAGGGAATCTTATGAAAGAAGTGGGAGATAGTAAGACCTGGAGAGGACAGGAGCTCCACAAAGAGCGCAAGAGATCCAAAATGTCTGGGCACAGGGGTCTTTTCTAAGACTGATACTCCAGCCAAGGACCACTGATGGAGATGGCCTGGAACCCCTGCACAGAGGCCGCCTATGGCAGTTCAGTGTCCATAGTAATGGGGACAGGGAATATCTCTGACAGGAAATGATTGGCCTGTTCTTTGATCACCTCCCCCTGAGGGGGGAGCAGCCTTACCAGGCCACAAAAGAAGACAATACAGCCACTCCTGATGAGACCTGATAGACCAGGATCAGAAGGAAGGGGAGGAGGATCTCCCTTATCAGTGGACTGGGAGAGGGACATGGGTGGGGAAGAGGGAGGGTGAGATTGGGAGGGGAAAAGAGTGAGAGGGGGATACAAAGTGAATAAACTGTAATTAGTTAAAAAATAAAAGAAAAAAATAAATTTCACTTTATAAAACACTAAAGAACATCAATGTTTTAATGAGTCAGGTAAACAGGGATATTTTTTTTTCCTGTTATTCATGTCTATTCTCTCCCAGGATGCTTTTAGATCTAACTGTGAAATCAAAGCTCAACTTCACTAGTGGCATGCCAAGTTAGTGAAGTGGCTGTAGACACAGAAGAAGTAGCTGGACAGAGATTAGAGGTAAGTTTAGTGTGACTTTCCAAAGTGAACTAGCCCACTGAAAGTTAATAATGGCATAGGGTGGGGTTTTTCTCTGGTGTTGAGTCTAGCCCCGTCCTGTGATGTAGCAAGGAAACCTGTACTGTCCCCATGGTTATGCTTCTTGTATATTTTCTATATTTTCTCACCCAGGCAACTTGGATTTCTGCAATCTTATCTCCTGAACATGTAATCCTTCCAGCCACCATCTTAGTGTTGCTAAAACAAATAAATAAGGAAGCTACTTTGTTATAACAAATTAGACTCTAGAGAAATGAGGTGATGCACATTCTACTTATTAAAGCTAGACAGTGTTCATGAGTTTAACATTTCAATCATAGAAAAATACAACTTCCTTTTTTTTCCTGTTGTCTTATGGCCTTTACCTAAGAACCAGAGATAGTTCTAAGAATCTGGATGAAAGTGAAGAGCTACAATAAACATGGCATCCCTGATACTTTATAATCTGATTCATCAATCTACTCTGTCTCTCCCAAAACTAATACTACAAGGAAAAAGACAAAGTGATGTTACTACTCAGAAATAATTATGGTCTCTCACAGGCTCAGTTTTATGGTAGGAAATATTTTTAGATGCAGATTAAAATAGATTAATATATTACTTATAAAATCAAATTTAAAATATATAATTGATTCTAAAAATAAAATACACTAATTGGCATCTATTCTTTGTGTCAGTAAGTAAAGCACACCCTAAGTATATATTATGACATTCATTCTCTTATCAGTTTAACATGGAGATAATATTATTGTTCCCTTTTACAGGTAAGAAAATAGAGCCAAAAACATTGACAAACTATTTGATTATTGGAACCCTAACCAGTGTGAAATCAGAATTGAACATAAGAAGCTGGACAGAATGTAAAGCTAGCTCTCCTAGCTATTATTCAGTAAGGCCAACTACTCAGTTATCCTCACTTCATTAAAAAGTGTCAGTGATCCTTCCAAGTTCCCATCATTTACCTGCAAATTTCAGACTTCCTTGTTTTTCATTGCTGAGTAATATTCCATGGTGTGGATTTACCACAATTTCTGTATCCATTCTTCAGTTGAGGGGCATCTGGGTAGGATCATCCTTAGTGAGCTATCCCAGAAGCAGAAAGACACACACAGTATATACTCACTCATATAGACATATAACATAGGATAAACCAACTAAAATCTGCACACCTAAATAAACTAATCAAGAAGGAGGACTCTGACTAAAATGCTCAATCTCCATCCCAAAAGGCAAAGAGGATGGACATCAGAAGAAGAAGAAGAAGAAGAAACAGGAAACAAGTTAGGAACCTGCCACAGAGGGCCTCTGAAAGGCTCTGCCCTGCAGACTATCAAAGCAGACGCTGAGACATATGGCCAACTGTTGGGCAGAGTGCATGGAATCTTATGAAAGAAGTGGGAAATAGTAAGATCTGGAGAGGACAGGAACTCCACAAGGAGAGCAACAGAACCAAAAAATTTGAACATAGGGGTCTTTCCAGAGACTCATACTCCAACCAAGTACCATGCATGGAGATAACCTAGAACCCCTGCACAGATGTAGCCCATGGCAGTTCAGTGTCCAAGTGGGTTCCATAGTAATGGGAACAGGGACTGCCTCTGACATAAACTGATTGGCTTGCTCTTTGATCACCTCCCTCTGAAGGGGGAGCAGCCTTACCAGGCCACAGAAGATGACAATGCAGCCACTCCTGATGAGATCTGATAGACTAAGATCAGAAGGAAGGAGAGGAGGCTCTCCCCTATCTGTGGAATTGGGGAGGGGCATGCGTGAAGAAGGGAGAGGTAAGGTGGGATTAGGAGGTGAGGAGGGAGGGGTTTATGGGGGATACAAAGTGAATAAAGTGTAAAAAGAAAAGAAAGAGGGGAGGAAAAAAAACTGATAAAAGCAAAAAAAAAAAAAAAAAAAAAAAAAAAAAGAAGTGTCAGTGAAAACTCAAGATGCCTACCCTGACTACTTACTGCATTTTAGCGAATCTGCTAGGTCTCATAGTTACAAGTGAAGAGAGAGAATATTTGTTTCTCATTTTCTGCAAGAATGATGCACCATTCAGTTCCTTAAGACACTAGCAGGGTGAGTGTGTTTCCTGTCCTCTTCTGTTTCCTTGTCTTTATCTCCCATCACGGAACTTAACTCCATCTGAAGGAGCTGATACTAATCTGTATATTGTCAACCTCCCATTTCATCAGAGTCTGTTCTGTTGTCCATCCCCAGAGCCCAGAACTGTGCCTCACAAGTGTGGGGCATGGAACAAATTTGTCTTCTGTGAGTGAATGTGTAAGCCCCAAGGCAACAGGAAGCTTTTGTGAGCTTCCAGACACTGCCTTTGTATCTTGGAAGGACAGTGACTTCTATTTTTTTCCATTACTGCTTCAGATAATGTGAGCTTGGAGCAAACCATTCTGTTTTGCACCCAGATATACCTTGGGAGAATTTCTTCAGTTTCTTTTTGCCTGAGCCCTGCCTAGAAGAGGCTGTGATCTCAATACAAAGGTAAGGTAGCTCTGAAGTCCTCTCTGTAAAGTCTTCCCCATCCTCCCTCCCATTAGCTCAGTGACAGAATGATTTCCTTGCCTTTGAGACTTCCATGTTGGATCTGGAATTAATGCCAAGTTAACAATACTCCATTTTCCTTCCAGGACACAGGTTGGGTTTCTTGGCTGAACTTTCATCCTCAGCATCTTATTGCCAACAACAACATGTCTGTGGATTTTCTTCCAATAGTTTAACTGCTCCAGGCAACAGTGTTGTCTTTTCATTACCCCACCACTCTCCCTATTTCTATCAGTGGCCAAATTCTGGATGGTGGCCTTCAGAATGCCAGTCATCTATGTGTACCACATTGATTTTGACCCCACAGATACCTGCTGTGAGAAAGTGAATATCATATGCACCGTTTCCTGAAATTTAACCCTTAAGTATTTCTTTATCTTCATCTGTGTGGCCCCAGTGGAACAACGTGTAATGGTGATTCCTCCCTCCTATCTATTCCTCTAAACCTATCTATCCTGCCTCAGCTCCCAGATCTTTTTCATGGCGTTTCCCCTACCTGAAATGCTCATAACACTGCTCCTGCTCACACAGCCAATAGCTAAGCTTCCTCATCCTCTTCCTCTCTGCTCTCACTGCTCCCCTCCAGTGCATGAACCATGTGGGGGACACCTTCTACTTGCAGATCATGAACAATGTGCTTGCAGTGGCCATACGTGGAGGAGCAGGCACATTATGAGAGAAGCTCTGACCTCTCTGGAAATGAGCTTTTGTGCAAAAGATGCTGGAGTTAATATTTTTACTTAAGTAGATTACTCAAAGATGTATTAGCTGCTTAATTAGAAAATAGGGCATATGTTGCACAAAAAGAACATGCGATATCTATAAATTCCTTGGTATAAATGTTATATGTTTACAAACTGAATTTGCCTGACTGCAGTCTTTTTAGAAAACAGAAAGAACAGCTGAAATAACTGACCGTTCAGTGTTTTCATGACAGAAGGGGACTGCTGATAATGTCACCAGAAAAAAAAAAAAAGCCTAACTTAGTCCATCCTACCACGCCATCATCCTCCTTGACAGAGAAATGGTCTGCACACATAGCAACTCCTGACTCAAGCCAGAAACCTGTCTTTTTTCACACACACTTTTGTATCCCCTCCCCCCTCCCCAATGAGTAGCATGTCCTCTAAGGCCTCAACTTGAGCCATGACTACAGATAGAAGGAGAGCGACCTGAGCCATGTATAACTGTCATCACAACCTGGGTCTGGAATGAACAGAGACAAATAACCCTGCCCTGATGCGTTCTTATTTTGTTTCCTGAAAATTCCATCCATTGTTGCTGAATGAATCATGGTGGGAACAATCCAAAAGAAAGGAGTCATGGATGTTTGGGGGAGAATATAAAACCAACATTTCCTCTCACCATGGATGATATAGTTGGGCAAGTGTTGCCATGGTGCCTCGTGTGGATATGTCTATGGGTCACTTAAGTTTTGTTCTGTGATTGTCAAATTATGCTTATGTTTCTTGGACAAGTGCCATCTTTGGAGGTTATTCTTCCTTCCACATCACCTAGATTTCTCTTTAGCTCTAATTTGTCACACAAAGGCAACATGCAGCCTAACCTCATCTAATCAAAATAACATATGACATTGATAGAAATAGGGTGCTTAGCTGCATCCTTTGTTTTTATGCATTTGGAGGGAAAGTAAAGAAATCTTCAAACTTACCATGATTTTACTTTGTGAATTAAATTACTACAGCACTGAAAAATATATCCTTTGTCAAGGAAAGTAAGAATGGCATATGATGAATGGTGAGAAAGGAAAAGAGGATCCATTCATTCAAAAGCAAACAGCATGCTGGTCTCCTGGGTACCAGGATGTAACTGATGATGAATAAGACCTTGTTGAAATAGTTGACAGGAAAGCTGACACTTTCAGAATAAGGAACAATGACCGTGCCTCTCAAACCCAGCATACCTGAATGCCCTGAGCCTGTGATGGCTGACCTTAAATTTAGCTGACAGTTTGAAAAAAAAAATCTGGAAGGATTTTGGAGATATGTAAATGTATAAAGTGTGGAGATAAGTTCTTCTTCTTGGAAGTAATTGAATAAAAGAAACAAGCATGCAGTTTGTGTACTTGGAAAGTCTACTGTCTGTGTCTTAACTACAGTTAAAGGTCACTATATTTAACATTAGATAATAACACCTATTTGTTTGTTGTCTCTTTTAATTTCTTCACCTTCTTAAACATAGATTCAAATTGCCAAGTGTATTTCCTTAATTTTCCATGATATAACCAAAATCCTATCTCTTTCACAAATTTCATTAAGAAAAATCTGTATTTTTAGTATTTTCTTGCTATGATGGAATAACATCTCCATTCTCTTGTTTTTGGTACTCAGTATAGCTCTTATCATTGCTTGTTGACTCTAGTTTTAAAAAGAACAAATGTAATTATACATATTAATGTTGTCAGACAAGGAAAATCTCCATGAAGTAAAATTCCACAGAAGCCACTGTGATATGTGAGGTCCTCAGACTTATAGCTTATGTGCTATAATATTTTCAGAATTACTGGTCTATATAGCATTTTTGACTTAGGAAATAAAAATAATAATTGAGGACAAAGTGTACTTTTTAAGTTTTCTTTGTTGGGGTATTCTATCACAGAAACAGGATAGGAAATTAATACACAGATACATATCTATAAGTAAGATCATTGCTCCAGCAAAGTGACTGTGGGATTTTTTGGCCTTTGAAACTGTTTTATAGAGGAAATGTGGAAGAGTTTGTGGCTTTGAGCTTGAGAAGCTTTTGGATCTTATATACAGAGCAGAGCAGGCTATTCCAGTGAACTTTAGGAGTCAAGATTTCTGAGAGAAATGCAACAGACACCGTAGGAGTCAAGATTTCTGAGAGAAATGCGACAGACAGAGGCCTCTATCATTCGGTTTAAGAAAACAAGGAAATGCTCTACCAGCAGCTGGGCTAAGGGCCATTTCTGTAACATGTTGGTTAAGAATGTGGCTGCATTCTCCCCATGTTTTTTGGAACTTAAGTAAAATTAAATTTAAAAACATTGAACTACTTTGTTTGTTGGGGGGAGGTGTGTGTGTAAGGTTAAGGCTTTGGACAAAGAAAACACAAGCAGCAAAACAGCTGTAACTGTTAAAGAGTTTTCTCTACTATTTAGAGAAAAATCTAGCACTCACACTGGGATAATAGTGAAGTATTTCCTCAGGGTCAGCACACAGAATCTGATATTTCTGTGGTTCCAAGGGACCTGGGCTCTATCACTAGCTTGACCATGGCATCCATTTTGTACTAGTTTTGAAGAAAATAAAAGAAAGAAAAAAGGAAGGAAGGAAGGAAGGAAGGAAGGAAGGAAGGAAGGAAGGAAGGAAGGAAGGAAGGAAGGAAGGTTGGTTAAAGGGGTCCAGAAAGAGAGGCTGTCTGTTAAAGGCTGGAGTACCTATGGGGAGGCCCCAAGAGGTCAGTGCGAAGCTTTGAAGGTGAATCCTAACTGCATTAGAGACCCCATACTGAAGACATGAGGACCATGGAACTTTCACCAAGGAGAGTGACAGGCAAGGAGGGGGATGACTTAAGCCTGTGAGAAAAGCTGTCCATGCTGCAAGTGGCAGATGGGGAGGAGTGGGACTAGCCAAGTACCTTAGAGCCCGTCTAATTTCACTGTGAGTCCCAGGAACTGGCCACGGATCAGCAGGATTTGGTGTTTTTACTGTGGAATTTGTGCTTTTAGCTATATCACCCGTTGCTATGACAGAGTCTTCCAATTTGGTATTAGTATATGACTCAGTTTCTATGTTTCATTTTTATAGAAAGGTATAATTAAGAGTTTCAGGACTTTTAAAGTGTTGACATTTGTAAAGACTGTGAGGACTTTTATGCTATGAGGTAACCATGAGACTAGGGATACGGCACAGAGAGTCAAGGCTTAAAGTGATGTGTTTGCATGTCATGTTGGCAAGGGGTGGAATTGTGATGGCTGGTTTTCATAGCTGCTTTGACACAACGTGAAATTCCCTGAGAGGAGAGTCTTGGTGAGGGATTTTCTTAATTAGGTTAATGACTCGCCCTGAATGTATCATTCCACGGGCAGGGCTCTAGAATGAAGAAAAGGGAGAGAAGAAACTAAACAGTAGCCTGTGTTAACACATTGCTCTCTGTTTCTCACGGAGTGTCTAATTTGACATCTCCTTCCAGTTCCTTCTAGCTGGACTATGCTACAAAGATGGAATGCAACCAGGAATTGTCAACCAAAGTGACTCCCTCTTAGGATTCTTTTGCTGGGATATTTTATCACAGCACCAGAAAGTAAAGCTAAGACACTGTCCAACTTTAAATTTTGCATCCTCTCATCCCTCACTGTTGCTCAACTTTCTATGAACTTCATCCTTTCCCAGGAAAAGCATGGAGGCATGCAGAACAGCAATTAGTCTTTGCATCTTGGAGTTCTTGATTCAGATTTGAGTCTGAGACTCAGGCAATTTAGTTAACTCTGTGAACCTATAGAGAAGACAGTGCTGGCAGAAGCCAACTGGGTGGCACAAAGCTTTCTATCATTTCATGCTATTTGAGTACTGGGAAAAAAGATTGTTCTCCTGGAATCCCCTGTACAGTTTTTTTAGTAAATGAACAAGGTCAAAGCTATAAATCATTATGATTTATATCACAGGCTATCTCATTCCCATGTAGCATAGGTGATATGGCCCTCATTTTTTTCCCCTTTTGTTCATTGTCTCTCCAATAAATTAGTCTTCACACGGTGCCTACATGCTCATGCACATGTTCCTCTTTCTACAATTCTATTATTCTAGAAAGTTTTCCTCTTTACTTTCTAAACATCTAAATCCTTGCTCCTTGTTAAGAGTTAGCTGGTTCCCCTGAAGCCAATATATATACATTATTTTAGACAATAATTCTTCTTCCTCTGAAAATTGTACTTGTATTCATCACTACAAAGGAGGGTAGAGACTGGTTTGATGTTTTGTTCGCATGGTCTCATGGACCTCATTTCACACACCAATTTACACTCTATAACATTGGTTCTCAACCTTCCTAATGCTGCAACCCTTTTTAATACAATTCCTCACGTTGTGGTGACGCCATAACATGAAATTATTTTGTTGCTACTTCACAACTGTAATTTTGCTACTGTTAAGAAGCATAATGTAAAGAAGAAGAAGAAGAAGAAGAAGAAGAAGAAGAAGAAGAAGAAGAAGAAGAAGAAGAAGAAGAAGAAGAAAATGTCTGATATACAGGCTACCTGATATGTGACACCCTGTGAGAGGGTAATTCAACCCTCAAAGGGGTTGCAGGTCTACATTATATAACCTTGAGGTCAGAAGTTCAGAGTTTGGAAAAATGTTACATGTTCTTTTGAGCACTGAATTTTGGATATCCCTATACAAGATTACATTATACCCTGGCTTGCAAGGTTGGGAGAAAGTTTCCAAGTCACTAGTCATGCTGAGCGTCCATGAGGTGAATTCTTTCATCCAAAGGGTGAGTCGAAGGTGGCTTCACCTTCACTGCCTGTCAGTACCTCCTACCTCTAAAGTCCAACCAAAGGCCAAGTCATGAGGCACCTGCCACTCCTGGATACTTACCAAACAGGAAGCGGAAATACTGCAACAACTAGTCCCAGTTGACTGCCTGGTTGGAAGTTTTACAATGCAGTCTTTGTATCTGGCAATAGCATCTAAGACCAAACTCCTCCCCAGTGCCTTTTTGCTTGGGTTTTAAGTGTCAGTTTTCCTTGATAACTGGGTGAGGACAGAAGAAAAGAATTTAGCCTATCCTTGTCCTTCACACTGGGCTCAGCTTGTTTTCATTCATGGCAAAACTACGAATCTGACAATTCTCTGCCTTTTGTGATCCAACATCTATTTATCTTGTTAACAAGGTTAGTGTTTCACACAGATCTTTATGTTACACTCACTCTTGTACCACCAATGGGACCCCTAATTATCTAACACTTTCACAGGCTGGGTTTGAATTTGCTTTTAAAGCTTTGAGATTGTGATGCTGGATTTAGACGTTGCTCTCTCCCAGTTTTAATCTAGTTGGTATCTGGCTCCTCCTACTGACCTTTCCCAGAAGGAGGGGCTATACCAACTCACAGAATTGAATCTCAAGAAGCATGTAGTAGCTGGTAAGCTTCCTTATTGTCTAAGCAGTTGCTCTATAGTCATCTGTAATCAGGTCACTGGGCTGTATATTTGCCTACTCACGAATAAAAAGAAGCTACTGGAAGGACTGGCCTTTAATGTTTTATCTTTCCAAGGAAATTTCTGTTAGCATACAAAATTAAATGTCACAATAAAAAAAAAAAGGATCAAAACAGGTACCAGTTCTTTAGCGCTATGTGCCAACTATGATTTTAAAAAATAATGAATTAAAATATAATGACCTTAAAATGTAAAATGCTGAGAATTTATTAATTATAGTAACATTTGGTTCTCAAGTACAAGAGGTAAGTTTTAGAAAGTTAATGAGAAAAATTATTTGCTCTTGACTCACATACATATCAGAATATACCATTCCATTATGCCAATTTACTTTCCATTATGTAAATTTGTTACTGTTGGAATATTCATTATTCTAAAAATAGTAATGCCCAATGTATAGTTATTATTTTGATGCACAGGAAGATTATGAGAATATAATAATTATGAAGCCAAACAGGCATGCCATTTTCATCTTTTGTTTGACAAAGTATATTGAAACTTGACTTAGAGAAGATACTTAACACATTATTACACAGATGAGAAGGTTTATTAGTGTAAAACAGAAAACAGGAAAAGGGAGGTCATCAGTCTCCACAAAAGGCTGAAATGAGGAGACATTTCAAATTAGTTACTACCCAGATGAAGGTGCTCTTTTGTAACAGTTTAGTGTGGTAGATAGTCTTAGAACCTTCTCTTCCTCTGTTGTTTCTTTATTTCTCTTGTGGTATAAATCAACACAGGTGTGATTTCATGGTATCCTGACATATATCTGTTAATAATTGTCATAAAATGTGTTCAAAATCCCATAAATAACTCTCTAGTGATTTTCAAATTTGTTATTAAGATTAAAATTTCTCTTTAAATATGATTGTAAAACATCAGCTATGCCTACATGTCCTAAATACTTGAATACAAAGGAGGCTGACTCTTGCATGGCTTTAGAAATTCTTGACAGTTAATAGCGGTCCATACATGAGGCAACATTTTTTAATAATTTATTTATTTTTTATTTTATGTGCATTAGTCTGAAGGTGTCAGATCCCTTGGAACTGGTGTTACAGACAGTTGTGAGCAGCCATGTAGATGCTGGGAATTGAACCTGGATACCTTTGGAAGAGCAGACAGCGCTCTTAACCACTGGGCCATCTCTCCAGCCCCATGAGGCAACATTTTAAACAGGAAAAATAGGGAGCATTCATCTTGTAGAGTAGAGCAAACACACGCAGCACAGTGTTGGTTGCAACCATTTTGAATTTCTTATGATAGCATCAAAGGATTCCCGTGACAACTTTTTAAATGTTTTGGGAACGCACTTAGCTGGTCTCATGATTAGCATCGTCTCAATCCTTTCAGAGGATGAAGTATGTGTTTTATCACCTCTCCTGCTCTGAATTTTGCAGTTTTAGTAGCCATTTCTTTCCAAAAAAAATTTTTTTGAAAGCTGTAAGTGTTTTGGTAAACATTTTCCTTCCATCTTTAAAATGTTAATCATACAGCATGTGTACTCACGTAGTTCTGCGTGTAGTATCAAACCCATGGTTGTTTTACATTTGCACCCCTGCTTGTCAGGCCAGGCACTTATATGAAAGAGCATTGGATTGCATTTAACTCTGACTAACCTGGGCTCCTGGGCAGCAACATGCAATTGATTTTCAGAGTACAGAGGTGTCCTGTGAAAAAGCAAAAAAGCTGGGGCAGAGAAGTGCCGTGGAAGAAAGTTTCTTTACTCTCTCCTCTCTTACCTTTGATCCTGTCTGTGCATACACTACATTTTGCCACATCACACTCTGTGGCAGGGAACATGCCAAATCATGTCCTGATATTTCCATGCCTCCAGAGACTGGACAGACTCTGCTTGGACTCACAGTTACAATCACCTTTGGGAAGGCACCCACGGAGCTGGTTGATATGTGGCCCCACCTTGAGCTAATTGTTTGTGACCAGTAGAAGAGCCAAGATGTTCCAATGTGTTTGTACCTATGTGGAAATTGAGGAAAGAGAGAAGAAGAGGCAGATTCCAGGGATGAGGGCTTGAGGAGGCTGACCCATGAGGAGTCTACCACAGTATGCCAATTTCATCATGTTTCAGAAACAAAATGCCATTCCTGGGAACTCAAGAGGAACTGAGGCAGACAAGGCAGAAGCTGGAATGTGGTGGGAACTGAGGTATGGAGATCTAATCTGATTCAGCTGTTTAACTGAGCCAAAAAACCAAATGGCTTCCAATTTCCAATTGCTATCTTAATAGGATTTTGCCTGTTTTTTTTTCCCTCCAATTTCCCAACAAAGTGTCAATGAGATCATCTTAAAATATATGTCATATAATATTACATCATGCTAATCCTCCATAGGAACCCATCAGATGGCTTCTTTGAGTCCTGAAGCTATTCTTTTTTTTCCTCTCTTTGCCCATTCTTCCAGACACAGTGGTCTGCCATGTTGCCTCAAGGCCATTGTATTTGCTCTCCTGACTCAAATGATTTCTGCCTCCTTGAATCTTTTTGTTTTAATGCAAGTTTAAGGGTGAGGGCTTCCTTAACCACTCTTTTGAATTCTTTGTTTCACTAAGGCTGGGTATGTAGCTCAAAGGTAGAGTATTTGCCTAACCTGTCTAAGTAGCTGAGTTTAATGCTCGGCACCACAAATAAAAAGGACACCCCCAAATGACTACCCTCCTCCCCTAATGATTCTGCCTTACACATAGATTGCTTGCAGCTTATAATTTTGCTCATGACTATTTTCTGCCATCCGAGTATAGCTCCGTGAAGATTTGGGGCTTCGTTTACTTTGTTTTCTGCTATATACTCAGAGCCCTTAGCAGTGCCAGGAACATAGAAGGCTTTCAATAAACACAAGTTGTTTAAACATACAAAATGTGTTATTGTATATGCTGCTTAATAGGATATGAAAATGGAGAATGCCTGTTCACAGTTATGGACAAGTTACTGAAGTTTAAAATTAAAGTGAACTGCATCTCACATCTAGGGTGAAGCCCCTGGATAAGAGGTCTCTTTGGATCTTCCAGTTGCCAATATGGAGGCCCCCAAAGGAAAGAAGCTCTCAGTGGAGTTGGAATCAAATCCACTTAGTGATCAAGTCCCAGCTTCCATTTCTGTGTTAGGCAGAACCATTAGCTGTGACCCCACATATATATCTTACATCCATCCTACACGTAGAATTCAGAAGAGACTTTGAATATTCGCATGAATCTCCATTAAATTATTACATGAAATGTTGTTATGACAAAAGTTTCAGAGATTGAAAAGTCTTTGTAAGATCCAGTTAAGTTTTTTAAAATAATCTCAGAAACATATTTCTCTGCAAATGAAGTAATCAAGGTTTATTAAACACAAATGGAGGAAATGTGTTCATGAGTAAATTAAATTAAATAAGCTATTGTTCTGTAATAAAGTGGCCTTATAATTTATCACAAAGTATTTTTATTCTGACCGACACTGTTTTTTAAGTATATCTCTAGATCAACAAAGATTAATAAGGATCTGTTGTGCTCAAATACATTCATTAGTAAGAAGCTAACTCAAATTTACTTGTTTGGCTCAATTCATCTTGCCCAAGATAGTGCTTTAAGAGGGAGGGGGAATGATCAACAGTGAAACCCCTGTATTTGAGCTGAATATTGAAGATGGATTGAAAAGGTTGCAAAGTAAATATTTAGTATCAATTAGACAGAAATGAGTTGAAAAACCTCTTTTGCAACATGTTAGAGTATTCTTTCTAATTTTGTTTTTTTAAGGTAAAAATAAGAATTGCCTTCTTTAGGGTATGGAGAGGTAGCTCAGTGGTTAAGAGTGTGTGCTGGTTTTCCAGAACACCAGAGTCTGTTACCATCACATTGGTATTGGGTGGGAAACAACAGCCTATGACTCCTGGTCCAGAGCTGCCTTCTTGTGTCTGATCTGCATAACCCCCTCTCCCTCCCACGGACACATATGCATGCGTATGCATATTGTCGTTTGCTTTCTCTGGGTGGCATAAAAACCTTGCTTTGAAAGGTGACTGTGTTTAACAAATGCAGGAGGCTGCAGAGCTCTAGGCTCAGAGCTTCTTGAAAAGAGACCGTATCAGTCACTATACATCTGTCTCAGTCATTGCTCAGCTGTTATCAGTTCATTCCTGTGACAACCAGTTTCCTGCTTTGCAGTCACAAGATACCCTACAGTACCGCCATATTCGTTTCCTGTGAGTGAGGGCACGAGCTATTCTGAAATTGTGCTTGGTTGCAGTTAGGCCTTCTGTACCACGTCTTGAGAACTCAAAGGGTAATTCCTTGTTGGTAAAAGCAGTCTTTTTATTTCCAAAACGGTCTGGGGGTCTACTTGAACAATAACCAGGGACAGCTACATTACAGTCTCATGGGAACATCTGAGCTGTGCATAAATAAGAAGAAATGGAGAATATCATATTGCTTCCTGTTCAGAGGTAGAAGGACTTATTTCTTGGCAACAGACATAAACTTTGACTTAGTGTTTGCACATATGAAGAAGTGAATAAAACCCAAGCAATAGCAACCAAAGCATTGAACTTCAGGGAACAACAAAAAAGAAAAGATAGAGAAGTCTATAAAGGTCTGTATAAGACATCACAATATAGCATTAACTGGCTAAAAATGTTCTCAGCAGTTGTCAGTCTGTGGTGAGACAGTCGTAATGAGGTTTGTAACTTATTAATGGCCTAGGCTCCATATAAGATGCTGAAGTTGTGTGGATTTATGCCATATGACCTGTTGACATTGACCCTTTCCAAAACAGTTTAAATCTGTTTAAAACTCCAGTAAAACAGCTCATTAAAGCAATGTTGGTCTAGCAATATCTGAAGCTTCCCAGTCCCCTACTGCCATTTGCACATGTCTATTCCTGGGTCCAAGAAAAGGCAAAGTTTTGACCATGTGACCAATGCTCCTAGAGCACGTGAGCATCTGCATTTTGAAAATAGCTTTTCTTGTAATCTTCTTTGCTTTATTTTCCCAGAGATCCAGGGAAATGATCTGATGATAAGAGCCAACCCCTGATTAAATTTTTAAAAAGCACATTTAACAAGATCAAACTAGAGAAATTTTATTGGAGAAAGTACAAGTTTAGAGATGTCTGGAGACTCCCAGGATTAGGGCACTGATTATACAGGGTACAGAAGTGTGGTGATTCAGTTGATATTTAAGAGCGCTTAGTCTCAGACAAGTGTTGAATGTCTTCTGATTTGATTTTTGACCTGCTTCTTCCACAGTGAGATAAAATTAGGGGTCAGGGAGTAAAAGAAAAGAAAGAACAACTCATTAATCTTCTGGCCTCTCATTATGAGCCCATTGTTCCTTCCAACACTGGATCTGGCTACAACATCTTCTTCTTCTTCTTCTTCTTCTTCTTCTTAGAGTTCTAACCTTTCATCTTTAATAAATAATAACCAGCTCTAGTGTAATATAGTCTTAATTTTTTTCCTTAGAATTAACAGGTGAGAGGAAATAAAAGAAACAGACTTTACATCTTACTTTTGTGAGTGTCATAATTCAGTGGTTCTCCAAATGATGTCACCAGGAGAGGAGCTATTCTTTATTGTTTAGGTTTCATTTTTTTGAGACAGGGTCTCATTGTATATTCCAGGCTCTCCTGAAACTTGCAGTGATCCTCTGGGATTAGAGAAACCAGTCACTGAACCCAGCTAAGGAAGGTTAGTCCCTTCTTGAGATAAGGCCTAGAAAGTGAAAGTACAGAACAGCATACCCGCATGGCTCCTGGCTTGAAAGCATGAATCTAGAGACCAAAGAAAGCGTGTCCTGGATCAATGATATATATTACTTCAACAGTGCATAAGTCAGGTCATGTAAACCGTGAACTAGGAAATCTACAGATTCTGTTTAATTCATGGCTCTAATTAAGTGTGATTTCCCCACCTACATCTGGACAATAGTTTTATCTCAATATTGGGCCTGAGGATCTTTCCAATAAAGAATATTTTATCCACTTGAAGATAAAAGTAATTTCTATTCCAATATTTCATTTAGTGAAATGTAAAGTAATTGAGGCAGGGCTACAAAAATTTCCAGTTTAAAAAAAAAATCTTCATTCTTGTATGTGTATGGGTGGTTTGCCTGCACGGGTGTCTATGCACGTGTGTCTATGCACCATGCACACACACTGCCTACAGAACTCAGAAGAGGGTATGAAATCTCGGGGCACTGTAGGTACACAAGGTTGGGAGCTGTCACTGGGTGCTGAGAATGGAGCTCAGGGTCCTCTTGAAGAATAGTAAGAGCTCATAACTGCTGAGCTATTTATTCAGCCCACCAATTTTTCCCATTCTTCTCTATGATGATACCCATTTTTAAATTCTGTCATTATCTAAAAATGTTTCATTTTTATATTTTATTTATTTGTTTATTTATTTATTTAATTACTTTACATCCTGATACTAGCCTCCTCCCTATTTTCCTAGTCCCACCCTATGCCTCCTCCCTTCATTCCCCCCTCTCCTTCTCAAAGAAAGGGAGGCCCCCAAGGGCTAACAACCCACCCTGGCTCCTCAGGATGCAGCAGGACTAAGCACATCCTCTCCCACCGAAGCCAGACAAGGCAGCCCAGCTAGGGGAAAGGGATACAAAGGCAGAGTCAGAGACAGCTATCGTCCGTCGTCAGGGACTGCACCTCTGCTACATATGTGTACGGGTCTAGGTCCAGCCCAGGCTTGCTCTTTGGTTGGTTGTTCAGGCTCTGTGAGCCCCTGTGGGCCTCGCTTAGTATATTCTGTAGGTTTTTTGTGGTGTCCTTGACCTCTCTGGATCCTCCAGTCCTTCCTGCCACTCTTCCACAAAACTCCCTGAGCTTGGCTTATTGTTTGACTGAGGGTCTACGCATCTGTTTCCATCACCTGCTAGATGAAGCCCCTCAGAGGACAGTTATTCTAAGCTCCTGTCTATAAGCATAGCAGTGTATCATTAATAGTGTCAGGGCTTGGCTCTCTCCCATGGGGTGTGTCTCAAGTTGGGCCAGTTACTGGTTTGCCATTTCCTCAAATCTCTGCTCTGTCTTAATCCCTACATTTTTGTAGGCAGGACAAATTTTGGGTCAAAGGTTTTCTGTGTGTGTTGGTGTCTCCCTCCCTCTACTGGAAGTTCTAGCTGGCTACATGGGGTATAGATAACAGTGGCTTTATTTTATACCATGTAAATTTTTACCCAATCATAAAATTAGGCAAACCAAGATTGGTTTTCAATTTTCTTGACCGATTCCACATGCCAAAGCTGAATCAAGACCAGGTAAACCAATTAAATAGTCCTATATCCCCTAAGGAAATAGAAGCTGTCATCAAAAGTCTACCATGCAAAAAAAGCCCAAAGCCAGATGGTTTCAATGCAGAATTCTA
Organism: Psammomys obesus; assembly: GCF_907164565.1. Classification (NCBI taxonomy): domain Eukaryota; kingdom Metazoa; phylum Chordata; class Mammalia; order Rodentia; family Muridae; genus Psammomys; species Psammomys obesus. The sequence continues at coordinate 30,733,544 of NW_026596040.1, read as the reverse complement.
CCAGACCTTCAAAGAAGAGCTAACACCAATACTCTTCAAACTATTCCACAAAATAGAAACAGAAGGAATACTACCAAACTCATTCTATGAAGCCACAGTCACCTTGGTACCTAAACCTCACAAAGACCCAACAAAGAAAGAGAATTTCAGGCCAATCTCCCTCATGAACTTGATGCAAAAATACTTGCAAACTGAATCCAAGGACACATCAAAGATATCATCCACTATGACCAAGCAGGCTTCATCCCAGGCATGTAGGGGTGGTTCAATATATGGAAATCCATCAATGTGATACACCACATAAACAAACTGAAGGAGAAAAACCACCAGAGATTTTTGATGAATTCAGAAGATAGCAATCTGCAATGACCCAAACTCTGTAAGCTGTCATGGCTGCAGAATAGGACTGCAAAGCTCTCAGACTTGGCATAATTCACAATGTAATGTGCAGCCATAGAGCCAGGACTGGCATTCACTTTCAGTTTAAAAGGCCTGTAGGAAGAGGAAGTGAGATTTGACTCTGGAGTCAGCCTTCCTGGGTTTGAACCCAGGCTTTGTTGTGAACTAGCTGTGTGAGAAGTGAGACTGGATACAGAATGAAAATAAAATAAAATAAAATTAAACAAAATAAATAAAATAAAATAGGAAGAAAAGGACATGACTGCTCCTAGGTATTGTGTAGGAAAGAGTTTATTATAGATCAGCCAGAGGCAGACATATCTGGGAGAGTCCAGAGTGGTCATGACCCTGAACCATTCTGGAGGAGGGGAGAGCAAGGGAGAGAGGGGAACCACGTACAGCAACTAGGAGGCCAGAGGTACCAAAAAAGGGAAGGCAACCAAAGTGTTTGGATTATATATGAAAGAACCTCTTGGGGAAAGACAGCACAGCCCTTGGGCTGGAGAGTTCAGGGTAGAGGACAGGGTATTCTAACCACACTCTGTAACAGGCAGGGATCAAGGGATGCTGGGAGAATATGGTTACCCAGGTTCACTCTGCTACGTTAAAGAAGCACTTCAACCTCTTGTCCCAGGTTTGAAAATTAACAGATACTTAAGTTTCTGTGCTTTGGTTTTTTTTATATATACAGAGATGAAAAAAAAAAAAACAAAACAAAAAAAAAACTGAATACTTACTTCAGGTTGCAATAAAAATTAAACTAATTAACAGGTACAAAGTAGATGTTGAGGTTTAAAATTCAGAGAATGTTGTATACATTAGTTACCACACAGCCTTCCTTAGGCACACGCTACAAACTTTCAGCCGCAAATAAACACATTTGCATATATTTTCTGAGTGCCATTTTCAATGACATTTCTCTAAGATTGTGTTTTCATTAAATAAAAAGTGGAGAATAATCAAAATGAGCTCAGTAACTGTAGTAAAAGGCATGACTTTTACACATAATTAAGTCGGTGTTGTGAAATGCCAGATGCTTGGGTACAAGTTCTTACAGAGTAAAAGTGCTTTAGGATTCCCTCTCCACCCCCTCTCCCAAAATAAAAGATGCGATCTAAGCATTACACATAGAAAAGCTGCTAATCTGAAGGGAGAGTGATCCTATCCACATGGTGCCAGAGGAACCAGTGGAAAAACTGTCACTATTCTCTTTAATGAGATTCACACAAAAATCTCACTTCCTAGCTTCTTTGTAAAGGAAGATATCTCTGAAATTATCCCTCATGACAAAGGAAAGCTCAGGTTAGACAATGGGGCAGATGTTAAAATACTAAGATCTGTGGCCAGAATGTCGCAGTCTCCAAATGTATTTGTCTGGGACCCTTTTTTCTCTGTGAAACAGTGAAAATGTAACAAGAACCAAGTGTGCTTGTCACATGGTACACCAATGATGCTAACAGCTGAATTACATGTCTGGCTTCTATTCATGGGTGGTGTTGTTTGTACATTTTTTGCTTATCACAGAAAGTACAAACATTATTTTTCAAAATGAGGGGTTTTATTCCTCACATCTATGCATCTGCCTGCTTTCTCTCTGTCAACAGCTTCCCAAATTCCCCATCTTAACAGCAGAGTGGAAGTTAGCTTTAGAATGATCTGAAAGAGAGAAAACATGGTCATGTGATAGTTATAATAACAGCTATGATAAGAAATAGTTCATTTTGTACCAAGATAGAAAACAAGATTATTCTGCAAGAGATCAGAAAGCGAGAGTAATCGTTGCACTCTCTGTCTCACTTCCTTCAGAAGCTGGGATGTAGACATCTTACCCACCCTCTTGTAACCAAGGCCGCTAAAGTCTTCACCATTGAAAATACACACATCTTAAGCCTTGTAAAAATGAGCTGTATACAAAAAGGCAAGCAGGCATCTCACTGCAAAAGCTTGTGTGCAGACTTTGGAAAGTTTGAAATTGTTTATAGGCATCCACAGCCTTATTAAAACATACAAACAGTAGATGAAGCCTTTCTCCAGAATAGCTCCATCAGAGTTCAGCTTTTTCCCATTTATGGAGACAGACTAAACAAGTAACTCTCTAAATAGATTTACCAATGGCCTATGTCTGAAATCTAATAAGGATCAGATATTAAAGTATTGCACAGTGATTTCCAGTGTAGTGATTCGAAAGCCTGGCTTTCCAGTAGATTCAGCTAAGAAGTGATTTTGGTTTCTTTGTAAGCCAAGAGCAGTTAACATTACTAATTTTTGTAGATTATGAAAACATCTTATTTGCATAATGAAATTTCTGATTTAATTTCATTCCTTCTTTTTCTCAAATGTCTCTCACTGCCGTCTTGTCTTGGAGACCTCAATATTGTCTGCACAATGGAAATACCCAGGACATTTGTTGTTTGTGTTCTTGCTTCCTTAGCATCAGGCCTATCCTAAAAAATTCTAATTCAAATGACTGAGATGAAGCTGAACAATGGTAATAACTACCTAGGTGGTACTGGTCTGTTCTGCAATCTGAAAACTGGCTGTTATTTATGTCTCTACTTTCCCTTCCCTATTGTTTAGATCCTATCTTCTATTCCTTAGGACTTAAGACATAGAAAATATTTTTTAATCTCATATGTACCTCAACACATGTGCCACCCTCATCAAAGGCTAAGAGATGCTAAGAGAGAACCTTCGGGGACCAAGATTAAAGTGCGCCTTAGATCTTGCTATGAAAAGGCAGGGCTTTGAGTCTTGAGGGATATTAGCTTCTGTATGGTTCATCTCTTCTTTTTTCCCCCTGATAAAATGAAATTGTGACGAAGTAGGAAGACAGAACGAGAAAGAGAGGAGAAAGAGAGAAAGAGAGAGCACAGACAGGGAAAATTCATTTAATTTCAGAAAGATGGTCCTGCCTCTACACATGGGCTTCAAACATAATAGATTTATCTTGGTTAGTTTCAACTATCAATTTGACACAACCTAGTCACGTTGGAAGAGAAAAAATTTCAACTGAAAATTTGCCTGTATCAGATTTGCCTGTGTCCATGTCTATGAGGAACTGACTTGGTTGGTGATTGATGCCCAGGTGCCTGGAGGAGAGCAAGCCAGCAAACAGTATTCCTTTATGTTTTTTCTTCAAGTTTCTATCCTGTTTGAATTCCTATCTAGCTTTCCATCATTGATGGCTGTCACAGTCAGAGAATATATGAGGCTCTTCTATTAAGATTTGGACATATATATAATATAGGATAAACATACTAAACTCTGTACACCTACAGAAGCTAAGCAAGAAGGAGGACCCTTGGTAAGATGATCAATCCCCACTCAGAAAGACAAGCGGGATGGACATCTTAAGAGAGAGAAAACAGGGAACAGGACAGGAACCTACCATAGAGGGCCTCTGAAAGACTTTACCCAGCAGGGAATCAAAGCAGATGCTGAGACTCATAGCCAAACTTTGGGCAGAGTGCAGGGAATCTTATGAAAGAAGGGGGAGATAGAAAGACCTGGAGGGGCAAGAGCTCCACAAGGAGAGCAACAGAACCAAAAAATCAGGGCACAGGGGTCTTTTCTGAGACTAATACTCTAACCAAGGACCATGCATGGAGATAACCTAAAATCCCTGAACAGATATAGTCCATGGCAGCTCAGTGTCCAAATAGGGGAACAGTGGCTGCCCCTGACATGAACTGATTGGCCTTTGATCACCTCTTTGATCACCTCCCCATGAGGGGGGAGCAGTCTTACCAGACCACAGAGGAAGACAATGCAGCCAGTCCTGATGAGACCTGATAGGCTAGGGTCAGAGGGAAGGAGAGGAGGACCTCCCCTATCCGTGGATTTGGAAAGGGGGATGGTAGGAGATGAGGAAGGGAGGGTGGGATTGGGAGGAGACAAGGGAGGGGGTTTCATCTGGGATACAAAGTGAATAAACTATAATTAATAAAGAAAATAAATAATTTAAAAAAAAGAATCTAGATAGAGAAAATTCAGACTTTGTGTTTCAGCCTTCAATCACAATAAACCATGTCTCAGAAGCCAAATAGTACTTTTCCTCTAAGTTACTTTTAGTCGTGGTGTTGATTTTAATCATTATTGCCTTTATCACAGCATCTGGAAGTGGACTAGATCAAAGACACTGTCAGCAGCAGCAATAATCCAAACTACTGCTTTTTGTCAATGTGAAAACTCAGCTCTTACCCAAAGAAAATAAGAAATAATCTAATAAGTGGCAGTTACCATGTCCTAGGAATATACATTCTTGTTATTCCAGATTCCATTTTGCAATGTGGTATTAATTCTACTGGTTTTTATAGAAATAGAAAAGAAAGTTATAAATCGAGGCATTTTTTAAAAAACACTAGAACCTTAGGCAGGTCAGAGCCTTCAGAGAACATCTCTGTTTTTGGCTTCAGATACCGTCTGAGGGCATTCTTAGCCTTTGGGTTGGTGGGAGCTGAGGGGTATGTCTGTACCTTCCAAAGTAGATTTTGTATGATAATCAGTAAGGATGTTGGGTTAAACACAGGCAGGACAGGGGTGAAATGTGTCTATTTATGTGGATAGAAATAGCCCAAGATAATCTGGCTCTAGACTTGCAGAATTCCAGCTCTCCACAATCACAGAGTTCATTGTGCTCAGTGTTTAAGGGTGTTTGCTGAGCCACTATGAGCTCAGCAACTATGTAACAAGCTGTATTTTTAGATCAAGTGTTTTTAAATATCTTAATTACAATTTATCTGTTTGTGGGAGCATGTATTGTGTGTTTGTGTGTGTGTGCACATAAGGAGTGGAACAGCTCAAAGGAAAACTTATAGGGTCAGTTACCTCCTTCTACTGTGTGTACCCGAGAATTTGAATAACGTTGTCACACTAAAAAATCTTTGCCAGCTGAGCCATCCCACTTATGTTGAATTGGATGCCTTTTCAACCAGAGTAAGAACTATTTAAAGATAAAATTATGATTCATTTACTTCTGGATGGGCATAAGTTGATGGTGGTAGAACCTTTGGGAAAATATATGTTCAAATATATGGTTTTAGATGACTTGATTTATCATAGAAGGCACAAAATGTCTCTTTTTGAACATAATGGGACTTTTTCTCCTTCCAATGAATAGAGACATAAATAAGTCAACTAGAATTTTCTTCACAGATCATAAAATGCAACTTTGTATAAGATACTACATATAATTTCCCTAACCTATAACAAGTGGATATCTTATCATTAAATACATCTTGTATTATATTGGATTTATGGATGAATGCAACATTTTAATGGTTATTCACAGCTATTATTACTTGCTTTCTTCTAAAAAAATATGTACTTGAAATATAAATAGGAAAATTGTGAAGTATTATTGTTTAGTATAACAACTCACCCACTAGTGAAAGACAACTTGGACAAATAGCAGGAACATGAACTAGTGAACCCAGGCTCTCGTGTATGCTGATCCCACTCTCTGCCACTGAATTTCCCTTTAGCTCATGTATTTTTATTGTATGTGAGAAAATGTCATAACCTAACTGGTTCTCAACAATATATTCTCCCGCTGTCTTTGGCAGCCATATAACACTGTGTTGTGGATGTTAGTACAATCTGTGGAAACTTTAGTGAATGAACTTTGGGTTTTTTTCCCAATTATTTGCCATTAGAAGTCATAAAATACTTCTGTTGTAAATAGGAGTTTTAGATTCATACATGAAAGACTGCATACACTTGAAACTTGATAGAATTTGAGATGGCAGAGGAAGTTTGTTTTCTAAGTGTGTCAGAACACTCCACCACTGCCTCTTGATCACCCACACTGCATACTCATCTCATTAATAAAAATTGTTCTGATTGTTATCAAGTTAATTTGTCACAATTAATTTGTTCATTGCAATTATTTTTTTTTCTGTTTACAATTCTTTTGAGATTAATCCGTTTGTATTTTTGCCCACATTTCTGTTGAAATCTATGCTTTAAGCATTTGAAATGATGCCATAGATTGTATGATGCTGTTTAAATCCAGCTCTTGCTTATGCATCTCCTGGTTGTGATCATTTTCTCTGGCCATTGCTCCACGTGCTGTACTGTGCACTTTTAACTGCTGCCTATCCTCATAGCTTCTCAGAGTTTGCTGTGTTGTTATTTTCACCATGTATATAATAAAGTGCTGATCCTGCAGCAACATGATCTATGTAGCAATTCATTGGGCCCCATCCAGACCATTCACTTTACAAAAAGACATTTGCCTCATGGAGTAGCTTTATTTATTTTTAAATTTTTCTTTTTGCATTACTTTGTTTGCTTTTCAAAATCATGAAATTGATTTTTGACCCTTACAAGATCAATTATAAATTTGATTTACAGCAATGATTACCACTGAAGACACATTTCAAAACATGGGAAGCCTTTCATCAATGTATGCTTAGTTACCACCTTTTCCATGATGTCTACACATATGATAGCCTGCCTCACTACTGTGTACCTGAGCCTCTTGACCCTGAAGTGGGACTTCTTGGCCCCAATTCTTGACAGCTTGAGTCACATAGATCTTTGGGTGGTTGGAAGTCTGTCAAGTGCAGTTTCTAATCCTTGTCAGTAGCATCACAGCTTTTATTCACTAGATCGGACTAGCCATCTTCTACCACCTAGTTGTGACCAACCAAGGATCATGCCATCACTGGGTCATCTGGAGAAAAAGTTGTGTATGTTTATTTGTAGATTACCTTCTTAGAACTCAGGGTCTCTGATGGCGGTCCTGACCTGTGGGAGATGCAAGCTCAGTCTGCAGTAGTAGAGGTTACATTTTGCTCTCCCGGCTTCAAATCATCCTTCCAGATGTCTTGTGAGTAGTTGCACACAAGTGGGAATGCTATCTGATTTGGGCCCTTGGAAGCTAAAGTAGAGGGAGTAGTTGGTGGCCTCTTGTCAGACAACAGGGGTCAGAATTGAGGTTGAGACATCCTGAGGCTCCCACTGAGGAAGACACGTGATTGTGAGATTCTGTTAGCTGTAAAACATCCACTTCCATCAGTGGATTAATCACAGGTGTAAAGACAAAGGTCAGAGATATTCAAAGTTCAAGCAAGCGAGGAGCCATCTAAGCTCTCAGAATCCTGTGTGTTGATCCTGGATAAACATTACAGGAAATGTGCGGTTCTTTCCAGCAATAGTAAGTAAGACATTGCCCACCTGGATAAGGTGGGATTTCTTCTTCTGTTCCTCTGCTTTGAAAGACTGAAGTTTGTTGACATTTGGATGTTGTCATTGCTCTGTCCTTACTGTTGGTCTTTGATTTCTGGCTCAGGGTGTGTTCTTCTATCTTTATGGTTCTTTATTCTTTTCCTGGGATAAGTTGAAGGATATTGTTATATCCTAACTGAGTTCTTTTTGTTTTGACTGAATTAGTACCGGTGTGATTTTTTTTTCTTTTTGACCAATCATGTCTGTTCTCTCATGAAAAAAAAAAAAATTAAGTTTCTAGTTGTTTCATGTTCAAAATTCCCTACTTTCTTTAACTTCTATAATAGTGTTCTTATTTCCCTAATTATATTTTTGTTGTTATATCCATGGAATATAAGATAAAAGAGAGTTTAAATAAGTGGACTCATCTGGAACTCAAGGCAGGCAGAAGGAATCCCTAGGAGAGATTGAGAGGTGACATCTTGCTGGGATGTGATCACTTTCTGGGACGTTTTAGTAGGTTCCTGAGCATAACAAAAGGATAGGTCAAGGACTATGAACTGTCCAGTGTCACTCTATCTATGTTGGTAGGAAAACAAGCTGACTTGAAAAGTTGGTACTAAGGCTCAAAGAATATGATGGCAGTAAGAAAGATAGCTTCATCAATTCCTCATTCTTGGTCTTTTGCTTAGCATGTCATTCATTCATTCATTCATTCATTCATTCATTCACTATTTGTGCAGTTAATACTTATTGACTATATTATTTATAGCACTGGAGCTAATGAAGCTAAGTAAAACTGAAATAGTATTTCTTCTGTCATTAGCATATCTCTCCAGGGGGAAAGGGACAATAAGCAAAATACATGGCTTCATATAGCAATGGTATTTATGATGAACACAGGGTACATGGGAGAGGCAAATAGTATCTGAATAAGGTGCTGTTTTATTTTATTTTATTTTATTTTATTTTATTTTATTTTATTTTATTTACCTTTGTACTTAAAATATATTTACATCACTTTCTCCCTTACGTTTCCTCTCTCCAGCTCCTCCCAACACCCCTCCTACCAACACCTCCCATGTGCTCCAAATCTCAAATTAAAACCCTATTCTTCCCTGATTATTATTGCAACATATCTGTATGTAGATGTACACACAAGTATAGGAATACAGTCTTCTGGACCAGTTTGTATTTGTGTGCATATTATCTCAGGACTGACAACGTTGTATTAAGCAACCAATGAGGGGGATCAGCCCTGGGAGGGGCTACCTCTCCCTCTCCCGGCAGCCAGCAGGTGCCTGTGGTTCCTTATCCAGAGCTGTGAACCCAGGAGATCCTGCCTTCCCTGTTGCATGGCTGTTGCTACTGCCACTTTTCAGACCTCACTTACGCAGCAGTTCTGTAACAGAGAGTTTCATAGCAGGTTCCAGTGTTCTCACCTACCATAACAATGACACAATAGATCTTGGCACCCAGGGTGTTCACAGCCCCTCCCCAGTCAAACACCCAAAAGCCTTCAACGTATTCTTCATTCAGTTTCCCGGTCCTTGTTCAAGGGCACAGTCTGAAACATGGGTAGGAAGTGCTCAGCATCCAGCACCTCTCTACTTAACTCATCACTCTTGGGGTCTCCTAGAACCTTGAGCACCTAGGCATTGGTAGTGTTCTGGCCCCAAACCCTCATCACCTCCCCACTTTCACTGTATAGGATTATGACATCGCCTGTTTAGTCAGAGGCTGAAAAAGCCTCTAATTCTGCTGTTGGCCCTTGGTGATATCTCACAGGTTGACTTCTCAGATCTTTGATACATTTCCCTGCAGCAATCAGGAAATCAGTTTGGGCTTTCTGGTGCTAAAATCCACCATTTGGAAGAGGTTTGAATTTTTGGAAGTGACTGTATTAAACACTCATAAAGGATTGAGGTACCAATCATGATGAAGGGGAAAATGAATGTCTAAGATTCCTTTCCTGTTGCCATGACAAAATGCTCTGACAAAAGGAACTAAAGGGAGACAAGAGTGTATTTATCTGAGTTCCAGTTATGACAGGGAAGTTCCAGAAAAAGGTCACACTAAATTCTATGAGAAGTGAGCAAATGTGGCTGCTAAGTCTTGGACTTGAATGCTAGAACTCTGAGCCTAAACAGTTTTTTTGTCTTCATAAGTAACCTTTCTGAATTATTTCGTTGTAGCATTCTGAAGCTAATAAACAGCCCCGTGGCCCTGCACAATTGCTTGGGTTGCTCAAACACAACCCACTAGGACACCAAAATTTCTTCCCACCAGCTCTGGCCTGCTCCCAGGCTTGTGCATACTCCCTTTTCATACAATCTTTTGCAAGATGGGCAATGCTGCACACAACTCCATCTGCTCACTTCTAGGCCTGAGTGGTGTCCAAGGGACAGACTGGTGGGCATGTTAAAGCCTTGTGCCCCTCCAGATGTAGGTGGACCTTTCAGGGTGGAGAGATATGTTTGGAAGGCCCAGAAACTGCTATGAAGTCAAAAGAGGCATTGAGAAGCTAGCATGTATGCTAGTGTTCAGTTTGCTTTTCCATTATTATACAGTTCAGGATATCATACCTAGGAAGAGCTAGCACACACAGTAGGTAGGGATTACCACCTCAATTAATATAATCGAGATAACCCACTGTAGACATGATAATAGGCTTATCTTCCTTGTGGTTCTAGATCTTGTCAAGTTGGCAATTAACCCTAAATGTCACAGCAAGCAATCAGTCCTAATTATATCCCCCTCTTCTTATTTGGTATCCCATGGGCCATGCCTATTTAAAATGAGCTCAGCACCATAGATGGCCTGGGGGCTTGCTAGAAATGGAGAGACATAGATCTCACTGCTGTCTAATTGAATCAGAGTCTGTGCCTTAACAAGATTCCCCAGGAGATTCATATACCAGTTAAAGTAGATGGTGAGGAGGGAGTCACTAAATCATGAAGAAAGATCAGATAAATGCAAACTGGGAGGCAACTGACAGTGTAAGAAGGGAAAGTCTTCAAAACTGTCAAGGTTGTAAAAGTTAAAAGGGGAGGGATGGAGATTGGTTCACTAAAGTAAAGTAAGGGGCATATTAACTAAATATAACACTTCATCTTACATGAGAAGTGCTGTGATCAGTGGACTGGGGGAGGGGCATAGGAGAAGAGGGAGGGAGGATGGGATTAGGAGGGGATGAGAGAGGAGCTACAGCTGGGATACAAACTGAATAAACTTTAATTAATAAAAAATAATTAATTAATAAAAAAGATGAAAGAAAATGTATTATGAGTCTCTAATCCAAAGGCGTGCTGAGCCTCTTCCTTGCAGCGTCAGTTAGCAGAGAGTGTATCCACCTAGGACCACTAGGCACTCTCCACAATCCTCCTTCATATCCGCTGCAGGTGGCATCCCAGACAAAGAAGAGGAACACCAAATGTCAGAGAGATATCCAGAGAAAACTCATGGGTGGGATTAAGAGAGATATTTAGTTTCAGAAAAGCCAGAAACCCTGTTGAAACATTTATAGCTCCCAGCCATAAATTTTACAGTTCATTTGGTTTGCATTAATGATTGTGTAATATCAGAGATTGCTGTGCTTAAATAATTTATTCCTTCATAGTTAAAGCTGACACACTCAGCAGGCTTAAGTATTTGCTGCAAGGATTCTATAGTTCATGCTAGTAGTCTCAAGAGGTTCCATCATGAAGATTGAAAGTTAAGGCCAGCCTTGGCTAAAATTAAGGCCAGCCTTGGCTATTGAATAATTTTAAGGTTAACCGAGGCAAATTAGTAAGACCCTGATGAACAAGGAGTGTTGATATAACTCAAAGAAAGTTAGTTAGTTTTCTCACTGCTATGAAAATATCTGCCAAAAACAGCTTAAGAAGGAAGGGTTTAGGGAGGCTTGAATAGCTCATTTGATAAGGCTCTTGGGCCTGAATCAGAGAGTCCAGGATTCAGTTCCTTGCTACATTTAGAGGTCACACCTGGAAGTTTAAGAGTGGCTCAGACTGTGGCTCAGAATTCAAACAAAAGAGACCATTAAGAAAAAATAAATAAAATGAAAGAAGGGAAGGGTTTATAGTCGTTTTTTGACTGAGGATACAATTTATCATGGCAGGGAAGTTTTGAACACAGGAGCATGTGCAAGCTGGTCAATTTGCATCTAAATTACGAAGGAGAGGGGAGGAGGTAGCCCTCAGTCTGCCTTCTCTGTTTTTTTTTTTTTTTATTTCTAGTCAGTCTCAAACTCTAGCCATGGGTTTCCACTGAACACATTCAGTGTGAGTCTTCCGTTCTCAGTTACGGGTTTCTGGTGACATCCTCACAGACATACCTAGAGGTGTGTCTCCACGGTGATTCTAAATCCTGCTGAGTTGAAAATTAAGATGGAGAGCTTGCCTAGACTGTGGGAGGCTCTGAATTCAATAATCAATACCGTAAAGAAAACAAAATGTCATCAGACTGTGACAGGCTGTGACGGCTAATCTTTGTTGTCAACTTGGCTATATACAGGCACGTCTCTAAAGCACAAAACAGTGTTCACAGTAATCAGTGATGAGGAATCTTCTCATTTACCTAGAGAATCTACCAGCTCTGTTGACCAGCCTCCGTGCAGTTCAAGACCTGTCAACAATAACAACGCTGATCATAATAAATGATAATAAATTAGTCAGTGATATTGACCTCAAAACACTGACACAATTAATGTGTGAGTTTAAGAGATCACATGCGCTGAAAGTAAAAATGATATAATTGTGTGTGTGTGTGGGTGGGTGTGTGTGGGTGTGCAGATGTGTGCAAATGTATGTGCATATGATGGTGGAGGCCAAGGACTTACCTCAGGTATTTTCTTGAATTGGAAGAGAAGATAATTGTTATTAAGTGTTAATAGAGTTTACCATCTCGAGGATAATCTTCCCATTCATCAAAATACCTTTATTTATATGAAGTAAAAGTTTCTAAACTTAAGATGAGGGTTAGAGAAATCGGATCTCATGCTGAGAAATAACATCAGAGACCCGTTTAATTTTGTTTCTTTAGAAATTTTATAATTTAGGACGTTAAATGCATGGATGAAGTAGGCAGAATGTACTTTGTAAAAATGATATGCTTTTTGCTCTCAGGCTGACCCAGAGAGAGCTGTGCTCTGAAAATATTAAATTGAGAAGTCTAGGTACATCAAACCGTTTCAAATAACTTTTACTATTGCACATTTTTATATTTGTTCTGAATTTGCAATAAAAACAAGTTTGCTATGTTTAATTACAATATTTTAAAATTTCTAATATATTTTTATTTCAAATGGTCAAAAGAAAGCTTCTAGCTTAATTTTGTAAGTTCAACCTAGTGTATGAGAAGAAGGACTAACAAGCATAAAATTTGAAAACTTTTCCAATCAACAGTTGGGTATGCATGAAAATAATAATAATCAAAAATAGAATGATTTGCAAAATACCCCAGGAGGATACTGTCTGTTTTTATTTTATGTGTATGGGTCTTGCACGTATGTGTGCCGTGTGTGTGTATGTGGTGACTCAGAGGCTAGAACAGGGTGTTGGATTCTCTGAAACCGCAATTACAGAGAGTTGCGAGCCACAGTATGGAGGCCGGGACTCAAACCCATGTCCTTTCAAAAAGCAGCCAGTGCTCAGAACAACCAATGAGCCATGACTCCTGTCCCAATCCCGGCCATTCTGTTTTGATTAGACGTCATCTCTAGTCTCAGACAATGAAAGATCAAGATCAAGCTTTCAACCTGCTTAAATTCCCCTTTCCCTCCACAAAGATTTACAAAAAGTCTTTAAATAAAAGGTTAATTTGATGTATAAGTAGTAATGATTTTGTCTGAATTCACAATAGTTTTAGAAAAATAAAACAAATTATATTTGCTTTGATTGTGTGTGTGTGTGTAGATAATTTTAAAAAGGAGTTTTTTAACCTCTGAGCCATCTCGCCAGCCCATTGTCCTCTTCAGGCTTGTAGGTGTACATGCATACAGAATAGTGTATACATAATAAATGAATAAATAAATAATAAATCTTTTAAAAGGAGTTTTTTGCTTAATTACTTTGATTTTAAAAAGTCTTTGGATTGTGTGGAGGAAAGCGATGTAGGAGTCAGTTCCTTGCAAGTCGATTTGTCCACAGGGGTATCAGATTAGAACACATCTCCAGAAATACACTGATTAGAGCCCACGTGCACCCATTGCTCAGTCTGCCAAGCACTGGGGATGAGCAAATCATTCAAATGTTTCATCACACGTCATTGTAAGGAAAGTAAATACCGTCCACAGTCCACATGATTTGCTTATGAGCTGTGGGATTTCCTTCAGAGAAGGAAGCACTTTGCTGCTCTTTCATGTTTGTTATTGTTGTTGTTCTGATGGCCATACCCTATGCCCTTTGGAGAGTGTCAGTATCTGAAATATGTTGACAGCCAGCACAGATAATGTGCTCAGCCTCAGATCAAGGACTGCAGAATGATCGCTGGATCTACCATCTGCTGAACACAGCACTTCTATGCTCCCAGTAAAATGCCGGGAGGTATAGACCTCCATTGTGTGTGGCTTGTGGTGTACCCAGCAGGATGAGTAGATGGCCAATGTCTTTGTGTCTCCTTGTTCTGTTCTTTATTTTGATTTTAAGACATACAGACGTAAAATATTGAAGTGAAAAAAATTATGACCTAAGTTCCTTTTCATTTGTATTTTAAAGGCTTAAATTTCTGATCCAAAGGTTATTGTTAAAAGAATCGTGAGAATGAAAATGATCTGGATCATTCTATAGCCCTCCTGTTTTGTTTTGTTTTTCATACTCATGTAAAGTGTTTCTCACTCCCAGTGTGACTTGGGCATGCAGAATGTGTTAGTGAGGCTACACTCACCTGGGCCCTGAGGAAAAAGAATATATTTGTACAACTCCGGTCAAAGAAGAAAGCTGCTGAAGCTGATTTGTTTTTTTTAATTTCAAAACTACTTGTGTTGATTCTGTTTGGCTTTGTTTGTTGTTTTCTTGTTGACTGCACATCTTTCTCTCTACCAAGTGTGCGCTTGATGCTTTCTGAGGCTAGAAAAGGATGATGGTTTTTCTGGAACTGGAGCAGAAGACAGTTGTGAGCAACCATGATGGTGCTAGGAATTGAACCAGATCCTCTCTGGCCTGATTCTATTTGTTTTTGCAAATAAAAATTCTCCACTTCAACTGTTTTTAAGCTTGTCTACTTAATACTCTAAAAATTATTGGTGGCTCTCCTTTTAAGGAAAAACTTTCTACTAAAACAAAGGAATTAAAAATAATAATTATTTTAAGAATCTGTAGGGTTTAGTAATTAATAACTTGTCTACTAAAGAGTCTTCATATAAAACACATTCTTCATTTTCAGCACTTCGGGCTCTAGAATGTTGGGAAACCGTATGCATTTCCTGGGGTTCTGAGAGAGTAACAGGCAGCTGATATCAAATCATGAGATTTCTCAAGCTAAGAAGTCTACTGCCTTTTTTTGCATCTCAAAAGACATTTCACCTTCATGTGGCAGTACATATCTGTAATCCCAGGACTTGGGAAGTGTAAGCTGGAGGATCAAGAGTTCAAGGCCAGCCTCAGTTACATGACTCTTGCTTCAAAACACACACACACACACACACACACACACACACACACACACACACACACTGTATTTAAAAAAGGGCCTAAATTCCTCGTTTGCAATTTTTAAAACAGAAAATGGCCTTAATTTAACAGTCCCCACCCCTTGTAATCATCTGCTTATTCAGGGACTGTATTACTAACTCCAGGACAAAACAAAAGTTTCCAGAAGTGGCCCTTTGGATCAGTGAGTCAATGGGAAGTTAGAATCCCCATCTGCCTATGCTTTCAAATCCTTACCAATTACTATCTGCAGAAAACAAATATGCCATTTCCCACACTCATTAGTCAAGAGCACAACTTCTCACACTTCTGTTGTGCCGGGCGATCAAGTTGAGCACAGCCTATAAGATCGATTGCTGTTCCCCTCCCAGCATTTCTTTATAGGATGTCTCAGTTTCCATTATGAGCATCTACATGCAACCCCTTTCTTACTTATCTCTCTTCGAGGAGTGTGCAGAGCCTGGCCTGAAAAAAAAACAAACACGAAACAATTATGATATTAGAGGATAGATTCAACACAGGGTTAATTATGAGTTGTGCTTCTCAGAGGAACAATAAGTCAAGCCTGGATCTGAAATTAGGAATGGGGGAATAGAACATACCATGTACCAGGAGGGGAAAGCAGCCTGCACAGATATGCCAAGGTGGGAAGGACCCAACTCTCACAAGGCTGAAAGCAATTAGTTCACATGGGGAATTTGCATTAAGAATTGGGGCATTAGAAACATAAGCTGTGGAAGGTGAGGTGAATGCGTACACCTGATGCTTAAGAAAATAAAAAATATATACTTTGAGAAATGACAGGGCATGGTTTGGAAATTATATATACACAAGAAAGATACATAAAGAAATTGTAGTGGCAAAATACATACTGTGTAATTCCGTTCATCCAATGTTTATTAAAAGACCAAAGTACAGGTACAGGGGTGGGACGAGGGAGCATGCAAGAAACTTGCAGATTAATCAAAGTGTTCTTTATCCTGATGGTGGTGACTAAATGGCTGTATACATTCACCAAAACATGCAACACCAAAATTGGAAGAACCCCAAAAATATATTTGTCTTACTGGAATACAATCTCTCTCCTAATATAGGAATTTATGGCACTTGGTTTGGTTCTTCAGGTCTTTTTCTTGTCTTCTTTCTGTTTTTATCTTCCAAAACATGAGTTAATTTTATACTTAGCCTTGATAAAAAGACAGACAAAAGCTGAGAAGTCTCCATCCTAATTAACAAGATTAAATATTTAAAATTTGCTCATTGTTTGCTGCTTAACAACCTCCATTTGTCATCATCTAAAGAGCCTTAGTCATATTGTGATAACAGCTGTGACTGAGCTGTTTTTTTTCACTCACGTAGATCCAGCCACATCCTGAAGGCAGCTGTCTCTCTCTCTCTCTCTCTCTCTCTCTCTCTCTCACATACACACACACACACCCATCATTTCAGGCTGGCATTTCCTGGTTCTGGGCATCTCCAGGTCAGCCCACCTGTCTACAGTCACTGTGTACTGCGGCTTATTTTGGTTCAGGGTGCATTGGCGCAGTTGTGTTTGTTCTGGCATCAGGAGCAGGCAGAAGGGCAGGTGCACATCTTAGCACATCAGGAGGCAGAGAAAGCTCAACCTTAAGTGGTAATCCATTCTTAAGCTCCTATCTGCCAGCTAGGCCCCAGGTCCTAAGATTCTCCAAACTCCCAAAACAGTGCTACCACCATTTGGGGCCCAGTTGTTCAAATAAATGAGCTGATGGGGGACATTTTCTACTTGATCCATAACAACCAGTATGGTAAATGGGAGTTTTCTCTGTCACATGTTATGAGCTAAACTAATCCCTCTGTCAAAAAATACTTGAGAGCCAAGAAGGCTTCAACTTTTATTTATACAAGAGGAAAGATGCTAGAGAATATACATATGTTTGCCACTCATGGATAAAATCATGCTGTGTAGCCATGTATTCAAGTATATACATGCTAATGGATAGGTTTAAAAATAGGTGCTGTTGGTCATGTCATCTTTTTTACTGACCAAATAAAATCAATTCCTTTTTAACTTTCAAAATACAAAATAACTCTTGTATCTGTAGCACACACAAGCTGTCCATGTTCAAAAGTGAGCACAATTTTTTAACAGAAGAAAGTGAGCATACATCCAACTATAGCACATGATTAGCATTATTAACTCATTTTGCATATATTTTGCTTTCCGGTTTCTAGGAAACATGTGGTAATGGTTTCTGTAATTATTCGGGAAACATTTAGCTCCTCCTTCTCACGTTTCCTGTCTTATGATTGTGGCTGGGTCGCAGGACCTGCTTTGACCAATGCTGTCAATGGACAAGAAATCACTCACACTGCTCAGCATTGGCGTCTACAGCCACTGTTTGTTTAGTCACTTTATCTGTTGTCTCTGGAATTCACCCTTAAAGCCTTTACAAAAAAAGCTCTTGGCCCTATAGCTTCGGTCCCAGTAATAAGATCTGTGAAGCCTTAGCAAATACCTGGCCCCAGGAAAATGAAAGACACATGGAACATACTTTAACTCACTCTGAACCTGAGCCCAGAACCTAGAGCACAGGCCAAGCCAGCAAGGAGCAGCCAACTACAAAATGCTGAGCAAGGGAGTAGATCCTGGGGGAAGGGGGGTGAAGCCTTGGAGTTTGGGGTGACTTATTATAGACAAACAGTTAAGCAAATGCATTAGTCAAAGACAAGCATTTGTGGGAAGCCTGGTTAGAGCTACTTTAGTTAAGTACATGCAAGCGACTATAAATTAATCATTCACTTCATCATTTAAGAATGAAGCAAGGTTTTATTAACTCTATAACATGTCGAGATTAATTTCTTGGAAAATGAGCTGTCTATAATTAATTGCTACGTGAGGAACATAACCACTCTTGTATGTATTTTAGTATTCTCGGTTGTGTTAATTTTTTTTTAAAGCTTAGGAAGTTATTCTGGCTAATTAATAAATTAAACAATCATAATTTCATTCTTAGAGCTGTACAGCTCTTCAGCATTGGAACAAGGTAAAGGCTGAAGAACAGTTGACTTTAAAACGTTACTGAAAATTTGCCGTGGTCAGGGGAGTAACATCATCACGTGGAGAACAAGTGCCCACTGTGCACCAACTCCCTCCGAGAGTCCTGGGGAGGAGAGGAGTTGAGTTAAAAGACGATGATGTCCTGAGGAGGCTGATAGGTGCCTGTACTCCTCTGCTGACCGTTGTATTGAAGTACGAACGGCATGGAGGAAGCCACACATATTTAACGCATAAAATCTGAGAACCTCGGATGTGAGTATACGCTCATGTAGCCGTGACCCAGATCGGTACAATGAACATGCCTGACATCCCTCAGGGTGTGTCTTTATGATTTCCAATGCCATGTGCATCTCCTCCTCTTTGTTGGTAAAATTAATTTTCAGGCTCCACTGTGGGCTTGATGCATACATTGTGCTTCTGGTGCATTTGACAAAAATGTAAGCCCAGGGAATACTATGTTTCTTAAATACTTAATAAAGCTGTCTCTTGACATGTGTTTGAGGCATGTAATCTTACATGTGTTACTACTAAACTTTTAATGTAAAGGGGAGGAGAGTGAAAAACAATCTAACCTAACTTATTCCTGAAAGTCACACCGAGAACCCTATTAAGTTGTTAAACAAATAATTAAATGATGAAAATAACAATAACCTTTTTTTTCCTTTGAACATCATTATGTTGGTTAGTTTATTTATTTATTTCAATTCATTATTTTTTTATTTTTAAACATTTTGCTGTGCCTCTTTTTTTTTTAACTGTTTAACAATTTTCTTCCCAATTTATTCATTATATATCCCAATTGAAGTCCCCTCTCTCAACTTCCTCAGTCCCATCCTCCCTCCCTCTTTCCTTCATCCCTTTCCCCTAGTCCACTGAAAGAGGGAGTTCTCCACTATTGCCATCTGCTCATAGCTTGTTAAATCTCATCAGGATTGCTTGGATCCTCTTCCTCGGTGGTAAGGCTGCATCATCAGGGGCTAGTGATCAGAGAGCAGTCAACTGTGTTCATCATAGAGGCAGCCCTGATCCCCTCCCTCTGAATTCCACATAGACAACACCCTTCGCAATAGCCATAATGGACATAAAGTACCTTGGTGTAACTCTTACCAAGCAAGTCAAAGACTTGTATGAAAAAAAAGGTCAAATCTCTGAAGAAAGAAATAGAAGAAGATATCAGAAGATAGAAAGATCTCCCATGCTCATGGCTTGGCAGGATTAACATGGTAAAATGGCCATCTTACCAAAAGCAATCTACAGATTCATTGCAATTCCCATCAAATTACCAACACAATTTTTTAAAGACCTTGAAAGAAAAATTCTCAGCTTTATATAGAATAACAAGAAACCCAGAATTTTTAAAACAATCCTCTACAACAAAAGATGTTCTGGAGGTATCTCCATCCCTGATCTCAAGCCGTACTATAGAGCAACAGTAATAAAAACTGCATGGTACTGGCATAGAAATGGACTAGTGGATTGATGGAATAGAAAAGAAGGCCCAGAAATAAACCCACAACACTAATGAACACCTGATTTTTGACAAAAATGCCAAAACCATGCAATGGAAAAAAGATACCATCTTCAACAAATGGAGCTGATCTAGCTGAATGTCTACATGCAGAAAAATGCAAATAGATCCATATTTATCACCCTGTACAGAACTAAAGTCCAAGTGGATCAAAGAGCTATAAATTTATTGAGAGTGGGGATCACAGCTTTTATTGAAATTGTGTTATTAAATAATTTTGTATTGTTGGGATGTGTATATTTCTCATTATTATATATAGTTGGTGTGAAATGAATGTTATCAAATGCAATCTGAAATAAATGTTTCATATGTAAAGAGTTATTCTCAAATAACTGTGGATGAGATAGGCTAAGTTAGGATGAAGAGATTTAGAGACAAGTGCTTAATGCTCATTGTGAGTTTTAACTGGCATTAGAAGAAGCAGCATTTCTCAAAGCAGTGTTTCCATGGAACTGTTTCTGCTCACACAGTTGTCAACACTTCACGTGTGCTGTTCCTTGGTAGAGAAAGGAAGGTGTCTGTGTGCGTGTGTGTGTGTGTGTGTGTGTGTGTGTGTGTGTGTGTATGCGTGCACACACAGGCACACATCAGTGTACCATGTTTTCTTTACACCAAAGGTTAAGGTCTTTTCTACTTTACTCTTAAATTAAAAAAATAAAGACACCTAAAAAAATAAGAACATCACCAGCAAAACTCATCTATTAAGGTCACTTTAACCTTTTCTAGCTATACTTACTGTCTGATAGATAACATGTGATCAGAGAATTGAGATTAGTAATTAATATTAAACTAGATACCCCAATGTGCCTATAAAAAGCCAGGCATGGAGGTATGGTATCTGTAAACCCAGTACTGAGCGGTCAGAAGGGACTGATCCCCGGTGAGTCTCCTGGTTCGGTGAGAAATCCTATCTTAAATGACAGGATTGAAAAAGACGGAAGGAGACATTCAGCATTTACCTCTGGCCTCTAAATGTGTGCACACATGCATGCACAAGTGCATACAACACACACACACACACACACACACACACACACACACACACAGAGGCATGCACCCAGATGAGTACATTAGACCTGAAAGCAATGGTGACTAAGACTACTGATTTAAGCAGTATTTATTCAGTGTCCTCCAGACAAGAGTGAATACAGAGGAACCTTTTGCCATCCTGTCCTGTGCGGTGGCACTCCTTGCCTGGCAGAATTCAGGGAGGGAACCAGATGTCACAGCAGGGAATTCACTACCTGCTTGTCCTCACATTGCTCCGGGTAGTGACTTCTTTGGAGAGGATCCACAGCGCTTGTGTGTCACTGGGCATAGAGACTGCCCAATAGTGAGGAAGTTTGCTTCACTTCTCTCCATAATCAATCTGCTCACTGAGGCATGAAGGATGGACGAGGTAGGACTTTTGTACTGCCTCCTGTTACCTAGTGGAGGCACTGGTAAAAAAGTAAATTAAATATGTATCATGCCTTGTTAAGTACTGAACATAATAATAAAACCTCCAAATGTTTCATTTAACATTGAAATATACATCAGGATGGGACTTGCTGCATTCATTCACCTCAAGCCACAGTTTTGGTAGAAGGAAAAAGAGATCTGGCAAAAAAAAGAAAGGTTAAGAAAGTGGAGCAGGAGGCAGAATGAGGTAGGTTTCCTAATGATGAAGCCTGGTGGGGTCAGATGTGGAATTAGAGCTGTCATGTTCTGGCAGCTGAGTTCCTCAACTCTGACAAAGTTGCATAGTGCTTGTGTGCAGAGGAATCTATTTTGACAGAAATGATTCCTGCTGTGTGCTGCTTTAACCACCCACTTCATATCCATCATAAGTACACTTTGATTTAAATGTTCTTTTAAAAGTTCATTTTAATGGGTGTGGTCTGCATCAAATGAGTGAACAGTTACTTGTTGGACCAAATCCTTTGCTGTTAGGATAACAAACAATCTGCAGAGGGCAGATATTTGAAATAACTTAGCCCTATGGACTATGTAGCAACTATTTTGTTAGAACTACACTCAACTCTTTCACTGTAGCAAGATGAGTCAAGCTCCAGATTTATAAAAACTATTATTTAATAAAATTATTCTTTAAAAATACTTCTTTATATTTAGCATATGTTGAACATTAAAATATTTTAAGATTATAAAATTTTATATTTCACTCGAGGGACAAAAAGATAAACCAATAAGAGGGATTTTTGAGGAGTGTGTGTGTGTGTGTGTGTGTGTAGTGTGGTGTTGTTTTACTACTTATAACATGAGAACATTATTCTAAAAACACTAAACTGACCAGAACAGTGATTCTGTCTTTTTCACTAACTCAGTATCTGGGTAGATTCCCCTACTTTTTCTTTCTTTTATTTCCTCTAAAAAGTGATTGTGGCCTGGAGAGATCGCTCAGTGGCTGTCGTGCTTGCCGTGTGAGCATGACATCTTGAGTTTGGTAACTAGCGCCCAAGAGCTGGGCCTAGTGGCACACAAACGTACACATACACATGCACAGAAATACACATGCACACACATATACACCAGGCTGTGGGGGCACA
Source organism: Psammomys obesus (assembly GCF_907164565.1). Lineage (NCBI taxonomy): Eukaryota > Metazoa > Chordata > Mammalia > Rodentia > Muridae > Psammomys > Psammomys obesus. Next base: position 30,711,212 of record NW_026596040.1, on the reverse strand, counting down.
TGTTATTAGTCCTGGAATGGGCAGAGGCAGGTTGATTGCTCTGAGTTCAAACCCAGCCTGGTCTACAGAGTGAATTTCAGGGCAGCCAGGGATATATAGAAAGAACACATACATATGCTGTGTAAGCACAAATATTCTCAAAGAACTGACCAGTTACACTTATTTGGTGAAGTTACACACATTCCTTCAAAAAGACAAGACTTGCTTGCTAGTCATGTAATGAACTATAACGTCCCAACATAGGAGTGGCATTAACACAACAATAATCAAGGATCAATATTCGCATCTAAAACTAAGCCCAACCTTTTAATAGACTCGCTGTAACATTTAAATGAAATAACTGTGACTCTACTTTTCAATTAGTTTATATTGGAAAAGAGAGAAGTTGATAAAGTTTGTATGTTTAAATGTCTGGGTTTTCCTGAGTAAAGATGTGTTTTAATTATTGTGTGTGTGTGTAAACATACACCAAGTGTATACAGTGGCCCTCGGGTGTTAGAAGATGGCAGATCCCTTGGAGTTGGAGGGCATGTGTTTGTGAGCCACCTGGCTTGGGTGAGAGCTGAGCTCTGGTCCTTGGGAGGAGGATCCAGTCCCAGGTTTTCCTTTAATCGGCGCCACCTCACCTCTCCCATCCCACATAAATAAGGTCTTTCAGAACATTTCCCCCCAAATGTCATTTCATATTACAGTTTTTCTATCTAGTTCTTTGTATACTATAAGAAAATTGTGCTTTCAAGGAAAAAAAAATTTTGGTCCCAGAGGCATTACTCAGTTAAATATGTACGGCTCACACCCACTTTACCCCCACCCCCTGAGGACTACCCCAATGCAAGCAGAAACTTAGGAAAAGCTTCACTTTGTAGAAGGGATGACTTAAACCTTTTTGTGACAAATAACATAGTGGTTTAAACTGGAGCAGAAACAGGGAGTTCTATACATACAGGGACACGCATCAGACTTCTCAATTCCATCGGAAGGCACCATCTTACCTACCCTCGCTCCTATGTACCATGTAGGCTCCTTTAACAAAGAACACATTCTGGCCACTCCCCCAGTAATCTTGGGGTAACATATATTCAAGCCCTCTTGCCTCAAAACAGAACCATGTAAGTTCCTTTCTCTGACATCGATTCCTTGATTAAGTCAAAAGTTCCTGAGCACCAGTTTGCCAAATGCTTATTTCCATTGAACTACTTGCTTACTCTCCCTCCATTATTTATTAATGTGATCTTTCTGAGCTGATGGAAATTTGCGAAACAGCACCAGGCACACCCTATAAGTACATGCTCTTAGGACTTTCCTCTAGTCACAACTCAGGGCTAGCGGGCAACCTCATTGGGAGTATGAAAGAAATCTCCCATGCAGTCTTATACTTGCTTCTCTTCCCGTGGACACAGTGAAAGAGCCATGTGTTTTGTGTGTGAAGTGTGACTGTTAGGGCTGGCATTCTCTCTGCCAGCTAGCTTCCACTTCTTCTTATCCTTGTTCTTCTCACCCCAGTTCGTTCGAATCTTATTTTGCATTTTAAGATGATTTTCATTAAAAGGACAAAAAATACACAAGTGTATAAAAAACCATAAGACTGGATGAGTGGCACACAGGAAGTAACTGGAGAAGCTATGGAGGAGGAAATGGAGCATTTTTGGAAACTTCTGTGACTCTTCTCAGTCACAATCTAAATCACTGCAGGATAACCACTACCTTGACCTGTGGTGTTATGGATCAGATCTGCCTGACTTTAACTTTTTTAAATATGAAATCTTACAGAATATATTCTTCTGCCTGAGCTGAATTATTCAGAATTTTGCCAATGCAATTCACTAATTTTGTTGCAGCCACAGTTCACTCTTGCTGTTGAGTAAATTGTTTCATGAATACACATTATTTTTAATTATATTCTTAATGGATATGAGGATAATTTTCAGATTGTTAAGCGGTAGATGTCACAAGTGACTTCCAGTAATTTTATTATGAAGTTCTAGCTACTATGCATTTAGGACAGGGATATCCGGTGGAACAGTTTTCTAAAATAGTCAAGCCAATATACACTCCTGATAGCAGGAAATGGATATTTGAGTTGCTTTGCATCCTCATCAACACTGGATCTCATCAGACCCCTGGCTATACCCATACTGTGTACCCATAGTTGCTTTAATTTTCTTTTTCTGATGACTGCCAATAGTGATCATTGTACCCTGCTAAGTTAGCAGGGCGTTTGTTTGTTTCTGTTCTATAAAGATCTCACTCTGTCATTCCTTGGAATTATTCAGCTTAATATTTATACTATTTTACTAATACAGAAAAATCAATGTTTTTTGATGACAAAATGGAAAAATAGACAGAAAATTAAAAAGGAAATGTAGATGCCAAACCCCACGTTTACCATAAGCCAAACCCTTTTTGGATGATGGACTTTAGCTTTTACTGGTAATAAAGAGCAGTGGCAACTCTGAGGGCTGAGCTTAGTGTTGTTAATCACGTCATTTTCATTCAGGAATGCGATCCCATGTCTGTCCTGAGCCCAATATTAATGTGAATTCTCAGAGAGCAGTTGTGCTGAACAAGCTTTAAACAGTCATTGAAGAACCTCGGGGCATTTAGGAATTACCTCAGAACCACTGAAAGCAAGAAGCCTTGTATGAGGAATACAGGAAGCAGCAGCCTGCTCTTGTCCACTGAACAAGACAGTGCGCCACTGAACAGGACATTCACACAGATAATCATACTAAAAGCAGTAAACAACACAGTATCGACAGAAACAAAATTGGCCAGGGGTAGTGGTAATTACATCTATAATCCCAGAGCTTGAGAGGGGCAGGCAGGATCAGCAGTCCCAAGCAAGCCTGGGTTTTAAGACAGCCTCTCTAAAAAATGATTTCTCAGTAAAGAGAGATGTCATCGTCATGGGGGTGGTCACTGAGACTGAATTCCGTTCCTAAAATTCTATATAGATGAAAATACACCATAGTGAGCTACTCAAAAGTACAAACAGGAGAACTCCCGTGCTGCAGGTGAATAAGATTATAATCTTAGCCAATGAGAGAAAAATGTAAATTTTCATTTTCAAGGATAAGATATTTAAGTGTTTGGCCCAATGTGATATTATTAACATGAATTCACTGGATGGATCGAGTTGTCTATAACAATTTTTAAATTTGTTTCTGTTTGTTAGATTTGAGGATCTGTTTGTGATCTTCAACTGCCTGCAGTTTAGCTGTGTGTAATACGGTAAAATGTCGTGAATGTCAACATTTCCCCTCTCTATGTGGTAAGGTATAGTCACAACTTCTCTGGAGTTGCTGAGAGCTAGGAGCAGTCACTGCTCCACCTGTGCCAGCAAGACCATCGGAGGCCATTAAGAGGCTGGAGATGCTTTCTGGACCCCAGGACCAAGCTGGGAGTAAGGAGCCTGCCTCAACTCACACAAGCCACAGAATCATGGGGCTAGGGGTTAACTGAACTATTTTTAGTATTTCAAAAGCTCTTTTTGTAGCATTTTTAAATTCAAGGAATGTATGTGTGTACCAAAGACGAGTGAGGGATTAGCTTAGAAAGAGTTATACTTTAAACATTAAAAGCTTATTGATAGCTATTAAAAACAGAATAGATTTAGTAAATGTTTAATATTTTATAGTCTAGGGAAACAAACAAACCCCCCCCCAATTTTTTTAAACTCTAAAACAGAAGTTTTAAGAAAAATTTTATCTTGACAATGGTGGTCTCAAGGAAAAGAACAAAACAAAAAAAAAAAAAGCTTTTGCTTGTGTGTATATGTGTGAAGTTGAACAGTCATCTTCCAGCCTCATTCTTCTGAGTCCTGGTTATTACATCACCCACCATGCCTGGCTGTACTAAAGCCTCTGCAGCTAGTTGGAGAAAGGTGATTCCAAATGATGACAGGTAGAAACAGAAAGGCTGGGTGAAGTCTAGGCTGTATTTCTGACTGTTGCAAGCCTCGCTCTGCCACTAATGAGAGGGGACGACATTGTACATGCGGGAAGAGCCAAGGCTTTTTGTGGTTAATTCTCTCAAGTCAAACCATAGGAAAGGGAGCTGCTAACACATTAACTTAACTGTGCCATTACATCATAAGAAGTACTGTGAGGGACCCGTGGCTCCATTTCCGATTTCCACAGAGAAAATGCACACATTGACAGAATTCCCTTTATTTGCTACAGACATTTTATAGTAAATCACTCTCTAGGAGTGGATATTTATTGCTTTGACTCCTTTTCACAGAGGTTTATTTTCAACATTTAATGTCTCGGCTAAAATCAGATTTCCTAAAACAAAACAGAGACTAGATAGCAACTTACACATGTGACTGCCAGACATGTCACTATGCAATCTGATAGAGGAGTGCATTTAATTTGCATGCAGAGTACTGTCACAGTGACTGCCTTAGCTAGGCTTGCTTTCGCTGTGATGAAACACCATGACCAAGAGCAAGTTAGGGCGGAAAGGGTTAATTTAGTTTCTGTTTCCACATCATAGTCCGTCATTGAAGGAAATCATGGCAGGAACTTAAGCAGGGCTGGAATTTGGAAGCAGGGGGTGATTTAGAGGCCATGGAGGTATGCTGCTTACTGGCTCGCTCATCGTGGCTTGCTCAGCTTACTTTCTTATGGAACCCAGGACGACCAGCCTAGGGATGAGCCTTTCTACATCAGTCAATAATTCTGAGAATGTTCCACAGACTTGCATACAGCCCAATAAATGGAAACATTCTCTTAAATGAGGTTCCCTTCTCTCAGATGGCTCTAGCTTGTGTCAAGTTGACATAAAACTAGCCAGCAACATGACATAAAATTAAGCAGTATTTTCCTATATCCTTATTTTTAATATACTTTTCTTCTGCCTAACAACTTATTGGCATGGTTACTGAAATGATTAAATGATGTCTTATGATGTTTGTGTTCATGGTTAAGGCAGTTTTTTTGTGATCATATCAGAGCCCACTTATATAGGGACCTCTGAGAAGTCAGAGCTTTCTGAGATTAAAATTACAATCAAACATTATTCATGAAACTGAGCCTTCTCCACAGTATTTCCCTTTAACATGGAAAAAAATCCAACATAAATTACAATAATCTCTAAATTGGGTTTCCTCATTCACATTCTAAGAAAGTGAGGCAAAATGAGATTAGGAGTTGCTATAAGGTCAGGGCCCATGGATGGCCCCGATTCAATTGTAACTGCATGCCCAGTGTAGAAAACACCTCCAAAACAGTTTCCTGCGTTTCACATTCAAATCAACCTACTGTCTATAGTTCTAAGCAAGTGCAATTCTTAAAGTTACATCCTCAGCAGCAGGTAGGACAACCAGCATGGCCTGGGAGTCCGGTCCTGTGACTGGTTAGTCGTGCTCTGCAGTTCCCTCTGACTGGGGAGGAGTTGATCTTTATTTGTGATTAGGCAGACTCCACAGGAACTAGCAATCAGCATGCAGTGGAGGCCCGCCCTTCTGTCCACCCAGTAAACCCTGCCTTCCCTGTCTTTCCCTGTAGAATTGGAGTGGATCTGGAAACCTTGAAGTTCAACAGCATGGAGTCTGAGCAAAGAGAACTTGTGAAAAGCATTTTAAAGACTCAAAGTCTTCAAAGTCTATCATGACCAGGGAGTCTGTGTCTCTCTTGTCTCATAAAAGACAAGAGAGAAGAAATCTAACACATTTGTTTTTAAAATCTATTTATTTATTTATCTATTTATCACCTATATATCATCTATCTATCATCTGTCTATCTATCTACCTACCTATTCTTGATCTCAGCATTGTATCACACATGAATGGTCCTATCACCAGGGAGGTGGACTAGGGGGATTAGAATTTCAAGTTGTATTTGTATTAAGGTAATATAAAACAAGACATAAAAATGAGAACAGGACTTGGAGGAGTGTGGAAGGGGGCAAAAGGGGATAGAGTGAGCGTGGCCAGAATGCATTATATATGGACATGACATTGACAAATAAAAAAATCTCTAAAAATTAATTAAGTGCAGGCTGAGCAGTTGAGAGCACTTTCCACTTAGGGCGGCTTTCGCAACACCCTGTAATTCCAGCTCCAAGGGGTTCTGGTACCCTCTTCTGGCCTCTGCTGTCACCTGCACATATGTACACACACACACACACAGTGAAAAAGAGAGAGAGAGAGAGAGAGAGAGAGAGAGAGAGAGGTGAGGTCTTTAAAAAATAAAACCGTAAAGGAAGGAAATACTATTTAAGCAGGCACGGATCCCCCCCTAAATCACGGGCTCTACTCCAGGGTAAACATTTGGTTCTCTTTGTGTTTTCGGGTTGCTGTTTCATGCTTCTCTATGGTTTGTTAGCCCAGTAATTGTTATGCAGCCATCTTACACAATCCTCACCAACTTTATGTGATCATAATTGAGGACGCAATTAGCTTTCCCACACATTCCCGTTCTCAGTGTCTCCCTCTCCCCATCCTCCACATGTAGCTGTATTGCAGTTTGCTTCATTCTTTTGTGAATTTATCAGGCTGATTGCATTCACACCAGAACAGAGCTATATTCTCTCATGGATTCCCTTTCTCACACAACTTTTTTTTTTCCTGGAGTTTTTAATGTATTTTTAAATGTTAGCAGTACTCTGTACACATACTCAAAAGCGCTTTCAGATGCTCCTTCACATTGTGTCCGCAAGAGCAGCCTAGTCGCTGCAACAACCCTCAAACTCCTGATGTCCTTATATGAGATTTCTTCTTGCTCATGCTGTAGCTCAGTAGCAGTGGCTGGAATTTCTTCAGCTACAGTCTTTTGGGGTCATAACTTTCTTCCTTTAGAAATTTCACTATCTTGTAGGCGGCAAAGTGCTTCCTTCCTTAGTGCATCTGAATGCTATCAAGAAGGAAAAAAAAAGTAAGAGGGAAGGGAGGCTGTCAGGAGCCATGTAATGGATGCAGTCTATCAGTGATGACCCATGGCTAGACGGTCGTCAAATACTTCCCACCTCCAGGGAGCTCAGAAAGAAATCTAGAAGAACAGAGAACAGAGGGGATCTGGTCAGCATAGGGGACAGTTTTGCAGTGAGCGCACACCAACCTCGTCATCTTCTTTCTTTTGATGGGACACAGAGCAACAGCCAGCCTCCCTTCTGCGCATCCCTTGGTCTGCTTTATGAAAACTCTTTCAGAGAACTCAAATTTTCCTCTCAGGTTGAACTTGCGATTTCTGGGTTTTGTCTCTTCCTCTTTCTTGATTTATCAGCTTGGTTCACAGAGACTGTTTTTCAGACAGTATGCAAAAAAATGAATACTTTTAAGTGCTTGAAAGCGTGAAATGCCATCATTTACGTGGCTAACAATTAGTGCATACAATTCTAGATTCAAAATAAACTCATTTTAAGATGTAGTGCTCAAAGAAACACCTAGATTTTCCATTATTCTTGGGAAACTGAACATAGATTTATATTCTATGTAAATGATTTGTCTATGCTCTGGAAGATATTTAAAATGGGTTACTATTCTTGCAGAATGATACATATTTAACTAATGAGTGAATTTAAAGAGGAACCTTTGATCTCATAAGTATAGTCTGTATTTGTGGAATTCTTAAAGCATTGTTTCCTTTCAATCACTGTTCCATCCCTTTCTGCATAGAAAAAACTCATATCTAGAACTTTCTTTGATTGCTTTTGGTCCCTTATTTTTTCTACAATATTTTATGTAGCTTTTTGTCCTACTATGCTGAAGATTTTCAACTTGACCTTCAGACACATCTATCAGTTTCAAGCCTTTTAATAAGTATACTACAATCTCAAGAGGTTTAATGTATAAATTTCTTTGTTATTACTCCCAGTAGAAGCAGGACCCAGGGCCTGTGTTCAGCTCTTATTTGGCCAACCATGAGTCTTCCAGCAACCTCCATCCAGTCCTCTGGAGGAAGCAGGTGAAGGAACTAGGTTGATTACATGACAATGGGGAGGAAACTTCAGGTTTAAGCATTCTGTGTACATGCCTCTAACCAAAGTCCACATGCCAGTCTGTGCCAGGATTTCCATCTTATGAAGTCTAAGCCTGCTGGCTTTTGCAGGAAGACTCGCTGAGAACCCCTTGTCCATAACTCCACCCATAGACAGGAACTGCTTAGTAAACGACCTGCCTCCAGCTGGTTGAACTTCTTTAAACACACACACACACACACACACACACACACACACACACACACACACACACA
>NW_026596040.1:30634077-30703007 GCF_907164565.1 Psammomys obesus | reverse complement strand
ACACACACACACACACACACACACACACACACACACACACACACACATTTTATCTGGTGATGGCTCTTGTCTTTTTAATTTCCTTTTATGGTTTAAAAATATTTTTAGAAGTTCAAAATAGATTTATTTTTGTGCGCAAGGAGCTTGAGGAGGATGAAACAAGGGTGATGATTTTGCCATTTTATCCAGGAGTTTTCCAGTTACAATGATGTCTGCGTACACATCAGAGCTTCTTTGTTGAAAGAGACAGAAATTTTAACTGCTTAAGTTACACCAAAAGAACTTTAAAAGTTATTAACTTCTCATGCCTTTTTCTGTTAGAAGAGACAATTTTACGAGTCAGATGGTATTGGAGCTAGAGAGAGTGGCTTAGTGTTTAAGAGCACTTGATGATCTTTCTGAGGACCTGGAAAGGCTTTGGTTCCCAGCATGCACATGGTAGCTCCAGTTCCAGGGGAGCTGATGTCTTCTTCTGACCCTCTAGAGCAACAGGCATGCTTAGGGTGCACGTATGTACACAGACACATACATGCAGGCAAAACACTCATGTACATAAAATAAAATAAATATTTTAAGACGTTTTACAAATTAGACAGTAGCTTGGGAGGATGGGGTAGATTCAGTAGTACTACTAAAGTGGTAAGGGTAGCCAGCACCACTATAGAGTAAAATGCCAGGCATTGCTCTAGGCTATTGACTCACTTCAACTGTACAAACCTCCACCGCCCACCCCGGGAGCCATCTTTCTTTCTTTTTGAGAGAAGTCTCAAGCTGCAGCCTAGGCTGACTGGGAACTTGCATGGCAGCCCTGACTGGCCCTATTAATTTTATCTTTGTTTTGGGCCTTCCATAAGAAACACTTTCTAACAGAACTCACCAGTACTTTAAACTCCGAAGCATCAGGTCAGGAATAAGTTAAACATTTAAATTTAGGTCCTCATCTCCCTAACTCTATTGTGAATGCAAGCAACAGGTTTAGGGCTATTTACTTCTTGAAGTAATACATCAAATGAGAGTATGTGGATTCAATCCTGTGCTCTTACCTTGACCATGAGTCTATACATTTAGGGACACTAGAGTATGTCCAAAATGTAACGCCCAAAGGCTACACAGGATCTTCACTTTATGGGAAAATTCAACCCGTTTATTATAGGACTTGCCACATACTGTGAACTTAGTAAATACTTGTGCTGGGTGGAGTGGCGTACGCCTGTGAACCCCAGTACTCGGGGAGTGGGGCAGAGGCAGGAAGATCTCTGTGAGTTCAAGGCCAGCCTGGTCTACGAAGCGAGTCCAGGACAGCCAAGTCTACACAGAAAAACCCTGTAACCTTGATCAGTGGCCATGTGTTTATTATTTTATTTAGCAGTAACCAGTTGATCCTGACTTGGCTTTAGGAAGTAAGGATTCCGTTGGCATGGACTAATTCTTCTGCCTGCGCCCTAGCTTTAGACATTCAGTTTTCTTCTGATTCCCTGTCTAATCAGGTGCTTTTTTCTGCTCCCTATCTGGAGCCCTTGCTCTAGGAGGTTGCACACACCCACTGAGTGGAGGCGAGCTGTGTAGGAGAGATGGTCTCCCTACATTGCCCCGGGCTCTTCGAAAGAGATGTCAGCGCAAAGCCAGGAAAATAAGTCAATGAAAATGAGTCTGTCGCTAGCGCATGCACCCCCACAGCGTGGAGAATCCACCCGCAGCCAAGTGTGTTTCTTATTGCAGCGGTTGAGTCACCAGCCAGACTGGCCCGAGGTGAGCCAGGCACATCCGCGTTAGAACTCAGACACGCCTTCTTCTCACACAAACCTTCCCGATCCCAGCCTCCAGGGCGGACTCAGGGTGGTGCTACCAGCCCTGGCACTCGTAGTCCCGACAGGCAGAGGCTGGGGACTGCCTGGCCTTGCACCTATCCGGAGCCACAGGTTGCGGACGCAGGGAGCCGAGCCCATGACCGTGGCTCTGTGAGGCTGCCGGTGGCTGCTGGCGGGTCCCGGAGCTCCGGAAGGACCGGGCCCAGAAACCTCACACCAGCGCCCTCGCTGCCGCCCGCCGTTCCGTGGGCTGGTGAGTTGGGGAAGGAGGGCAGGCGGCTGGAATGCGGTCCCACCCACTCCCGGTGCCCGCGCTCAGCTGTGGGGATGGGGAACGCGAAGGGCGCAGGCCCGGAGCTGCAGCCTTCCAATCTGTTCGCTGCAAAACCCCTGGCGAGCATGACCTGGGGGTCGCGCCTGCTTGGATGGTCCCTAGCAAACTCCCTCTATCTCCTTCGCTTTCGTGTGTGCCTATCCTATGGCTGATTAGAACAAAAAACAAACCAAAACAAGAACACTAGACAGACAATTTTTATTTAAAAAAAAAAAAGAAGAAGAAGAAGAAGAAAGAAAGAAAAAGGGGGGAAAACCGATTAATATTAGTAAGAAAGAGAGCGGCATTCAGGAGGAAAGGACCTAGGGAGGCTGGCCAGGCAAGAGACAGGACTGTCTTGGCACTTCCTTGAGATGAATCACCCACAGAAAGTGAAGAGGGCTTTCTGGCTTCCAGTGTTTGCCATATTACTTTCGAATTCTAATCAAAGTTCTGCATCTAGGGATTGAGTGAGGGGAAGTGCTATTCCAAGTGGTCCCAATACAGCCACTTCCAAGATTTTCCTAGGAAAAAGCTGTGTTTGGTTAATGCCTGCACACCTGCAATGCGTTTGCCAGCCAGCTTTTTGTGACACGTTCTAAAACAAATGCTGTGGGGCTCCAGTTTAAATGGATTGCATGTAGCTGCAGGGTTATTAGCAGAGAAGTGAGTTTTGATTTGAGTGTGCTTACGAGAATGCACACCGTTCACAATATTTAGTTATACTGACACTTATTTGCATAGACTCATATAACATACTAGTTAGCAGTTATAACTTTTGAAAAGTTGAGAGAATATTTATTTGTATTCATACTTATTTGCCTAGTATTGTATTGTACTAGTTGGTGGTTATAACTTTTGAAAAGTAGAGAGAATATTTATTTGTATTCATACTTGTTTGCCTATTTGTAATGTACTAGTTGGTGGTTAAGCTTTTGAAAAGTAGAAGAGATGGATATTGGCATTATTACAAGGAGGTAAGTTCACTGTATTTTTAAGTAACAGCCAAGTTCAGTTTGAAATTATAAAACAAGAGAAGTGCTTTTCTGATGACACTCTGCCTGCTCCCATGGCAACTGTTCATAGTTTCTTTCCAAGGATAATTCCTTGCCCACATGAGGTCACTATTCGTAGAGGCAGGGACATCTGTGGGTCATCTCAAGGTATGCACTTGCCGGATATCCTAACATTAAGGAGACTTCTCCGCTTGAGGACAGGCCATGGGCTGCCGTGCCCTGTTACTATCGTCGCTCTTAAAGGGAAAACAAAACATTTCAGATAAAACTGGATAAGCCTGTTCTCATCTTTGCCAAGTAGCAATAAAAAGGATCTGTCAAATGAGAGCAAACCATAGCACTCCCTCTTCATGGGTCATTTCTCGTACAGGCGTGTTTGGCCTGATAAGGAAGGGAAGCCTAGAAAAGTGATCCTCTTAACTCATGGCGCACCACAGTGTACTACCTTTGTCTCCCAGTTTAAGGATGGGTGTTTACTACGCAACTATTCATCTAGACACATGGATGCCAAAGTCTCAGGTGGTTCCAGCCAGTATCTGCTGACTTCCCCCATTCTTAGAGGGCTGGGACTAGGCTTTCCGCCTAGATACCAGTAGTGTGTGAAAGGCACACTGTCCGTTCACATAAAGTTCAGCTCACAATGAGTAAAATTTCTTGTGTTGATTCATCAAGGCTAGTTAACCAATAGCTCAGCTCTGAAGCAACTACTTGTAATGCTGAGATGCAGGAGAACAATTCCAATAAAAAGAGACAGGGCAAACCAGATGTTTGCTATGAATTATTTGTAGAGATGACTGCCAAAGGAGAACAATTGTTTTTCTTCATGATTAGGTATATATGGTATGGAGTGGATATTCTGTAGACACAGGAAGTGGTAACATTACTAGGTGGACCTGTTTTTAGCACTATATACTTAGCTGGCTTCAGGCCCTTCTCAGTCATTATAGCTGTTCTTCAAGCATTGAGCATCTCTCCCTCCTTAAAAGAGCAAAGTGTATAGTAGCTTTTTGTTTAAGCAATGGTTAAAAGAATTCTTCCATAAATTCAATATTTTTAACTTGCTCAGTATCTTGAGAAAATAATGTATTCAGCTGCTTGTTCATTTATTGAATAAATATTCCTCAGGGCACCAAGTCCTATTGTAGGCTTTCTGTAGACAGACATGGACAACATAATCAAACATCCCTAACCCTGTGCATCTTGCTACTTACCCGGAGACAAAGAGCTGACAAGATGAACAGGCTACATCCATGACATTTGACTCTCAGGTGCTGAAGAGAAACAGCAGGCGAGAGTTATTTCATAAGTTTGGGTGGTGTGGGGGAAGAGGCAGGCGTGCCAGGTTGCAAATTAAGTACCAGGGCGAGCCCTTCTGAAAGGTTATTTCAGTGTCTATCTGGAGCAAGGGAGGGAGTGAACCTTTGGAGACTATTCCAGACCGAAAGCCAGGGAGCTGGGATTTTCCAGTCATGTTTCCTGGGTGAGGCACTGATAGGGCCAGGTCAAAGAAGCCTCTGAAGATGCTAATAAATAGTTGGTTTTCGGTTTTCACTCTAGGTGAAATAAGACAGAGCCATACCAAATAGTCTGTGAAATATTTTCCAACAAATATTTGCTGAGCATATTATGAATATTAATATTCTTCTTAGCAGCATGGGTAAGAAGAGCTAATAAGACAGAAGGGCTTTGCTATCTACACATTACATCCTAGAGAGGGCAGAGAGAAGCAAACACGTTAATAATCTTACAAGGTTTAATATTAAGGCAAGTATGGTAAGGGGCAAAAACAACGACACTAGTCAAGAAAAGCCCCAGGGAGAGACTTGTTTTACTGTAATGTAATAGTTATATGTTTTTGTCAGGAACAATGTGACATCTCAATATATGCTTACAGTTGGTTCTCTTTGTGGGTGAGTTCTATGTCCACGTGTTCAACCATCTTTACTCTTGTGTTTTGTTTGTTTTTAGGGAAAGGGGTTCTCTCTGCAGCCCTGGCCATCCTGGGCTTACTTTGTAGACCAGGCTAGCCTTGAACTCACAGAGATCCACCTGTCTCTGCCTTCCCAAGTGCTGGGATTACAGGCGTGCACCACCACGCCTGACTCAACCATCTTTAAATAAAAATATCTGAGACTAAATTTTGCGTACATATGCAGAGCATGTACATGACCTTTCTCATCATGATTTCTACTGTAACAGCTAATTACATGTCCTTTGCACTATGTTGGTTATGACTATTCCAGAGATGGTTTAAGGTATCTATTTGAAATATATAATGCTTGTGCAGGTTGTGTGCACAGACTGTGTAATTGTCTGTAAAGGCTGATGCTTCTATGCATTCAGGTATTTTGGGGGGGTCTTGAAATCAGTCCCCTGAATAATCTGGGAAATACTAGATACACTGTGAACTGATAAAATTGAAGCTCATCACTTAAAAAAAATTATTGTGACTATGTTTTAAAAGCATCGTACATCTAATGAGGTGACATTTTTAAAGCTACCTCTCTGGCTTCCTTGAAGACAATGGATTGTAATAAGAACACAGTAGAAGAAAGAATAGAGATGAGGCTACTTTTGTTGGCCAGCAATGGCAGCAGTATAGCTTAGCATGGTCTCAGATACAAGCAGATCCATTCGGAGATTATTTAAGAGCAGAGCTGACAGGGCTTACTAACAAACCAGGCAAAGGGTAGGAGTGATTGAAAATGATGGTCAACATGCACAAAGAACAAAATCTGTGTAGATGATAAGGCTGTTTCCTAAGACTTGTAAAGACAGGGAATGAAAAGGCTCAAAAGGGAGGTGAAGGTGCTGTTACCAATGTCTGAAGTATTTTCAAGTTTCTGGGTGGAAACAGCCAGTTGGGATTTTTTTTTTTTTCATCTACAACAGCTAGGCCAACACATGACTAGACCCAAGGTCTTCAAGACATCAGTGGGAGAGAGTGAGGGTGAGACTGAGCTCCAGATCTGAGAACTGATCTCTAACCTGATTTTAACACTGAGAGATCTTACAACTGAAATTATCAGAAAACTAGTCAAGAGACAGGACAGTTATCAGATAACACTGTCATCATGAACACAAGACAGGAGGGTTTTTTTTTTCTTTTTTTTTAATTTTATTTTTTTCTTATCAGTTACATTTAATTAACTCTGTATCCCAGCCATTCCCGATCCCTCATTTCCTCCCAGTCCCTCCTTCCCTCCTTCATCTCCACTGTGCCCCTTGCCAAGTCCACTAATAGGGGGGACCTCATCCCCATTCATCTGATCCTGTTTTATCAGGTATCTTCAGGACTGGCTGCAAAGCTCTCCTCTGTGGCCTAACAGGACTGTTCCTCCCTTGGGGGGTGGGGAGGCCAAAGAGCCAGTCATTGAGTTCCTGTTAGAAATAGTCCTTGTTCCCCTCACTATGGTAAACCAATTGGTTACTGAGCTACCACAGGCTACATCTGAGCAGAGGTTATAGGTTACATTCATACATGGTCCTTGGTTGCATGTCAGTCTCAGAAAAGACCCTGTGCCCAGATATGTTTGGTCCTTGTGGAGCTCCTATCCTTTCCTCATCAGACTAACTCCCCTTCTTTCTTATGATTCCCTGTACTCTGCCAAAGGTTTGGTCATGAGTCTTTGCTTTGAAAACACTGCTAGTTAGAGTCTTTCAAATGCGCTCAATAGACTCTAAGACAGGAGGTTTTACAGAAGGGCCAGTGGTGCCAGATGTTGCTAAGATAAAGACTGAGATGAGAAGAGTGTGATCATGCATGTCAAGGTGGAGACATGGAAAACTTTGACAAGAGATGGACTTCTCCACATAACACATTCAGAAACACTAATACAAAATTTTGTAAGTAGGTTTTCACCTACCCACAAGAAAAATAGAAACTAGAGAGCACCAGAAAAACTTAGGAGGCTACATTCTGGCTATAATAAAATTAATTTTAAGATGTGTTGGTAGAACAGTAGAATCAGAAATTCTTAGAACGGTGCTGTGTGTGAGTTCTCAGCATAACTTTGAGCAAGAGTGAGCTTGGTATAAGTGCTAAAAAGAGCCATCAATTCCTTAAACATTTTTTTTTTCAGAATAAGGCAGTGAATGAGGGAGTGTCTTGCATTGTTGAATCAATGTGAGAGAAACTGAGAAAGTGAAAATCACCTTTCTGTCCCACCCTCACAGTCTGATGCTGGACACTGAACCAGGGCTCCCGCGTGCTTGAGCTAATACTGAATGCCATCCCTGGCTTCCTTTTATACTTCATCACATTGCCCACATGCGCCTCCCACTTAATGCACCAGGCCCAAGTTAGATTTTGCATTCTTCTCTCTGAATAAAAGAAAACAGTGTTCACAATAGAAGACTGGAAGAAATGAGAAGAGAAACTGCTAGGATTCATCACCAGGAGAGGGAGTGTCTTTAAATGGGAAAAGAACAGTGATGGTAAAAGGACATTTCTGTGCAGACACAGAATGCCAGTGGAGACCGGATGAGCATGATGCACTCAAGAACCTGAGAGAAGAGAGTGGAGAGTAGAAACCAGGAGGTGGTGTGTGGGGTAGGGAGCACGGGTGAGTTCTGGAGTGTCCCCAATGGGAAATCATTGCTGGGAGTGGACAAGGCCAAGAAGGATGACATGCAACAATTATTTACTAGGGGTGTTGGAGACATGGCCTCCACTGAGAAATTACATTAAATGCAATCAAATGGCCTCCCAGCTTTATTTGAAAGATGTGATGGAACATATCTGAGGGCATAGCATGTAGAAGAGTTGGTAGGTAGTCTAGATAAAAACTTAGGAAGTGATGGTGAAATGTTTAGTTATGATACACAAAACAGTTCAAAGCAAATTAGGTTAGCACCGTCTTATACAGCTGTTTAATATTCAAATGTGGAGAAATCTTTTAGATAGGTAAGGCTGTTTCACTGAAGGCAGATATAGGCACATGCTTGGTGATTTACAGCAAACAGTTAAGTTTACCCTGTCATTAAGCAAACCTTGCCAGCACTGGGCAGTGTGTGTAAAGGCCATGGCAATCCATCTCAAGACCATGACTTTTTTCCTGTGCGAAATACAGGGTGCTGTTGATTGCTCTACTCTGCAGCTCTGAAGCTGGGGAGTCTGCATGTCTTGCTTCATGTTTATTTCCTTCTCTCTTCCTTCCCTATTCCCCAGTTCTATCACTGCATCTGTACATTTAAGGTATAGAGCTGGTTTAGGTAAAAAGAACGGAAGGAGAGTGTGAGGAATGAGAGAAACTCTATGAAAGGGAAATTATTTTAGTAGGTTAAGCCACAAGTCTTTGTTTAACCTTCCTTTGTACTGAGTACATTAAGTTCCAATTATAGTTAGGGGAAAGGGTGTCCAAAAGCAAACAATGCCCAAGGTAGTGGGTTTTGCATACTTCCTTGTGGTATCCTTGACTGTTTGGACACCTTTTCATCCTTCAGTCCTTCCTCCTCTTCCATGGGATTTCCCAAGGTCCACCTAAAGTTTGGCTATGAGTCTCTGCATCTCTTTCCATCAGTTTCTGCATGATGCCTCTCTGAGGACAGTTATGTTAGACTCCTGTGTGCAAGCACAGAAGAGTTATCATTAACAGTGTCAGGGTGGGTCCTCTCGTGGCATGAGCCTCAGCTGGGCCAATCATTGGTTGGTCTCTCTCTCGATTTCTGCTCCATCGTTTTACCCCTGCACATCTTGTAGGCAGGACAGACTGCACATCTAAGGTTTTGTGAATGGATTGGTGTCCCGATCCCACAATTGGAAGGCAAGCCCTACTTTTTAATCTTCAGTTGGAAATGGATGCTAGCTGGTGGAGGCCACTCAGTAGTTATCTCAGGAGGGATCCATTTACAAATTCATTTTGGCCCAGGATTTCCTGAGAATAACATTGGGTGCTTGTTTTGAAATTAGCCTGTACCATCTCTCCATATGTCCTTTGTTTAACTTAGTTTCTCACTTTGCCAATAGGAGAACCAAGTGGACAATAGAAGGATGTGTAACTCAGTGGTAATTCTTGCTATTATCCTTAATTTGAATGCTGTCCTTGTCACTGCCAATGCTGGGAATTGACAGGCTTGATGACAATTCATTAAGATTATAAAGAGCATAGGGAAAGGTTTTTTGTCCAAGATATTTGTTGGTACTTCACTGGGTAGAGTCATAGCAGCCTACAGATGTGGATCTCTCTGCAAACTTGAGAAGCTCTGAGCTTATATTTCCTGTGTCACTCAACCCAGTGGCATGGTTTCTCTATGAAAGACTACAGGAAGCCATATTAGAACTTTAGTGAAATGCAGTCATGAGACCTAGCCTCGGTGGTCCAGAGAACTGAAGTAGATTCTTAAAATCAATGCAAAAGACATTCAGGCAACTACAGAGAAAAGACTTCTCACTTTGAGAACAAGAATTAATGTAAAATGAAAATTCTAGTACCATTCAAACACACATATATGTAAATTTAAATATCCCTCGATACAATTTTCTGTTTTAACTCCCACTGTGCTTTGCCCACATGACTTTGAACATCTCATTTATCTTAAACATCAAGGCACTTATTTGTATAATTTTGGCAGTTATGAATACTTAAAATAAAATTTCTTATGGCTAGAAACTAATAGATTGCTAGCTTGCAACAACCAAACAGATCATAATTATTTCTAGTAACAACTTAGAGGAATGTCTCTCTCTTTCTTTCTCTCTTTCTCTCCTTCCCTCTCTCTGCACATTTTTTTTTTAAGATAGAGTTTCTCTGTGTAGGCTTGGCTGCCCCTGAACTTGCTTTGTAGACTAGGCTGGCCTCAGAGATCTGCCTGCTTCTGTCTCCCAAGTGTTAGGATAAAAGTCATCTACCTGGCCAATTTCTCTCTTTTTGAATGCTACTATCAACACAAATTGAGACAGATCATTTTTCCCCTAACAGAGAGTATACATTCCTTGCTATGCTCTTTCCAAAAGTATAAATTTTTGGATTGAAGACACTGAGTTGAGTAAGTGTGTTCTGTATCTGTTTCCTTCTTTAGCTTTTTAGAGTCTGAAATTGATTCATATCTAAAATCTTAAGAATTGAACTACAAAGAAGCAGGGAGAGAGTAATAGGGAAAGGGGATGAGTTAGATGGAAATGATATGTGTATGAAATACCACAATGAAACCCATTACTTTGTTAATTTAAAATTAATAGAACATTCATTTAAAAACTCGTGAATGTTGGCTAAGTATCCTTAAAATGTACCGTTTGTGGAGCAATATTTTATAACTGGTAGAAATATTTTTATTGTGTTATTTTTCAAAAATTGTGCTTTTAAAAACATATAAATTGGAATATGAGAGCTAAAAATACCTCAAAGCTGTTCTCAAATTGATTTTTCCCATGGTTAAGATGTGCTGTGTGCATGGCCACCAGATCAAAAGGATAAACACAACATGAGCAATCGAAGAATTATTGACATTCTTTGAACAGCACACATTCTGACTGAAAATTTTAGTGTGAATTTTAAGGGAAATGTCAACTTAGTTAAAATTAACAATGCCATTTATTGCAACCAGAAACTGGCTATCTACTGATTCAGGCACCTCCTCAGATAGACTGAAACCTCTGCTTCCCCATTTCCCCACCCTTCCACCCCCACCCAAAGATCCCCACATAAAGGAACAACATAAGCAGTTTGGTATTTTCCTGATTCCAGAGTGCACAAAAAGCACCTACATGATTCACTGAACTATGAGCTGCCATCCAAGTGCCTGGACCTCCCCCTCAAGCACTGGGTTTTCACCACTTTAGGACTGACAATTGTAATTTAATCTTCAACACAATCTTAGTCCATCCGAGTTTGTTGACTTAAACAACACTGTGTGGCTTTCTGTGTGGCCACAGCACTGCGTTTGGCACCTTCCTTGTAAAATGAACCGGCCAGGTGTCTCTGCTCTCAAAGGGAGCCCGTAAGGTTCTGTGAGCAGGTGACTGTGAGCTGTGAATTCATTGAACTCATCCTTAGAAGGCTGGAGTCACAAGAACGAAGCTAAGTGTGAGGGGTTTAAGGTGGAGAAAGGTCAGTTAGGAATAGAAATGAAAAGATCGCAGCCTAGATTAATGATTACAAAACTGGGGGAAACGTCAGATCAGGGAAACAGTAACACGAGTGGGCCCTAAAGATCGGAAGAGGGAAGGGAGAGAAGTCTTACGAAGGTAAACGTGCTGTCTTGATTCTAATAAAGAATTCGCTGGATGAATAATACCCAGTGCAAAAAACAAAAAAACAAAAAAGCAAAACAAACAAAAACCACTTGAGTTATATGTCCAAGGCCATTTAACTGGACCTATTCAGGAAAATGCCAGTTGAGAATTCATAATGGTGCGAATTAAAAGTAATGGCAGGAGGTGGTTGCGAACATCTGTGAGACCGGATATTATTTCTCAGGGTGGCCTCAAAGTGTGCAGGGAGAATGAGCAACCCTGTTCAAATGGTGACTTCTTCATAATTTTATTTTCCATAAGCAGTGCTCTACTTCGGCTAATGATACCACTTTAGCTCTGGAAGACACAGGGAGAACACAGTGTATATGATTCTATACGCTTATTATTGTTGCTAAGCTAGAAGGACATATTAAATAGGCCAGCAGCTCCCACTTTGTGAGTATAACAACACCCATCCCTTTTCCTATGACTCAAGTCATTGATGCTGTCTCCCAGCCACCTTGCGAAACAGGACAAATCACAGCTCTCTGGCCTGGAACATGGGATCCTCAGAGGTTTCTAAAGCGATTGAGTAAGTCCATCTGGCTTGAATAATATCATGCTTTAATAACTGATACCAAGGTACTATTCATTTCAGTCCAAATCAGCTTTCTTAATTTTCATCAGCTTTATGCTGGCATTGCCATGATTAAATTCAATACAATTTAAACATAAGAACAGTCTACCAAAGCATAACAAAATGCACCGTGGATGTTCTGAAAGAGCTGAAAAACGGTTTTCAGGTGATATTTATTTTATAGGTTTCAGTAATATGTAAAATGCTTTCCATTGATTGAATTATAAAGATATCAAGTGATTGACTACATTTAGGGAAGTTTCTCTCTCTCTCTCTCTCTCTCTCTCTCTCTCTCTTTCTCTGGCCTGCTTTTCTTCACCCTGTGTTAAGTATAGCTCTCTGTCTCTAGCTCTTTCTTTGCTAAAGCTTAGAAATGTCCCCTGTATGAGCAGCTGCCTCTTGCTCTCCATATGTACTTTTGGTTATTAAACAAGTTTGAGGATATACTATGCATCTCCTTGTCCAGCCTACCTGTTCTCTGTGTCCCTTCTGGTGTCCCTCACTGAGATGTGCAAAGCTTTCTTTGTTATGACTTTGTTATATGAAACATAAAAGTGAGAGATGTAATCTATTCCAAAAAATTTCCCTAGATGATTAGAACCATATTGAGTCTTATTTTTCCCTTGGTGAATTTTTTGTTTTTGTTTTTGTGTTTGTCTTTTAAATTTTATATTAGTTTGTTTACTTTACATCCAGAGGGTTCCGCTTCCCTCCCCTCTTTCCAGTCACCCTGCCCCCAGTATTAACCTTCCCCAGCACATCAAGTCATATCAGGACTGCATATATCTTTATCCCCTGAGGCCAGGCAAGGCAGCCTGCCAGGGGGAGTGATCCAAAAGCAGGCAATACAGTCCATGTTAGAAACAGCCCCCTTCCACTCGCCAGGTGCCTCTTATGAAGACCAAGTTGCTCATCAGCTACGTGTGTGCAAGAGGGCCTAGGTCCAGACCACACATGCTCCTTAGTTGATGAGTCAGTCTCTGAAAGCTTCCATGGGACTACGTTAGTGTCTCTATTGGTCTTCTCATGAGGTTCCTGGCCCCTCCAGGTCCTTCCATCTTTTCCCCAACACTTCTGCAGGACTGTCAGAGCCCGCCCCATGCTTGGCTGCCAAGTCCCAGCATCTGTCTCAATTTACTATTGGCTGGAGCCTTCTGGAGGACAGTCAAATTAGGCATCTGTCTGCAAGCATAGCAAAGTATCATTATTAGTGTCAGGGGCTGGTTCTCTACCATGGGGTGGGGCTCAGGTTGGGCCAATTATTCTTTGGACTTTCCCTCTATCTTTGTCCCCTGGTTATCCCTACACTTCTTGTAGGCAGGGTAATTTTTAGATCACAGGTTTTGTCAGTGGGTTGTTGATCCCTTCCTTCTTCTAGTCCTGCCTGGCTAGGAGGTGGTCACCTCAGTTTTCATGTACCCCAACCCTGTGAGGAGTCTTAGCGAGGATCACACCCATATCCTTCCTGGAGCCTACCCTGTAGCAGGTCTCCAGCTTGACCAAGAAATGTCCCTCCCCAGTTTCCCTTCTTATTCCCAGTCCTCTCTCCTCCCACCCCTGTTCTCCCCACATCTGATCCCCATCCTTATTTCCCTTCCCATTCCAGCTTCTGCTGAGTTCCCTCTTGTTACAGACTTCTGCTGTTTATTCTAGACATTAGTCACTAAGCTGTTACCCAAATATTCTGAATTTTACCCAGCTGTAAATCCATCATTGTTTCATATTTTCTTAGGTAAGATCATCATGTTGTTGTGTTTTACTAGTTTTGCATCTATGTAAAGTAGCATTACAGCCACCAATCTCTTCTTTATAAACAATGTCTGAACTTGTTTATAGTGTATGCAAAGAAAAGGGTGTAAATACTAGTCTTAGTGGAAAAAAAAACTTTCTGGAAAACTTACAAGTATCTTACAAATCACTTTAAGGTAGCGTTGTTTGATCTGGATGTCAGGGGTGAGAGCATACACTGCTGTGAAAACCATTAATTACGGCCTGTCAGTCACTTTGGGCTTGGCTTTCACGGCCTTCCCAGGAAGCATAGCTTCTTGCTTATATGAAGCAAAAATCCACAGTTAAAAACAGACTTGTAGGGACAGTTTGGGGAAAAGGAACTTAAAGCTGCAGCAACTCATGTGGATGGGACCAGACGACCTGGAGTTGTTAGAGCTGCCTTGGTTTAGGCCCCTATTACACCACAGATCTTGGGCTTAGAGAGTCAGACTCCATGTCTGAGCATGTGGTCGCTCTCACAGATATGGCACTGGCTCTCATTGCAGTAGAATCTAGTAAGCCCGTCCTTGAGAAAGAGTTTGAGGTCTTAGAGGTTGAGGCTTCACCATCACAGTCCACATGTGACTGGGTATCTGATGATAAATCCCGAGGGTTCCAGGTACTTTGAGCGTTCTGAGCACATGTAAGGACACAGTCAGGGAGCTGGCGGGGGCTGTAGTTATCTTTTAGGCTGAGGTTATCATGTAGTAACTGGCCAAGAAGTCATGTGTTATGTGAAGAATGGAGACTATTTTTCAGAGCCAACCTCAGCCAGCTGCTAAAGCAAGAGGTAGGCTGATCAACCACAGTTGGCTCTACCAGTGTGCCCACAGTTACAAACTAAACAGCCAACCTCGGGCACGTACAGTAAAAAGGCTCTTAGCTGACTGTGCTTGCGAGTTTCACAGTAATCTTACAATGGTTTTGACCTCTGTTTGTTACACTTTGTTTCCCTTCTAAATAGAAGCCAGCGCACAATTCAATTTGTAGGCCGCCAGCCTAGACAAACAGACGCCTTACACAGAACGAAGGATTAAAATTGAGACATTACAAAGAGGTAACAGTTGCCTTTCCTTAATGACAAAATCATACCTTATTAATTATGATGAGCAAAGTGACATCTAGCATTGCCAGACTAACATGTTAGAAAATGTTGTGAACTATCAAGTAAGATCAAGAGTCTCATGTATCTAATTAATAACCTGAAAGCAACCTTAATTGATTCATCATGGAAAATTCTGTTCCTGGTTCTTGTTTCTTCTCAAAGTTGATTTGGTCCTGCTTTTCTGCATATATTGCCTTTAGCCCCAAATAATAATCTTTTTCAAAACATGGAAGTTTACAAAACAAATGGTGTGATGTTTTCCTCATTGTCTGTAAGAAAGGATAAGTAAGGGGCTGGAGAGACGGCTCCAGGGGTAAAAGTACCCATCCTCTGAGCATGGGGCTGGAGTTGGGATCCCAGCATTAGCTTAGCCAAAAAACATAGGACTCCAGATTGAATGAGAGACCCTGCCTCAAAAAAAAAAAAAAAAACCGAAGGCAGAGAATGATAGATGAGGACACACAAGGCCTTCCTCTGGCCTCTACAAATAAACAGGTGCCCATACTTGCAAGCATACTTGCACATACACAACAAACACATATACATACTTGAACTTGCACACATACACACTACACAAGAACATGTGAAAAGGGGGGTTATCTAAGGACTTTCTTGTGTTATTGCAGCATAACGAAAGCCTGGGTCTGATAACTGGTAAAATTCTCAGTTTTTATGGTATTTTCTTTGTTAAACTAGGAGAACACTTAATCAAACACACTGACATAATTTCCAGTCTCATTTTATGTCATGACATTCAAGACTATTTTTCCAGAAATGCTTCTGTAAAGTTGTGTACCTACAAGAAAATTTGAACAAATGTTCTCAATTAAGCCTTAATCATAACCCGGTTTTGCAGGACATCTTCAAGTATGATGGGGAGAATTCTTTTACCTGTGTGTCCTGGTAGAAATCAAACACTAACTAAAATATAAGATATCCATTGCTACCAGAAGTTAAGTGTCTTCTCTCTCAAGAACCAAACTTATTTAAATAAATAATTATTCGTGGTTCGCGAGATCACTGCAACTGATAATATTGTCCCATGTCTGCTAGTTTCAGACAACAACCAAAAATGTTAAAACTATCTTAAATTTACATATTTGAAAATAAACAATTGCACATTTGTTTCCATAATGGCAGCACTGTTCTTCAAATTTATTTGCACAGTTGATATAGGGTATTGGGTCAGCAAGAGACATCACTTGAGTAGGGCTGATAAAAATACCTCTCTGGTAATTGAAGTCCCAGAAGGCATAGAGAGAAAGTGGGGCCCTGTAGAGGTGACACTTACTAAGGGTTAGTGGGAATGGCAGACTTACAACTCTAGATTGGTGGTAAACCTCTCTCTGCTGAGAAGATGTTGGATGATCCTAAGTCACTGTAAAAGTAACTTACCTTAAAGCTGTTTCAGGAATCAGGAATGATTTTTCAGCTTTTTTCCTCTGTTTCCTCTCCAAGTTCTCCAGGGACTGGAGCAGCACTAAACACACTGAACAACTAGCAAGGCACCTGGCAATCAATGAAAACAATGAGAACAGTTAGGCCATGCTGGTGTGGACCTGCTGCCTATCAGCAGAGTAGGGAGAGCAATGTCAAAGTGTTATGAAAGAAAGCAGAGCAAGCTTACTTACTGGGAAAACAGCCACAGCCTAACCTTTAGCTCAGTCTGCTTGATCCTAATACTTTAAAGTGCCAGCCTATAGGAGACGATATTCACCTAAAATGTAATGCTAATGCAAAATCTCCTTTTTAAGAATGATTCCTCAAGTTTGGGTGAACTGGAGTTACTCATTTTTCCTGCTTTCAGATTACAAATTATAGAATTATAGATTATTTTATTTAAAAAGGCACAAACTTGGGCCAACCACTTCTGATGGACCGTCATCAGGGTGTTGATCATTTAGATAGCTTTAGGTCAATGCTCTGCACACAAGGCAGGCAGGATCAGAGGCATAGAATGAGAGGGGAAGTCATTCTAAAACTGTGCTATGGGTTATTATGTGACACTGTTCCTGGGAAAACATAAATGTGTATTCATCCCAGATGAATGGGAGCGGTAGCAAACCAAAGTAACATGATTACCAAAATTCCACCTTAGTGAACCAATTCATTTACTTGGGTTATTTATAGTAATATGGACAAAATATTACAACAGTTATTTATAGTAATATGGACAAAATATTACAACAGTGTATACAGCTCAGCAATAGCTGTATCACCAAAAGTCCATCCCAGAATGAATGAAAAATATCTGGAAAATTTGTAATATTGGAGTGTCTCACTTTCTCATCAATATTTATTGTTTATATAATCTTGAGGAGGAAGATGCAGCCATATATATATATATATATATATATATATATATATATATATATATATATATTTACGTGTGTGTGTGTGTGTGGTGTGTGTGTGTGTGTGTGTGTGTGTGTGTGTGTGTGTGTGTGAAATTTCAGGAACTTCCTGGGATTCTCGAGTTTACTTTCTGAATCTTGTTTCAGCTCCAAGAAAATTCCTGCACAAAATAACTGCAGGAAAGTTGCATCAGTTCTCTATTAATCAGGATGGAATTTAAGATTAAAAAATGACAAAGAGGTATAACTGTAGAAATCAAGTCAAGTTCATAAATAAGTAGACCATGCAATTATGTTTTATACATCTATATCTTTTTTAGGACCTAACTTTGCGCAGAGGATACCAGTTAGTCATCAGCTATGACAAATGACCATGAGTTAAAATACCAGTATTTTGAAGCCAGGTGGCCTTTAATGCCAGCATTCACAGAGGCAGAGACAGGTAGATCACTGTGAGTTTGAGGCCAGCCTGGTCTACAAAGCAAGACAAAGCTACATGGAGAAGCCATGTCTTAAAAACAAAACCCAGTACTTTGGGAATGTGAATAATCCCCAAATTTCATTGAGTGAATAATACATAACGTCTAGTTAATGATGGAGAAAAGCCCAGGACAGAGAAAACCAGTGAATACTCATTTCATGAGATAGTTTTAATTTAGAGTTCTTGGCCACATAGTTAGTCCCTGAGAATCTTTATCACTTTATCTTGAAGGAGTGGTCTGATGTCATAAGCACATTTATCATTTGTTTTACCTCTTTACCAGTTTTTATCACTTTTTATTTTTATGTTGACAATTGTGTGGAAAGGGACTTATGGTGGGGAGCTAGAGGAGGGTACTAGATTTAATGTCTTTCTGTCATATTAGAAAGATAATCTCACAATAGAAATTGTTACTAAAGCTCAATTCCTATCCAGAAAGGCAAAGAGGATGGACATCAGAAGATGGAGAAAAGAGGGAACAAATCAGGAGCCTGACACAGAGGACCTCTGAAAGGCTCTGCCCTGCAGACTATCAATGCAGATGCTGAGACTTATGGGCAACCTTTGGACAGAGTGCAGGGAATCTTATGAAAGAAGTGGGAAACAGTAAGATCTGGAGAGGACAGGAACTCCACAAGGAGAGCAACAGAACCAAAAAATCTGAGCACAGGGGTCTTTCCTGAGACTGATACTCCAACCAAGGACTATACATGGAGATAACCTAAGACCCCTGCACAGATGTAGCCTATGGCAGTTCAGTATTCAAGAGGGTTCCATTGTAATAAGAACAGGGACTGTCTCTGACATGAACTGATTGGCCTGCTCTTTAATTACCTCCCCCCGAGGGGGAAGCAGCATTACCTGGCCACAGAAGAAGACAATGCAGCCACTCCTAATGAAACCTAATTGACTAGGATCAGAAGGAAGAAAAGAAGACCTCCCCTATCAGTGGTCTTAGGGAGGGGCATGAATGCAGAGGATGGAGGAAGGAAGGGATTGGGACATGAGGAGGGAGGGAACCACAAGGGAGATACAAAGTGAATAAAGTGTAATTAATAAAGAATTAAAAAAAATATATATAGACTTTGTGAATAAACAGAATAAGAAATTTAAAAAAAAGATTGGGCCAAAATTCATTATAATTTCACTTAGAAAGCCTAGCTCCAAGGTGGTTGGTCACATCCTGATACATTGTCTGTGTTTAAGATGGAGATGTGTTTGGGAGGATAAAATTTCTCCTGGATGCTAGCCCAGCAGGAACGGTTCTAATAAAATTCTCACTTAAAATGAGAAGAGTAAATTGTAAAACAAGTTAATATAGTTTTCCATTTAAATTTTCTTAGTTATTTTCTGAAGAGTTCTAGATAAAGTTATCCCATGAATAAACACCTTGGGACCCGGGCCTCAGAGGCTTCACTCTTACTGTTTTCTCGGTTTTGCATCTTTGGTTAGTTCTCTAGCCTTTCCCATGTCCCTACAAGGTTTGCAAAATGCACTCCCACCTGTCTTCCCTTCTACTTGTTAATATGGCCTTTGAAATGCTGATGGGATGGTTGGCTAAAGTAGGAAAATGCTAATTTTAGAGAATATATGATGATGAATAATTGGTAAGGGCATATTTGAATTTTAGTCTACTGAAGAAAATTTACTTGTCAGACTTTCACAAAAATTTTGATTTTTCTAACTTTAAAATTCTTGATTATGTCAAACAACTTACTGTGATCCAGTCTTTCCATTTATTTATTTATTTATGTATTTATGTCTTTATTTATGTCTTTCTTTATTTATTTATTTATTTATTTATTTATTTATTTATTTATTTATTTAACGTCTAGACATGGGTTCCCTGCTACAGCACACATGTGGAAGGTCACAGGATACTTTGTTTAGTCCATATTCTTTTTGTACCTCCAAACGGGCTCCAAGCATCCATCTAAGTCAGCAAACATCTAACACAGCAAGTGCTTTTACCCACTGAACCATCATGCTAGTGCTGACGTGTTTTTCCCAAGGACTATTGAATGCAATATTTTTCAGAACGAGGTGTTTTTAGACAATAGCTTCCATATTTAAACAGTTTAGTGTTTAAGAAAACACTAATGTTTCTTTGAGAGAAAATGTGTATGGTAGACACGGCTTGTTTAGGATAGGATATCCTAAATAAGCCTGAGTCCGGTTTAAATGAACCGGTAATATATAATAAGCAAGACGTCTTCAAACAGAAGCATGAAGAATGAGGGAGGCACAAACAGCATCTCACAGCAACATGCCTGGTCTTTTCTCCAGAACATGGCTCAGTATTCCCTAATTTCATGTTTGAAACAAGTTTATAGAACCTGGAGGCCCTAAGTACCAAGAATCAACTGCACAGACTTTCTCCCACGAGAGGAACTTTTGCAGTTCAGAAATAAAGTTGCAGGCGGGTGCCTAACGGAAGAAGGAAAGCAAGCGTGGACTGAATCTATTCCATCTGAAGCAGAGAAAGAAAACTGGTTTCATCAGGAAAACTTGGACACTCAGTGTGTGGGGACAAAAGCCTGAACCCCGCTGACTTTCTGTTATAGAACATACATTTGGCTGTGCTCATCAAATTAAACAAAGAATACAAGTGTTTTCGAGAGAAGTGTGCATTATTATTATTATTATTATCTTCATCATCTTTATCATTCTTGTATTCTAGGTCATTTTAAACACACAAAGAACAATGCCTCTGGCTTTGTTTTGTAAATGAAATGGAAATTGACTTAATATGACTTTTATCAACAGTAAGAGAACCTGTGGCACTGATACTGTGGTACTGTTTTCTGGCACCGATACTGTTTTCTTGTTAGGTAAAGCCTTTTTTTTTTTTTTTCAATATTCTAAGGCTTTGGAGTTCTGGCATAAACACTTCGTTCTGTCACACCTTATTGAGCATTTATATATAATCCATGGAACCCTGGAAAGAATAATCCTCATCATAAAAACACTCTGTCCTCTGAAAAACTGGAAGAGTAGACATGTTTAAATGGGGCTCTTTGTTTACATCTAGTTATTTTTCAATTTGTGTGAGTGTTTTGCCTGCATGTATGCGTACCACCTGCATTCCCGTTGCCTGTGGAGGGGGCTGTATTCCCTGGGATTTGTGTTATTACAGCTGGTTATCAGCAGTCTCCTGGGGACTGGGTATTGAACGCCAGTTGGTCTTCTGGAATAGCAGTCAACTCTTAAACACCAGGCCTTCTCTTCTGTTCCTAATCTAAAGTCACTATAGGAAGAGGCCAGCTGCACTAAGCCTATAGAGTTGAGTCCTTCTGGCAGCCATGCCACGCGAGATAGGCTGAAGTCTACAACTCACCACAGACACTCCAATGAGAAAAAGGATGTTAATCAAAAATATCTTGTTAATCCTCAGGCGAGGCATACTTGAAACTTCCCCCATTAAAATCCTCATCTACTTTTATTTGTAATTCATTCTGGCACTGATTCTAAGAAGTCTCTGACATTGTATAGGAAAATAAAAATTATAAGCTCTAGTAATATGAAAAGTTAAGGAAAAAACACGATTGAACCAAGGCTTATTAATTTATTTAAATCTTAATTTAAATCTTTATTTAAATCTTAAATCTTTATTTAAATCTTAATTTATTTAAATCTTTCTGGATCTATCTTGCATCAATTGCCCAAATTTATGAGCTTAGTTTGCCCACATTTCCTAAGTGTAATTACTAAACCAACTACAGTAGGTAATAATTAAAATAGATACATGCATTATTAACCACTTTTAGATTTTTTTTACATTGAACATTGTTCCATAACAATGTAATATGAAATGGAGAAAATTCATGGAATTTTTACATAAATAGATAAATATACCTTTCTCTAATATTTGGAAAAGAAGCATTAAGGTGAAAATAGAATGCTGATATTTTGGGCTTAACTAACGTGGGGAATGAAGACTTCAGAACAATGAAGGAAAACTTCAAACCATCATGGCCATGAAACTTAACAATCTAACACCCTACTTGTTAAAATTACCAAAAATAAACAAAAACTTGATTCAGTTAAATATAGCAAATACAATTATGTTGAAATGCAATTTGATTTACTAACAAGAATGTGAGTTCAGTACACGCTGTACCTTATTAGTATATGAGACATTTAAAAAAAAACAGTAAATAAAATATGAAGGATCACATAGAAAATATGACATGGTGGAGCAAGTGAGGCGAAAAGTTGTATGGACTCCTAAAATACTCACTGACTTTTACATTCAACCTTAGACAAAAATATTATCCATAGTTTTAACATTGTTCTTTCAAAGGAAATGCTAAGTGTGATAAGGAAAATTAGGAAAAATGGAGTAATCCTAGCTGTGCTGACACAAACCACTGCTGGGCACACAGAGCCTCAAGGGTGTGGCTGACAACCTTTTCCCAGACTTTGTTCTGAAAAGTCCTGAACAAGGGATCATGCTGCCACTTCCTCTGAAGTGTTGATATGTAATGAGAGAAAGTACACAACTTGATCGTAGAGTAGACAAGGTTGCCTCAACCTTATTGTGTTCTCCTTTGGTTCACAACAGCTAGTTAGGTTGTGACAGGCTGGCCACCCTTTTAAATATCCATTCATGATATGGTACTGGTCAGAATTCTGACAGCCATTCAGAGAGCCAATAGGTATCTTCTCGATGAAGTACTACCTTTGGGCAAACTGTTGATAAAAAATCACTTTGAAGGACCCTTTAGTATTAGCGTTCAATGGCCATGTTCAGAGATAATGCTTTCCTCCTCCCTTCCTACAGCTACCACCACCGCAGAAGACAGACGCGGAAGATGTAGGGAGCACATGCTGGAGACGTGCTCCCCCCGGGGGATGTAGAGTACAGACAGTAGATTCGAGAGAAATCTTCATGGAGCTGTTCACAGCAGAAAACTAGGCAACTTCTAACATGTTTCTGGTTCTGATAAGCTATGAAAATAATGCTGATTTGATAAGCTACGTGGCATTTTTCTCCTGTCTAGCAAATATTGACCCATACTTTTAAAATAATGATTAGCTAATGGTAGACTCAGGGTAGATGTTTAATCTCAGCTGTTAAATTTTCTATAATTTATCAAAATGTCATTCCCATAAACTACCAATCACTTTTGCATCAAATCCTACAACTTTGAAGGGTGATTAACTTCTACATTATTTGTTTTGAGCCATATTTGAACCAGGGTCAGTCTTCTCACTGAAAAAAGCAGGAGAATTTTCTAAAAGGTAGAATTCCCAATCTAAATACGGTTGCATATACATAAATGTTGTTTATAAGTACCTTTCCTGGCACACAGGCAGTGCTCAGTGTATACATGTGAGCTTGTTTAAAAAGCAAGAAAGAAGGAAGGAAGAAAGGGAAAGAGACAGGAAGGGAAGAGGAAGGGAGGAAGGAAGGAAGGAAGGAAATAAGGAAGGAATGAAGGAAGGAAAGAAAGAACGCAGAAAGGAAGGAAAGGAAGAAGGCAGGGAGAGAGGGAGAAGAGGGAGAGAGGAAGGGAACAAAGGAAGGAGGGTTAGCTTGCTTACCATTCATGTTCCACGGCAAGGGAAGTAATGCTGGAATGTGACGGTGCTCATTCATGGCTTTTTGTTTGTTTTTGATCTTCAAACCTAATATTCTGACATTTAAGGGACATGTGTTCTGGAAGATTGTAGACTGTTGGTTTATATTTGGAAGAAATAGGCTGGAGTATGTGACAGAGCTGGATTCAAACTCCAACCTGACTCTAGCTGTGTGGTCTTGGGCAAAAAACTTACCTCTACTGAGTTTCAGTCTTTTAATTTTGCACAACCCCAGTGATTCTGTGGGAATTAAATTAATTAATATATGTAAAGTGCTGAGCACAATAACAATTCACTGAGAAGTTGTTAATATTAATGTTTACCGCACTCTGGCAACCCCACAAGTGATTATCAGTACTAATTCTGTTTACACATGACACGGAAAACTCAGGGTACAATAAAATCAAGTATTTAAATAATTCCTTTTGTTTTTTTTCTTTTTTCTTTAATTAAGACATAATCATAACTGTATTTTGATTGGTTATGGGGTTTTTTTTTCTGTTTGTCTTCATCTGTTGCAGAGATAGATGTACTCACATAGACAGAGGAAAGACCACAGGCCTCAACCCTACACAAAGAAAGCTACTAGCAACTAGGCAATGCTGAGAGTGAAGGAAATAGACTTTCCCAGAGAAGAGCACACCAATCGGTTGGTTATCTAAATACCAAATGGCTAGCCCCGAAAACATGCATATAAGTAACATTATACAGGCTGAGAAAGTTTTTATTTAAAAAATATACTACACTTACATACTATACATATACAACAATTCATGAAAAAAAGAGGCCCTAAATTTGAAAGAGAAGAAGGTATATTATAAATGCATATACTATACATATGGGTAATTACATTATTTCCCATCCCTCTTTCTTGTTCCCCCTCCCTCCCGAGCTCATTCCCTCTTCTTTAATTGCTATTGTTATACATATAAATAATCAGTAAATACAGCCTACTGAGATCAGTCAGTTTGGATGTATATGTTTCTGGGGATGACCACTTGATACTGGATACACAGTTAAGGGACTCATCACTGGGAAAATCAGTCCTCCCTCTCTTGGCACTTGGTAACTGCCTGTGGCACTTCGTATGGGTGTGGGCCCATGAGAGTCCCACCCCCATTCCTGTTTGGAGTTGTAGCGTGAATTAGTTTTATACATCAGTTTTTAGTTTCTGTTAGAAGTCAGTTAGGTTCACAATAGTGTTCATCTTCAAGTATGTATCATTTTAGGTGGTTCAGAAATCAAAAGGCAGAATAATTACAAAGCAAAGTGATCTTTCTTAGGTTTCATACATTCTTCTGTCCTGCTTGTTTTGTAGAAGAATTAGCAAGCCATGTGAAGATGCCAAATGAAATTAGGCCATCCAATTAAATTGGGGCATACTTACACTATAAATTAATTGGTGTTTTATATAATATTCTACTATAACTGGATTTTTCTAAATCTTATTTGCTAAATCTGATGTCATTAAGTTGATAATCACATTATTTTTATCTTAATTTTTTTGTTTTTGAACTACACTAAGTCACCTGAGGTAGTCTAAATAAATACCCCACACACTGGACCCATTCTTCCCGACTCTCTAGAGTTTTGCAACATTCTTCTAAAATCACTGGAGGTCTTCAACTGAGAAATAATTTATACCTGTGCACACACACTTATATCCACACACATAAATGTGCCCATTTTAAGTTTCTGGTGCAGTGAGTTTTAACAAACAACACATACCTGTTTTGCTAATATATTTTATCAATCACTCAAAAAAAAATAAGTTTGCCTTTTTTTCATAGGATATCAGCATTCTGCAAGTATTCCTGAAATGTACATTTGGCCAATGGGATTCTTTTTTGATCATCTTCAATAAAGTTTAATTTACAAAGTGGGACCATTATTAATGATTATTTGCTATTATAAAATTATACCAATTTTAGTACTAAAAAAATAGAAGGATTGCAAAGAAATAGCTGGAGAAGTATTTCATATGAAGAACCCACCTCTACCTGCTGGAGCTTTCACCACCTACTGGGTCTCGCTTCACTGGTGTTGTTTGTTGCTACCGATCCCAGTTTACAAAGGGATCTAAGACCCAGGTTGAAGAAAATGCTCAAGGAGCTGGCAATTAGGCAAGCTATGATTCAATCCACAGTCTGGTCTCAAAGTCCTCATGCAGTTATAATCTGTTGTAATTTTGAAGTTCTACCTTTCCGAATCTTTCTGAACCCAATTGACAGAGTCCAACTTTTATCCTATTTATTTATTTATTTATTTATTTATTTATTTATTTATTTAATCACTTTACAGCCTAATCCCGTCCCCTCTCTCCTTCTTCTCAGAGAAAGGGAGGTCCCTACGGAGCATCAACCCACCTTGGCACCTCAAGTCAAGCAGGACTGTGTTAAGGACATCCTTTCACGCGGAGGCCTGACAACGCAGCCTGGCTAGGGAAAAGGGATCCAAAGGCAGGCTGCAGAGTCAGACACAGCCCCTGCTCCCATTGTTAGAGCACCCATATGTTGACCACGCTGCACAGCTGTTACAGATGTGTAGGGGGCCTAGGTCCAGCCCACACATGCACTTTCCTTGATGGTTCAGTTTCTGTGAGTCTCCATGGGCCCAGGTTAGTTTACTCTGTAGGTCTTTTATGTGAAGCATGAACACAGCAGTTTCTCTGTCTCAGCTGACAAAAAAATGCCTTCTAGAAAGAATCAACCAATCCAAACCAAACAAGTAAAATTCTGGCTCAATTTTCTTCTATTTCTACTAAAGCCTTTATAAGTTGGAACTGGATTATATATTTGTTGGTTCACCTGCCCTAGATCACCTGAGCCTGAAAGGCTGATGACAAAGAGTTGAAAGGACATAAATGTTACAAGTTGTGATTTAGAGGAAAGGAAATTGGTTCTTACGCTAATGAACTTTACAGTTCTCTTCAAACTGTGTGAATGCCATACCCTTGTCATGAAGTGAGAGTGAGATGAAGAACTTAAAATACTGGGCGTTGATATCTTGTTCCTGCATGCTCTGAGTATCTTCGTTCTCTTCCTTTATGGATGTATTCTTCTTTTCCTTTTGACATATGTGGTGTAGAAACAGACCACAAAACCATGGGAATTTCTACAATGGAGGACACAATGTGAGGACCTGCTTCAGAGTCATTTCCTGATAGTGATGTCTTCCAGAGAACTTTGAGTTATAAATTCAGAGAAAAGAAACTGACTTGGTTGGGGTTCATGTGTGTCCATATTTACAGCAAGTCTGAAATCCTCTAGCAAATAACGGATGTTCAGCAAATGTGTATTCAACTTGAACTATTTTGGTAAAGTCTTTGAAAACTGAGACTATGCTGAATTCTGAGTCACTGAGGGAAACGAGTTCCCGTTACTGATGGCAAAAGTGTGCAGGGACTGCAAAGCCAAAACAATTTTGGCAATAATTTTGATTCTGGCAATCTTAGTTCACCAGGAAAACATCCTGAGAAGTTCAACCGAGTTTTTAAAAATTCAGCAAAAAATGCAGATGGGACTACAGTACAGGCTCCAGGAACATCATCAAACAGAGAAAGTTTTGGATGCCTGGCTGTCTGTGGCATGTGTTCTGGCTTTTACCAGAACACATGAAACCACAATTTGAATGATTCTAGTAATTAGGGATTGAGTGTGGGCAGAGGCCAAAGGATAATGCTGTGACAGCAACAAAGGAATTGTAAAGACTCTTGAGTGCAGAGAACTGCAAAGTGGGTTAGCTTCTCCGTGCTCGCTGATCTGACTGATGTGTTCTTCAGAAAGCGTGGGGATCACTTGTTCTGTGCTCGCCAGTAACCTACTCACGTTGGTTTTTGCTGCTCCACCTTCCTGAGGTCACAGGTTCTTGAAGGGAAGTATCATTCTTATCAGGACTCTTAACTTCCTCACCCTTTGCATATCTACTTCAGATCATTCAGTATCTCACCCCCCAGGGCTTTCATTTCACTTTTCCCTCTATTGGCATCTATTTCTTGTAGCTCTTTGCTCTGTAGTTTTCTGCCTGTGACTTTGACTCCATATAGAACCCAGTAAGGCTCGTGTGTTTCTATAGATTCTAGCTGAATGTTTTCATAACTCCCTTTACCCACCATCATGTGGCTGCATCTTGGTTTGAACATCTATTATTAGATTGTTATAGATTCGTTTAAAAGCCACCTGTGAAGAGAAGATTATTCACAACCCCCTTTAGAGCCTGACAAGCTCAACAAATATATATTAGACTATCAATCAACCACACAAATAGAATTTATCATTACTTAGCTGTACAGCCAACTTAAAATTTGTAAGGGAGGGAGATAAGGAAGCTTGATTTTACAAATCCTCTTCATTTTTTTAAGTGGCCCTCCGCCTGTCCATTACCCTTATTTTAATTATTTCTAGTTTCTCTTCTGCTTTATCACCTGGAAATTTCACTGATGCCAGTTGCCATATTCCAACCCCTTTCTGTTTTGTACTACGTAGTAAACAGGAACTTTGTATCTCTTGCCGCTAGGAATGCTATTGATCCCACCTCCCTTGAAGGACTTAAGTGATAACTGGAGGCAGTTTAAGGCCTTTACCTAATCAACAAGAGGAAGAGACACTGGTTAGTATACTCTGTCCTTGGTGGTTTCTTTCCCTAACAGTATTAGCATTGCTTTCTTCCCCTGTAGCAAAACCTATTTCATGAGAACTTCAGGCTGATTGGCCAGACAGATGATAAGATCCAAACAAGTTTTTTAAGACATCCACAAACTGTCCTCAGAGGCTAATTTTAGAAAGTGCTTTGTGCAGACAAAATAGTTTAAAAACCAGAGATTTCTGCCAGCCTGCCTTTGTCACATACATAACAAAATACGTGGTGACTGGATTGTAGATCATGTAAATTAAGTGCCAAGTCTATTGTAAGATCATTGTAATATGGGTCATAGCTTTCAATATAGTCAAAATCTGGCCTGGAATCCAGTTCCTTAGAGAGAAATCAGTTTATCAACTGCCAGAGTGTCAAGCCCAAAGGAAAAGCAATGACATTAACTCCTCCATTATACGTAATATGGGTTAAGAGGGGTCCCTTGAGATTTCTTCAAATGCTTGCCATTTTATATATTTGAAGCAAGACTCTTGGTTGTGTTTGAAGTATGGATCACTTGTTTTATTTGTCATGAGAATTCAATGCCCAACATGGTTGCTTACTTAGCAGCTTTAAGTGTGGCTAGAAGAGCAAATAGGAGTCAGAGTTCCTCTTCAGCAGGGTTCTCTTTCTAATAACCTTACCCTGCAGCAGATGAGCCTCCCAAACATCACACACAGCATTCCACCACCCCCAACACATACTTTTACTTGGTAAGGTCCTGGAAACTGTGGAAGCAAAAGTGTAATCTGTGTGCCCCCTTATCATAGTCGGTCCTTTGTTGTGGAGGAACAATCCATGGGGAGTGTCACTTTGATTTCTTCCATGAGCTTAATATGTAAGCGTTATGATGGTTTTTCCTCCCTTCTCTAAGCTCCTGGAATAAAGACTCATGAGACCCAAAATATATTTGCAAATACCTAGGCCATATAGTGAGGCTCTTCTCCAGCTGGCTCATAACTTAAAAGAACTTATTTACACTATTCTGCCATGTGACTGGCTATCTCTACTCATGTACCATGTGTCTGTGCTTCTCACATCTTGCTGGGATGAATATCCTGTGCCACCTGTCTCTATCCCAGAATCCTTTCTGCCTGCCAGATGTCCCACCTTCTATTTTCTGACTCAGCTGTAGGCCATTAGCTTTTTATTGACAGGTGATGCTTCCATACAGACACAAGAAATTCCTTCTACATATAAAGTAATTTCAAGGCAAAGATGTTTCTTCTTATGTAGAAATCTCAGGTGTAATTATTTCATAATATAACGCTCTCTAGGATCCATATAAACCAGAACTATCAGGACATATGTTATGTTCACCATACATTAGTGGAGCACTGGTTTAGATCTAGGCCACAAAACGAACAGGATAAGTGGGGATTCTGTCCACTGTGAGATCAAGCTGTACATGGAAAGGGAAGCAATAATAAGTAAGAAGACAGCAATGGGCTAGGTATCAGGACTATGCAGTAACTGAGTAGAACAAAGCCTTTGCAAGTGAGTGGAGAGATAGTTTTAGATATAGATGGAGGTCCACCAGATCTGAGAAAGAACTAGCGTAGCTGAGAGCTCAGTGATGGTTAGTCGACAGCTAGTGAAAATGCAGAGCTGTCAGCATGATACAGGGCAACACCGAGCAGCAAGACCATGGGACAAGACGGGACCTGCCTCCTTTAAGGAATATGAGACATTAAGTATAGACGATTAGTGGACAACATCAGAGCCGGGTCACTGGACGCTTAACAGGCCAGACAGCCCATTTGGTTCTGTTCTGTTTCCAGTCTGATGGGAGGGAAGAGGACAAATTAAGATGCTTTCCATGGCGGCAGGGGCCATATAGTTAATCCAAATGAGGACCCTTCTGAGAACGAACGTGGACCCTGTCAGCAGAGGAGCTGGAAACAGACTGTGCTGAGCAACCTGTGGCTTGGGAGCTTCATAAACCTTTAGCTGTTGAGGTGGCGTGGAGGCAGAGAGTAGTGGATGGGAACTTTTATGCCATTTCATTTGGGCCCCAGGTAAACCCTATTTGCCCGGTACAGTAGGCCCTCGGGGTGTGTTTATTAGATGAGGGAATCTAGCAGCTTATTATCCTTGCTTGAATTCATTTATTTATTTTAAAGATTTAATTTATTTGTATGTATTGTGTGTCTCTGGTGCCCTTCCCCACCCAATCCCCTTCTGTCTGTCTCCTCGACCCCGTGTGAGTGTATGTGTATGTGTGTGTTCTGTATTCTGTATATGTGCAGGTACCAAGGAGGCCAGAAGAGAGCAATGGATTCCTGGAGCTGGAGTCCCAGGTGGTTATGAGCCTCTTGACATGAGCTGACAGAACACACTTGAAAGAACAGCAAGCGCTTGTAACAGCCTAGCCCTCTCCAGGCCCCAGGCCCTGGCTTTACAAACCAGGCCATGCTAAAATATATTGTGGACTCTAATTCTGATCACACAACCAACCACAGGGTTAAATTCTTTATCTTTTCTTTTCTTTTTTTTTGAGACAATATCTGACAATGTATCCCAGATTGACATGGATCTTGCTATTCAGCTCAGGCTGGCTTTGAACTGATAGCAAGCCTCCTGCCTCACCCTCCTGATTGCTGAGTTTATAGGCCCAAGCTACCATGCTTTGTTTTTTAATAAATACCTCATAATAGTTGTTCTGAATCTTTTAAACTCCTCCCATTTCTACTTTTCTTTTCCCTTTATTTCTTCTCCTGAAGCTTTAGTGGTCCACACAGAGAGATGTATAGAACACAGCTGGCTGTTTAGAGACCATACATACATGTAGAACATAGGGATGTTCATAGGCTAGTTTTTATTGAAGGCAGGGAAAAGAGAGGACCATAAAGAAGTGTCTTTGAGAAGCTTTTTTATCCTTTCCTTTGAAGCATCCACTGTAACAGCTGATGCTAAACCAAACAGGCTCCAAGTGGGCATTTTGGCAGGGTTCATTTCACCAAGACAGTGGGATCTTTGTCCAACCTGTCATCCAACCTAACATGAACAGCTGCCCAGTTTGTGCAGCTGAAAACAGCGATCTGCTTTGTCCCCTTTTAATTACTTAGGATACTGTTTTACTTCCAGGTTAGGAGACCCGGGCCTGATCTGCAGAGTGTCCCATCCTACCACCTAAATTTTCATGTGAGATGATTTGCATCACATGCTCAATTAAAAAAAAAAAGTCACAAACAAACAAAACCCAGCATATCTCAACTGATTGTGGTGGCATATATCGGCAGTATCAGCATCCAAGAAGCAAAGGCAAGAGGGTTATATTAAGGCCAGCCTGTTCTACACAGGCAGATCAAGTCTCCAAAGGCCTGTGTGTGACTATGTGCATGTTCAGGTCTTTGTGTCTTCACGAACATGTGTATAATCTCCTGTGTGTACAGTTGTGCTGCATCTTCACCCCCAAGGACAATGTTCATCTTTTACAGTCAATGCCTGCTTATTCCTCTTTATTCTGTTTTCGTGAAATTTTTTTTTACCTGTGTCTTCATCATCAGTCCTTGTAGTTTATTGTATTCATTTGTGCTGTTCATGAAAATCTCCTATGTACTGTGAGATAAAATATATTGTTTGTTTGTGATTCTCTGACAAAATATTTTTAATTTATAAAACTAGTTTCTGTTTTAGACGCTATAGAAAACCACATCTTTCAGGTCATCTTTGAAGATTCTAAGGTGTGTGCTATCTGCCCCTGCTTTTACTTAATATCATTCTTTTATCTTTTAAGTAAAAACTAGACAGTTAGCCTGCTAACTGACATTATCACGGAAGGACAATGACAAGCTTGCTTTCAAACATAAAAAAATCTCCATTAGTCACACAGAGTGTTATGTTCACTTTACCATAGCCACAGAACCGCACAGAAAAATATGTACCATTTCTAGTGTCCTGTGCACTTGGAAGGTATACTTCTGAAATTCAGTATGCCAGCCTGTGGCCTTCATAAGCAACCGTGTCTTCTTTGCGACATTATCTGCTAAGACAACTTTCAGCAGGGGCAGGACCGTGCTTTTGTCTGGAAGGAGCATCCCACTTGCAGAGAAGGTTATTAGGTGATGTAGGGTGGGGAGAGGAAGATGCACGTTTTCCTGTGTGAAAATGGAAAGGGCACGGGAAGAGTCAAGAATTTCCCTGAGATGCAGACTGTCAGTAAAACGGACTCTGCCGGCTGCAGTACGTCACTCACTCTTGCTGGCAGCCTATTGCGACTGCCCCGAACCATTGACATAAAACGTTCACTGCTTGAATTAAACTGGAAAGTCTATTTACTGTTTTCCTTAAGAGTTTCAGAAATTAACACGCCAGTCTTTAATGGAAATGAGAAAGATCAATTCCAGAACACAGACAGAGCTATATCCTAAAAATAATAATAATAATAATAATAATAATAATAATAATAATAATAATAATAGAAAAACAGTTGTAGGGGAATGGGGAGGAGATACATATGCCACATTGTGTGTGTGTGTGTGTGTGTGTGTGTGTGTGTGTGTGTGTGTTAGAGAGAAAGAGAGAGGAGAACATCAGTCTTACACCACGGGGGGTTCAGTTCTCTCCTTACCCTGTTGGTCCTAGGGACTGGTCAGGTCACCAGGCTTGGAAATAAGCACTTTTACTCACTGTCTTGAAGGCCCACAAGGACTTCTTTCTTTATTTTTATTGCTAAATTAAAATTGTAATTACCTTTATTTTATGAGTGTTTTGTCTGAATGTATGTATGCGTACTCTGTGCATGCCTGGGGCTGGCAGTGGCCAGAAAAGAGCCTGGAATTGGAGTTTTGAACACCATGTGTTCCCATGTGGTGCCGGGAACTGAACCAAATTCAAGTCCTCTGGAATGGCTTCAAGTGTTCTTAACCACTGAGCCATCTCTCCTGCCCCGATTGTGTTAAGAACACTTAATTCTGGATATCCAACACCATGAGCCGAGGCCACCACAGTACTTCATACACTGAAACCAAGTCGCCCACACTGGGCCACCCTCCTCCTATTGTCATTCCAACTTGCCTTTCTTCCCTTTCCCTCCTCAGACTCCAGCTCTCATCTCACCTCTTTGAGAAAGTGCTCCATTCTGCTCCACCCCATCCTCTTCTGAGTGCTTCTTGCCTTTGGGCTCTGATCAGTGTCAGAGCTCTAACTGCCTTCTGAGGCAGGACGCCTCAGAATAAAATAAAATATGTTATACAAATAAAATATGTTATACAAAGATTCGCCCGGGCCATGTGAGAGAAACATGTTCTCTACTCTAGCTCCATTCACTGTGTACGGATTCTCTTCCTCCATCCCCATACTTAACACTCACAAAATGCTCAGGAGATATCAGCTAAAACAATAACCGATCAATACTATCTTCCCGAGATCATATCCTCAGAATGTCATGGTAACATGAGCTATCTAGAGTTATGTTTGAATGGGAAATTTTTAATAACATACCATTCTTTTTATTCTCATAGATATCTGCCTATGAATCAATAGATGCTACCTAGTTCTGCTTTGTTAAATTGAAGAGTCAGCGTTTATGGTAGATATTTGATTACCATGCCTTTCTGCAGATAATTAAGCAGAGTAGAAGTCTGACATGACTTTCTCAATGCGGCAGCCTGCTAGCAAATGAGCCCAATTTTCAACATCATCACACTAATGTTTGAAAAGTCAGTAAAGGGTTTTAATAACCATATGGAGTGTTCTGGGGAGATTTAGGTCACAGTATACAACATTTTAAGAGAAATTGTTTAAGAAAATTACTGTGTAACAACAGTTGCTGTGGCTACTAAAAACATTTTGTATTTTATGTGTGTGAGTGCTTTGTCTGCACATATGTCCATGTACATGAAGGGCTCTAATAGGCTACAGCCTGGCAACATGGCTCTGGCAGGCCTTCCCCTCCCCCTATTTCTTCAGCCTTGCTAAAAACCATTAGATCACATTCCTAGAGCTAGCCACCAAGGTCCATTCCCTTATTTGGCCACTTCTACTTCCTGAAGCTGACTACCAAGGTCCAGCTATCAAACTATCAAAGTCCAGCAATCAAAAACACCCTTCGGCTCACCTAATTAAAATAAATAATTAAATTTAAACACCTCATCCTAACTCTTCCTTTTACGACTATCTCCTGTCTGTCTCATTCCCTGCCATTTGTCTTTCTGACGCAAATAAATCTTCTTTGTGCTGAGAATTCAGTTTGGGGGTATCTTGTACTGATACCTGCTGTTTCACTATGCACTTGCCTGATGCCCAAGGAGACCAGAAAAGGGT
Organism: Psammomys obesus; assembly: GCF_907164565.1. Taxonomy (NCBI): domain Eukaryota; kingdom Metazoa; phylum Chordata; class Mammalia; order Rodentia; family Muridae; genus Psammomys; species Psammomys obesus. The sequence goes on along the minus strand of NW_026596040.1, from coordinate 30,668,868 downwards.
ATCAGATCCCCTTGACTGGAATTACAGACAGCTGTGTGCCTCCATGAGGGTAGTAGGAACCTAAAACTGGGTTTCTTGGAAGAGCAGCCAGTGTCCTTAACCACTGGGCCATCTCTCTAACCCTACAGTGTATTACTTCCTTAACAGTTGCTAAAAGTGCATTTTAAATATTCTCATTAGAAACATAAAGATAATTATGTGAGTCAATGCATAATTAGCTCCATTTAGCCATTTCACAATGTGTACATACTTGAAAATATGTCACACATAATAATTACATGAAACTTCTGTCAATTTAAAAATAAAGCATCTAGTGCTGAGTTCAGAACCCCCCTAGGGAGCACTCGCTTAGCATTCCTGAAGCCTGAGTTCCATCCTCAGCAGCAAGAAATAACTACTTTTAAACAGAAAGATATATTTAATTTGAAACTGTATCTTTTTCTATTTAGTTATAATCTAAGAGAAGCTTCACCTTACAATATGAATTTAATATCTGTTCATTTATCATACAACAACCAAAGGAAGATGTATTGTCTGGTTCGTATTAGAAGCCATTTCCTTTCCAGAATTCAGATCTATTTGCATTGGGGACAGGGAATGGGCATTACATCCTGGGCAGGAGGCGTTTCTGAAAGCAGACAAATATGAGAGCCACCATGTCAGGAACCCATTTTCTGGTCTGTGACTGACTGTGGGGAGCACTGGCTCTGTGCATGCTTCTAATTGCTTCTGCAATGATTAATCCCCTTATGCTATTCTTAATATTTTCTTCAGTCTTGGAAGAAATATATGGGAGAGAGATTTGTAGATCTTGAGAAATTAACTTCTCTTAAAGTTTTTTTTTTATTGTCACTAACAGAAGCCCTACTTTAAAGAAGTCAGTAAAACATTTGTTTCATTTTTTGTTTTCTTAAAATATGACTTGTTTCGAGTAAATGAGTCATGCAGCCCATTAGCCAGACCAGCGGACAGCTTTCCAGGTCCAGTATACTAAACGTTCCAAAAGTCCAAAAGTCTTGGAAGCTTGGTTTGTCAAACCGAGCAGTTTGTGTGACATCATCTGTGCATATGCTCTGAATGAGGGGTTATCATGTTTCAGGAGCTTACTCGCCTTCCATGGAAGCAAAGCTTGGGCTCCCAGAGAGCAGTTCTGTATGGCTGGGCACAATGTCAAGGGAGCGGCAACAATAGCTCTTCATCAGAAGTAGTCATCAGTCATTGCTTGTGTGCCAAGATCGGGGATCACATACCACTGGGGGAAACGGCTTTAAATCCTAACAGGATCAAGTTAGATAAACACGCTCCTTTCTTTTTCTTTTTCTTTTTTTTTTCCTTTTGGTTTTTTTGAGACAGGGTTCCTCTGTGTAGCCTTGCCTGTCCTGAACTTGCTCTGTAGACCAGGCTGGCCTCAAACTCATAGCAATCTACCTGCCTCTGACTCCCTGAGTGCTGGCTTCAAAGGCATACACCACCACTGCTTGGCTCTCAAACTCCTTTCTTTCCCCATGGATTTTCCACACTGGCTGGATTGCCTGAAGGCATCATGTGGTCTTCAACCTTTCAACCTTCGACACATCTACACTGGGCTCAAGGTGAACTGTACTGATGAGGAAAGATGGTTCCATCTTGGCTGCTGTTGAATCCTGCCCTCACAGAGCATTAAACTCTGAGTCCCAGAGCCTGCTTACAGAGCTTCTGGTCAACCTCCAGGGGCTAGGATGTTTGAATCTGTGAACTTCCTAGAATCTGATTGTGATGCTTACAGTCAGACTCACTCTGGACACAAGTGCTCACGTCTGTGCTCAGGCTGCTTTCCAGAATTACATGACCATGCTCAGATACCAGCCCCCGCCTCTGTCTCAGACTCTCGGTGTCCTGATTGTTGCATATTCTTGCACAGAGGGTTGCTTGTGAAGATCCTTCCAAATAAAAACTATTTTATGAATAAGAAACCAGTTTATTTGTGATAATCATATAGAGAATAGGTATTATGCAGGACGCTTGCTTTGAGTTTCAGGTGGGCATTTTTCTTTGACTATGAATAAAAATTACTAATAAATTATTGTATTGCAAGCAAAGATTCATAAATTTAGCTAGTTCAAAAATTACTTGAAAAATAAAGTAATGTTTATCCTATTGGGTTTCAAATAAATGGTTTTATTGAGATACAGACAACAGATTAATCCTTTAGAAGCAGTTAGTTCAATGGTTTTATTATATTCAAGAAGTTATTCCAATGTCACTTTCAGGACATTTTCACTGAAGTCCATATACCTAATCTTTGTCACTCAACATTTGCCCTTTCTTTCCCTAGTTCCTGGTATGAAATTATCTCTATGAATTTATCTTTACAGAATCGTTTCTATAAATAGAATTTTAAGCTATGTGGCCTTTTGCTTCTGGCTTCTTTCGCTCAATATTTTCAAATTCTTTGTGTGATAATAGCATGTGTGCATACTCTTTGTCTGGCTAAATAACATTCCATTGCAGAGATCCATGTACATATCCAATAGGTAACCATTTTATTTGTTTCCAGTTTGGAATCACTAAAGAATAATTATGCTATGAGCATTTGTGTATGAATTTGTGTAAGCCTAAGTTTTCATTTATCTTAGGTATAGAACTAAAAGAAGACCCAGGCTCATGGCCTATATCTGTGTTCATATTTTGAGGGATTGTTAAAATGCTTTTCAAAGTGCATGACCACTTCATAATTTACCCCGTAAATAAAGAAGGCTTCTTTTGCCACATCTTCATTGTCTGTAGTTGCCCGTGCTCCAGGAAGAGTCCGCCTTGGGACTATGAATCTATGTGTCCCCGAGGCTCGGATTACTCTTGTTTTCATGATCTTTCTGTCCATCCCTACGGTGTTTGAAAAAATACATATGCAAAGGATTCCTCCATTTAAAAATTTTGGTTTTCTTTTTATTGTTTAGTTACAAGGTTGTAGATAGGGAGAAAGAGAGATGGGGGGGGACAGAGAGGAGGGAAAGGATGGAGAGGGGAACAGAGAGGGAGAAAGAGAGCAGAAACAATGGGGAATTCCTTCCATATATAGTTATATATGATTTGCAAAGATTTTCTTTATGCCAGGGTGCTGTGTTTTCATTGCTCTGATATCTTTTGAAAAACAGAAGTTTTTACCCATTTCTTTTTTTGTCGTGAGTAATTTCGGTGTCATATCTGAGAAATGATCTTATCTTCTAAGAATTTCATATTCCTAGCTCACACATTTCGACTGATGTCTCATTTAGAGCTGTTTTACATATAGCGTCCAGAGCCCTATTTTAAAAGACTGTTCTTTCTTCACTGGGTTATTTTAGCACCTTTGTTCCAATTAACCATAGATGTCAGAGTTAAAAGTTTAAAACTAATGGGTTTATACTTAAGCCTAATCTATACTGTCTTGATTGTTGGAATTTTTTAAATTGGTAAGCCAGAACCCTTCAACTTGGTTATTATGTAATTCAAGATGGTTTTACTATTCCACTTTCTTTGCATATGTGTATAAGCTTTAGGATTTGCTTGTCAATTCTGTGAAAAAGACAGCTAAAATTTGATGGAGACTGGGTTATGTTATGATTATTAGCCATTAATGCTTGATGGCTACAACAGTGCCCAATGTATAAGAAGAAATAACTACTATTAGGTATTATTTTCCTGTCTTATCATTTGAGTCATCCCAAACATTCCTTTTCTATAGATAAATGCTTTGTTCATTTTTACTGTAATTGCCTTTTGGGGGGTGTGAATAGGATATTTTCTTTACAGTCATAATATGTGGTCTTTAAGAAGCATTCAATTTACATGAGCATGGTGTTAGATGGTATCGGATCACTAGTTCTTACTCTTGATGATGTATAAGAAATGGAGACAACTAGACACATGGGCTAGGAAACATTGTGAATTAGTCAGCTGGCCCTAGAGGACCAGAACTTTTAGAATGAATATGATTTATTATAATCACGTATGGGCTGTGGCCCAGCTAGTCTAACAATGGCTGTTTACCATGAGAGGGCCCAAAAATCCAGTAGCTGTTTCGTACGTGAATTCTTGGATGTCTCAGCTGGTTTTCAGTATGTGCCAGAATCCTGAAGAAGTAGACTTTAATGTCATTTTAAAGAATGGACTTGCCAGCAAGAGCAAGGAGGCAAAGAGAGCAAGCTTCCTTCTCCATGTCCTTATATAGGCTGCCAGCAGAAGGTGTGGGTCAGATTAAAGGTGGATCTTTCCACCTGAAAAGGTCTGGAATAAAGATATATCTTCCCATATCCAAAAGATGCAAAATAAAAGTGGGTCTTCCCACTTCAAATGGTTTAATTAAGAAAAAAAAAATCCCTCACAGGTGTACCTGACTGCTTGGGTTTTAGTTAATTCCAGATGTGGTCAAGTTGACAACCAAGAATAGCATCACACAGTGGCTACAAATGAGTTAAGTAGCTAGATCATTCCAATTGAAGAAGCCATGGACAAATTCGTAATCTACTCAGATTAACTAAATGGGAAGACACCGGAGAATATTGGCTAAAACTGTTGTAAGGAAGCCAAATATCCCTTCTTGCCTTTCCTTTCATAGGAGACCTGCTTTGTGACAAAACTTGTCCTGGAGAGACAAAAACACACATACCTGTGCCTCCCCCATCCCTCAGATAATAAACCCACAACAGACCACAGCACAGATCCCATCTGAGAACAACTTGGTGAACCAACGAGTCTTAGTGAGGTAATTTACATAAATATGAGTGAGGGGTTACTTGCAGGAATAGAAATGACTCAAAGCCAGCTGCTTCACCAAGCCTCCACCAACACAGCTCACGAAGCTGAGAGCCTGGAGCTCACTGCAGAGTCTGCCAAGCAGCTCATCAGGTTGGAGCGTGTTCTTTCCAGGTGCCTCAGCTGGTCTAAACCTCTTCCAGGCAGCTTGCTGGTTTCTGCTTCTTCCAGGCAGCTGATCTGCTCTCAGTCTCCTTTCCAGTTCAGCTTCCTTTCCTCTGAAAGGGACTCTCAGCTCTTATTGTTTACTCTGGCTGGAAGAAGCCTAGTGAATCTGGTCCGTTTCAGGGACTTCCTCAAGCTCTATTGAATTCTTTACATTCCTGTTTAAGGAGCTTCCCTGTTTCAATCTCAGAAGAAACTGTTTCACAAGATGTCCACTGACCTACAGGCCACCCCTCCTACTGCTCTGTCCTGGAAACACTTAAAATCTGCGCCAAGTGTACCAACAAGGGCTTCACTGAGGATAATAGAATCAGCTTCCTCACCTCGCCTACCTATGTCAGCATCTCACCAACCACTGGATCCCCAGGCCAGGATCATGTGGAGCAGACTCCAAACCCTACTTAAGAGGCCCCAGAATCAGTCCCTGTCCTCAGCCTGCTGACATCTCGTCCCCAACTTCAGTGCAGCAATCCAGTAAGATTAACAAGAAGAAAAGTGAAACCATCACAATTTGAAAGGAAAAGCCTATCAAGAAAAGGTGTTTCTGCATCTAGAAAACTAAAACAAATGAAATAAAAATAATTTTCACGAAATAAAGTTTAGCAAAGCACAGGGTGATAAACCAGTATGCAAAACACAACAGCCTTTGTGTAAACAATAGAAAGAGATGACTACTAAACCTAAGTTATAAAAGCAAACTGAAAATACTTTTTAAAAAAATCTGGAATCAGGCCTGGTGTGGTGGCATATGCCTTAAATCCCAGCATTTGAGAGTCAAGGCAGGTGAGTATCTGTACATTCCAGGCCAACCTGGTCTATCTAAAGAATTTCAGGCCAGCCTAGGCTACACAGTAAGATCCTGTATTAAAAAATTATATCAAAAACCAGTGAGGAAACCCATAAAGTAACTGTAAAATCATAATTGCAGTCTTGATGGAGGTACATGGCACATGCCTGCAATCGCATCACCCAGAAGGTTGAGGAAGGAGCATTAGCATTTCTAAACAGCTCTGGGCTACAAATCGAGATGCTATCTCAAACAAAAAAAACAGTGACAATTAAGTCTTGAGATATAAAAGGATATGTTATCTTGGTATAGAAAATTCAGTAGCATAAAGATGCCAAGCAAAGAACAAAGAAAGATGACGAGAAGACGCCCAAATAAAATTTTATAAATAATCATATTTAAAACATTACTGAAAGATAACACTATCTATATCTGTGCACATAAGAGAAAATGTCAAATATAGACCCAATTCTGAATGAAAATTTGTGTGGCAAGGATGACACCTCTACCCACTGAAAAGGAAATCGGTTTCTAGTAAGTAGCAGTGCAATAGCTAGAGGAAAGTAAAACTGGATTAATTCTTGACAGCACTAGAATAAACTCTAAATGAGTTGGAGATATAATTGTAAAATGGAAACTATAAATACTATAGGAATACCAGAGAACCCTGCTTTAAGCTGGAGTGGGAAGAGCTTTCTAATGATTGGAAACTTGGTTTCTTATGACCCCAAGCAATGTCAGGAAAAAAAAATAACAATGAGTCTTCTGTATGACATAAATACAGAAGTACACATACAATAAACATGTTTTCCATTCACAAAAGAAAAATATTATGATATATCATATGTGCTCCAAGATAACCTGATATAATTGGGTTTTAAGGTAAAGAAAATAAGATCAGCCATGTTTTCAGGTAGTAGAAGTTGGGGTCTAGGAATGTGGGGTTCATTATACCAGCATAATTACTAGAATTCATATATCTGAAATTTCTCGTAGATAATGTCAAAAAGTAAACAAGTGTGTATAGTTTTAAAACTTGTTCTATCTATTGCTATGTTGAACACCATGTCTAAAAGCAGCTTGGGAAGAAAAGGATTTATTTCACCTTAAATTTTCAAGTAACATTCTACCAGGTAGGGTAGTTAGAGCAGGAGATTGGGGCTGAAACCTGTAGGCAAAAACTGATGTAGAGACCATGAAGGAACACTCCTTTCTGGCTTGCCCTCCATGGCATGCTCACCTTGCATTCACATACCACCCAGAACCACGGACCAGAGGTAGCATCTTCCACAGTGGGCTAGACCATCCCGCGTTAATCATCAATCAAGAATGTGCTCCACAGAAATGCCCACATTCTGACAGAGGCAATTCCTCAATAAAAGTTTTCTCTTTTCGGGTAACTCTAGTCTATTTTGTTTTAAGTTGACAAACTTAACCAACACAATGCAGTAAAACTAAACCAAACCAAAGGGGTACTTCAGAGGGAAAAATAATAATTTACAGAGTTAAAAAATTAGTTAGGAGTGAGTTTAATATGTACAAATAATGATAACGTGTCAATATAAATGAATTCTTGTTAAGCCTGTCTGCTGGACTGTCTAGCCTTTACTACAAGTGCAAGCCAAGTTGCAGAGATCAACGAATTATTAGTTTATTATATTACAACCCTTGATCTCACGTAAGATAAAACAGCTCTATTTACTTTTTTCAAATAGACAAATACACTCCTGTTAGAGTAAGTCAGTGTGCTTCATTAAGTTGACAGATGTATTTTTAGTATGAACCTTTGTTTTAAGCTCTCATTCATTAATCCTAAGTAGTTTTAAAACAGAAATGAAATTGAATTGTAGTAAACCTTTCAAACAGTAAAAATACAGAATCCACAAAAATAAAGTATAACTTTTAAAAGAGACTCCTCCCTCAAAGCATAATTTTGGATCCATTAATTTCATAGACAAAATGCCAACTTGTTGACCTATCCATAATTTTACTCTGACATTCTGGACACACGTGCACTCATGGAAATGAACAGTTCAAGATAAGCTATTTATACCCTCTCTTTGGCTATCATTCGGGCACAGGTCATGAGAGTTTCACAGTCAACATGTGTCTGCTGGAGCCCCACATAGCCAATCAGATACAGATTGCTGAAGAAAGAGCAAACAGCTGTCAGTCTTGGCAGCCTCACATTGAAATGATCTCCACTGAGTTTAAATGATATCAGGGACACTTTAATTGCTTAATGGTTTAAATTTTTCAAAACACCTTAAGCGTATTCAATTTTTCTTTATTAATTTAATAAGTTCAAGTCACATGGTCACAGCTTGTCAGGGAATTCTTGAGATTGTTATTTGGTGGACTGGCCAGTAATTTTATTCATCGGTTACCCTGGATTCTAGTCACTGTAACTCCCCAGTCGAAAAGCAAGGAGTGAATTCTGAGTACCATGAAAACAAGAGCTACCAATGAATAGGTGTTAGATGGTGTGTCCTTAGAACTGTGCAGTAAGACATAGCAGAAAGTGTGTGTTGGAACAAATAAATCCTCCGCTGAAGGAGCTCTTTTCTGCAAGCCCCAGCTTATTTTAGGATAACTTGGTAAACTCTGTGTGAGCACAAATAGTTCTCTTTAAAACACGTAGTCCTTTGGGGAACTGCCTTTTCCAAGGATCTCAAAACAGTTCTTTTAAGATCTAACATTCAATTTGGGGAAGAATTATCATCAGGGAAGCTTCCTCCTGGAGTGGATGGGAGCAAATACAGAGACCCACAACTGGACAATGTGCAGAGAGAGAGACCTTGAAACACGTAGTCCTAAATGGGATATTTCCACCAAATCCCTCCCTCAAGGGCTCAGGGAACCATACAGAAAAAGAGAAAGAAAGATTGTAAGAGGCAGAGGGAATTTTAGACTCTTTTTTTTTTAATGTGAAGATTGTGTGTGTGTGTGTGTGTGTGTGTGTGTGTGTGTGTGTGTTCAGAGAGACCAGAAACAGTACAGCTCTCCTGGAGCTGAATTTAGAGAAACTGGTTAGTTTGCTGAGGAGGGTGCTGAAATCCAAACTCTGGTCCTCTGGTAGAAACATGCTGAGATCCCACTGGAGATTTCTTTAACTCTTGCACTTAAAATGGAAAGCAAACTTAGGCCTCTCTGAACCTGAATGTTCATCTCACAGACAGGAGTCCACCTGCTGGATTTAGAAGGAAGCCATTTTATCAGCTACTCAGAAAACTGAAATTTTTGCACCAGACGAGAGTGTGAATGTATGCACTTACTCAACAAATTTTCTTTGAGTCCCGTTGTTACACTGTTGTCCTGGGCTCTGCCTCCGGCAATGGACATAAGAGATTAAGAATGCAGTGTGGCTCAAGGAAGGTCACAAAGCGAGAGAAGGGATATTGTATGCTGAGAGATCAAGTCTCCTAGTCATGACAGGGAAGCTGCGCCCGTGGAATCTCAACAGCATGGCTGCCTAAACAGGACCTGAAGGATGACACCACCAGTTGACATGCCATTGCGGATGAGGGAAGTCTCACATGGCTCCACCCCTAGATGAAGAGCTTTAGGCAACCAATAGTTGCTGAGAGAGGCACAATCAGTCTTTTCTAGGGACAAGCCCCATAATTGGTTATCCAGGTGGTCATCCCTACTCACACACACACACACACACACACACACACACACACACACACACAGGCAGCTCTAAATGGACGCGGTGGGCTGTGTTATGTGCGCATGTGTATAAATATATATTCGTGTAATATGCATCTATATGTGACAGTTGTGTTATACCTATTCATACATTTACTCATAACAGCAATAACAAACAAAAGGTCACGAACTTCAGAGGACATGAGAGTTGAATGAAGGAGAGGGAGAAGAAATGTCATAAATACAGTGTTAACGAATATGCAAATTTCTCAAAAAGGAAGAAAGGATGGAAGAAAGGATGAATGAACTAGGGGTGAACAAGAACAGTGGAGGTGAGGGGTGGATAAAAGAAAATGTGAGCAACTTCAGTTGGGCTACTCCAGCAGCATGCCATGGTAGAAGGACACTGGCCCAGTAAATCATGGTCCTGGCCCTTACAAGGAGTCAACATCCTCCTTTATACAAGGACAGTATCTCTATCTTCTACCTACCCAACATGCTTTCCACTTCTTTTATTGTTTTTCCAGTCACTGTTTATTTTTCCTAAATTAAATACAAGATTTTTTTTTCCTTTCCTGGCAAAATGCTTCTCAATTTTTCTTTTGGTTTGGTTTTAAGCTTGCAATTTAATTTTCCTGCTCTCCTTCAAATCCATGGCCTCTTTTTTCATCAGTTTTTATGGCACTCACATATGCATTTGTATATACATATATATTCCAAGATACAACCTGTTGAGCCCATATAATGTTACTTGTATGTAATTTTCAAGGCTGTTTGGCACTGAACTATCCTCTTCTCTGAGAGGACCTTCTCCCTTGCTCCAAACTTTATTCAGTTGCTTATCATCCTTTGTGCAGGCCTGAAGTCTCCTGGGCTTTTCTTAGTTTGATTTGGCATATTTGTTCAGCTCACATTTGGGCAGTCATACTCGTGAGACTTTGTGGGTGTGGCCTCTGATATCACCAAGAGACACAACTCACATCAAACTATTACAATCCCCCCCACACACACACACACAATGTTCTGCAGGCCTTAGGTTTGGGAGTGTTTTTTTAGATGTATCTGTTGGGACTGGGCTCCACAACTCTGCATTTTGAATGGTTTGGGTTTCTGTAGTGCTCTTTCTGTTGGAAAGATAAGTTGCCTTGAGGAGGGGTGAAGACTACACTTGTCTGCTGCTATTCCACTTCTAACTATAGCCAATGAGGGGACGTCTTGGCAGTTTGTTCAGTTAGAAATCAGCAGTCTCTCCTGAAAGGCCTCACTGATGTGAGTTCACATCTGAGGCCAGTGCCGTTGTTTGCATTTCTTGCTGCCTTTCAGCAGAAGCTGTGGGTGTGATATATTTTAGATCTTTCTCCTCCTCTTCCTTCCCCCTGCTGTCCCATGAAGGGCCCTGGGCACTGCACTTCATCTTCTCTATCTCTTTCTCCTCCTGGCTCTGTGGCATAGCTGTGACACACTGATAAAGACCAAGAATCAGACATGATCCAGAAAACATTACAGTCTTCTGGCTTTTCCTCCTTTTTAGATCTGTAGAACCAAGAAATGACAACATTACTAATCTTAGTACAGAAATAGACAATGTTTTAAAACCTTGTCAGCTATTTAATCCTTTCCAGATAAATTTCTATCCCATTTCCTAGAAAAGGAAGTCTTACCAAGGCTTTGTTTTTCTTTGTTCTACTCTGTTTACCATGGCATGGAAATAACATGCACATCAATCATTTTAGGACTCAGAAAATAATGTGGTCATAAAAAAAAGAAGTGAAACAAATACATTTTAGATAGATATAAATACATATATAAATATAAATGAGAGAGAATAAAACATTAAGGTTTTCAAGAGAAACTTAAAATAAACCATCTAATTCCTTGTTTCAGTAGGTCAAAGAGCATACTGGAAACACTAAATAAATGTTTTCCACAGGGGTTGTATTCATTTTTATGTGGTATCTATGTCAAAATGCCACAATGTGTCTACCATTCTTCATTTTTGGAGCAGAGGCAGTGTGGGCCACGGTGAAACTATTCCCTAGTGTCCAGTACGGCTCTGGATTAGATCTGGACTTGGAGGCAGGCCTGGTATTACCCCAGACAGGTTGTATGCAATGAACAGAGGGTGAATTGGCTACCAGTCAGGAACACACGTTAGGCGATGTAGTTGGCAAGTGGTTAATGACTGCGTCCTGCGAGCGGGAAGTAAGTTTCCATGCACTGGTCCCCTGGTTCTCACCTAGTCTGGGTCCTGGCTGTGCTGTAAAATTCCATGCTAGCAAATCTTTCAATATCTAAAATACATCACATCCACATGCTAGTTAAACTATGGCATACAGCTTTGGATTATAAACACAGCCCTGGTCTAGTCTGGAAATTCATGTCGTAATTTTCTTTTATGACTTTATTTAAAAAAAAATTCTTTTAGAAATAGAATCTTTTATTCTGTTTCTAAATATTCTAGTTAGGCTGGCCACAAACTCACTACCAAGCCCAAGACAGTGTTGAACTCCTTATCCTTCTGACTCTAGCTCTCCAGCGCTGGGATTATAAAAATGTACCACCATACAATCTGTTGTCTGTAGGACTTGGGACTGGACCCAGGATTTCATTCATCTTAGGCAAGTGTTTGACCAATGGAGCTACACCTCCAGGTCCATGCATGCCCACCTCCTGAACACACCCAGGCTTTTAGAGAAGCTAGACTGTGAAGTATGCCTTCTGGAATTTCACCTTTGTGACTAACAGCCATTTGTTGAAGGATTTCATTGTATTTGTTTGAGATTTATTCTCTCTTATGACTGTCAACAATAAAGTAAAATAGTGTAGGAAACTTGAATAAAATTTAGGTCATGCTGATACACCTTCTTAATTCTGTCTCCTTCATGTATTTCAGGGAACCGTAGTACCCTGGAGTGTTACCTTCTGTTTAGGCAGCGAGTAGCTCCAGTTTTGTTCCTCTATGGCTTAGACAGAGGAATGACTTTGGCAGTAGTTACCTCTGTGTTATAGTAAATTTAAGTCGTCCCCTTCCCAGAGAAAATTAACAGCCTTATAGTACACTGATACTCATAGAGAAGATGGAGAGGTGGTCATGCAGGCCTCCAGCAGGGAGCACTATTCTTCTTGTGCACGGTGTGCCTCACAGACTGGGAGGAACGGCAGAGTCAGTTATGAAAGTCCAGTAAGAATTTTAGAGCCAGCAACTTTAGGGGTGCATAGGCCTAGGCTGTCATGTCCAAGAGAAGTCCCGCATCTGTGATTATCTGTGTCTTTTCATTGAGGGCAGCTCGCTGCTGAGGCCAGCACATGATCAGACTTTGTCTAGACAGGTTTAAAATGGAAAGCAAAAACTTCCATAATCAGCGAGGCTCTAGCCTGAGAGCTCCACTAAATGATGAAGGCAAATATTACTGGGGAGAGAAATTAAAGGGCAGCATATGAATTATCCTATTTCAAAAAAGTTTCTCTGATGAAAGAACACATATTCATAATCACTTAGTCTTACTTATCAAAAGCAATATAGTTCAGATTTAAGGTATTAGTTATATTTAAAAGATACAAATCCCTAAAGCAATTTATTGATTATAACTTCCTTGATAAGTAACTTACTATCTTTATCAATTCTTTTACCCAAGGATATAATGTCTTTTATATTGGTTAAAGTAGAAGCATGTTGGGTTAAGTTTATCTACATATAAACCATGTGTATTCCCTTCGAATCAGTTGTAGTGGTAGTTTAGAAGAATCCCAGTTTCTTACACATGTGGGTTCATGTTCTGCTCCTGAGCTATGTCCCCATCATTTTCTTACTATGTAGTATGACCAGGTGACATTGCCCAGAAGAAAATTCAAGTTGAGATCTTCCTGCCTTCTCACCCTGGTACCACACCTCTCCTCCTGTCTCGTTCTGGAAAGAAATGCCTTTGGCTTTTTATCTTCTGTTATTGTGGTGCCAATGTCTAGTTTACAAATGCTTGGTATTACCGGCTATGACATGGAGTATCAAAATGACAGGCACAGCATAAAGTGGCTTTGGCCAAGGTATTTCGGGATTTTGGCACAACAGAGGCTTTTGAGGTTAATGTCATTAATTCAATGTATGTTGTACATTTAATTCTGATATCAAGCAGAGGAAGTCAACTTTAACTATATCACACTTGTTCTCCTCCCATTCAGGCCCGCCAAGACCATCACTATGACTGATGGAGACTATGATTATCTGATTAAACTCCTGGCCCTTGGAGACTCAGGAGTAGGGAAGACGACATTTCTTTACAGATACACAGACAATAAGTTCAATCCCAAATTCATCACTACAGTAGGAATAGATTTTCGGGAAAAACGTGTGGTAAGTTTTTAATTATAGTATTAACCTTACTACCTATTCTTCTGTACACACACACACACACAGAGAGAGAGAGAGAGAGAGAGAGAGAATTGAGAAGCTGTGTTTATTGCATTTCAAAATGTCTGTTTTTATCACATAAAACTCATAAGAATGTTATTTATTACTTTTTCAACTAGCAGTAACATTTTGATAGAAGAATATTGAGTGACACTATCTCTTGTCTTCAAAAAGCAAATAAGGAACTAAAATGCCTTTTTTTAAATTTGTGGATGATGTGAATTCTATGATTTTTAAGGAACCTTTCAATGTTTTGATTTATTAAATGTTACAAGTATTAGCTTGTAGGTCTGAGGTAAATTCCTTAGAAGTTGAAGGGTTGACTTCCTAACTCCTAACAAAGAGGTTAAAAGTATGATTGGCAAGTAGCTGGCACATGAGATTTGTAAGTTCTTGCTGCATTTTTATTTGTGTGTAGCCTCAGCCGTCAATCACTGGCTTGCTCTGAACAGAATGTGAGACCCATCATGCTATTTTCCATGATAAGGGAGCTTAAGTGAGAATCACAACACCACTTCCTCCTCCTATGCTAGACACTAATGACAGGGAGGATGATATTGTGACATGTGAGGCAAGTAGCATAGGCACATAAGCTTGGCCAGATTTTCCGCCACCCATGGTATTCTTCACTGCCAAGATGACTGTGCCTACCAGTTGATGTCACAACTCCCAGAGGAAATGCTTGGTGGAGAGCCACCGTCTGAAAAGTTGAATTGCTTCCTATACCTTATCTGAGAGCCAATAGACTGTGGGCATCTCTGCTTTCAGCATGTCCGCGATTCCTCTGACTTCTCACCTTAGCAACGCCTACCAGCTTAGGCAGAAAGCGAGTTTTAAAAATAATGTCCTTGTAAAACATTTCCGCTAAGCTTCGGACACTATCTGCACAGACCCACTAAAGAAGAGGGTAAAAGACAGAGGCCGAAGTGTCCTGGCTCAACGCATTGAGAAATTTTGCGCATGTGTTCTGCCTAAGTCATTTTCAAACACAATTCTATGCTAATAGACATGCAAGAAAGTGAGTTTTGTTTAAAATGGTTTTCCCTTTTGTAATTTTATTTAAGTTTATTACAACCGTAGAATAGAAAAATTATGGTCTCAATTTGCCGATTTTAAAAAAGCCCTTAAAAGTTTAAATGAAAAGTTGGTGTTTGAACCTAGTGCTTGAGTCCTTATCTGATGCCTGCTGCCTTCCTGAAGAAACGACAGAAGGTGTCTAATTTAAGTCTGCAGTATGCCCAAGCTGTGTTGAAAATCATACTGTACTTGACATTTAAAAGTGAGATATATGTGATGCTTTGGGGGAAAATAAAGCAAATATTTATTCTGCACTATGAACTTTGATTATAGTAATCAACAAAAACATGCTGACTGAACCCGTAGAGCTAGGATTTTGACAGAATCCAAAGGAATATTAACTCGGGGGAACTGTGTCTTCCAGGTTTACGACACACCAGGAGCAGATGGGTCTTCAGGGAAGGCGTTTAAGGTACACCTGCAGCTTTGGGACACTGCTGGACAAGAGCGGTAACGAGAAATTTCTTTCTAGCCACCTCTGCCTTATAAAATGTTGAAAAACGAATGTTGCCTGTAAACCTCCAAAATAAAGGATTTCCAAACTTTCTACAAGTTTCAAAACACACACCTATGCCCAGTGTGGTAGTTCATTCCTATAACCCTAGAACCCAGGAGTCTGAGGCAGGGGGATTGCTTTAAGTGTGAAGCCAGTCTGGACTACAAAAAGAGAGAGACTGTCTCAAAAATAACCAACCAAACAAACAAACAAAACAACTAATGGACATTTGTATTAAGGAATAAAAACCCACGATTTCTAGTTTGTCATGTTCACCAGAACCATATAGTTAGTGCAGATCCCAGCAGTCAGATTGTTGTAAATCTTCGTACTTCCCAGTGGGGAGAAACTTCTCCAGATTTACTCCAGCGAAGATGGGGAAATTAGTGCTGGTGCAAGAGCTGATTGCAGACAGTGTTGAAGAAAAGGCGTTTGTTCCCTTCCTGTCTCTTTGCTCTCCCACCCAGACTCGGTCACACGCTCAGTGACTGTCTTTTCTTACTCAGACTTCGCTCACTCCATTGCCTGATACCCGGACTATCTTTTTGAACTCTGTATATGTGTGCGTGATGTCTGTGTATGCTGACATGTATGTATATGGTGTGTGTGTGTGTGTGTGTGTGTGTGTGTGTGTGCCCATGTGTGTGTCTAGAGGCAGGCATGTGCCATGATATGCCTGTGAAGTCCAGAGAATAGCCTTGGCTGCAGGAGTCGTCTTCATCTTCTACCTTGTTTGAGACAGGGTCTCCTCTGGTACTTTTCACCGATGCTCACGCCAGGGCAGCTGGCCCAGGCGCTTCCTAGGATCCTCCTGTCCCTACTTCCCCTCTCACTGTAGGAGCAGCTAGAGGACAGATGCACACCATTATGGGTGGCTTCTAGGGATCCAAAGTCTGCTAGTGCTTTGGCCTCACTGCCCACTGACCTGCCTGCTCAGCCCTAGAACCGTTAACCGTTAACCTCATTCCCACCTTTCTTAACCATTTCCTTTCACCAGCCTTGGCTCAAATTCTACCTTCCCCGCCAATAACAAACTCACGCTTTCTTTTGAACACCGGTGACACCTATACTCTGCCACTCTAGCTCTATGAAATGAATGCTATCACACTGTTTGATAACATAAATTTTCTTCTTCTTCTTCTTCTTCTTCTTCTTCTTCTTCTTCTTCTTCTTCTTCTTCTTCTTCTTCTTTTTCTTCTTCCTCCTCCTCCTCCTCCTCCTCCTTCTTCTTCTTTCACTAACCGCTCTTTATTGACTCACGTCCACGTGGCCATCTCATCCCAACAAAGCTGTGAGATGTCTAAGGGCCCAATTTTTCTTTCAACATCCTCTCTTCTGTCGTCCACAAGGTAACGAACAGTACATAGCAGCGTTGGTTGCCTGTAGTTTGCAGTGATACTCCATTATTCAATGAAAATATGTTTCTTTGGGACCCAAAATTTCAAAGTGTTAAAGACCCCAATCTAATAAAACCCTCTACTATCAGATGGAATAAATGTGGCAATGGAGTGACAGCGAAGATGAAGAAGACATCTTGCCCCGGATTCTGCATCATATGTCTTAGAATGCTGATGCTTGTAAACACCCCTATTTTTGAAATGCATCCAAAATGTTCTCGCTTTCAGTGAGTGTAAATGCCAGGAGAGGTGCTGGGTGCTCTCTGTTAGCTTTTTTTCTTTTCTTTTTTTTTTTTTTTTTTTGACTGTGAATTCCATTTACACACACCCTTCAACACTGCTGGTTCTTCTGAAGTCATTCCTCCTAAGAGTCTCCTTTCATGTGTCAGTTTTGTTGTCACAAAGATGTATGTTTTATAGGCCAATTTAATTCATTTCCGAAGAAGCAATGCGAAAAAAAATGTGGTTCCCATATGTCCTTGCACATGATATGACAGCCTTGCGTGATGGCCCACTTCTCTCATCTGCCCCCTTAATACAGCTGCGTTGTGGGGGAGGTGGGGAATGGTAGGAGCTGTCTTAGGAACTCTAGGCTTATCCATCCCTTAAGAAGTTTGCGTGCTATGCATGTAAGGTATAGCTAAGCAACAACATGAACAATGCCACAGACCTCAGCCCTACGCCTTGGGGCATCTGGCAGTGTAATCCAGGTAACAATAATGGTCATTGATAAACGTCAATCGTGGGAAAGCAGGAAGTGACATAATCCTATTCAAAAGTAAAGGGTCCAGCCCTTATGACTCCTCAAGGGAGAAAGAATAATAAGGTGCCTGACTTTGGGATCTGTTGCTTTCTGAGGTCTTAGCTTTCCCTGCCCTGCTGAGTCACTGACTAAAGTGAGATGGGTGAGGAGGAGGATGTGAACTGGGTATCAGTTGAACATTTCTTCCAGGGAGTAATAGAAGGAAGGTAACAAAAGGGTGGACAGTCCAGGATGTTCTCCTGCACCACAGCAACGGTGTCCTGTCTGTGCTGCTGTTAGTGAAGAAAAATTTGCTTCAGTCAGATGATTACAAGAAGCATGTTTTTAAAATGCTTTGTTATGAGCTGTGGGCAAATAAAACACAGACTTGTTTTCTAACCACACACACACATATACCACACATAACACAGACACACACACACCCCAAAGGTCAGAGTTCTAAGCCACATCAGTACGATGATTAAGAAACAGTTTTATGGGGACAGCTTTCTGCAACTATTACTCTAAGAATTCCCAGGCAATGGGAGAAACAGACCTATGTGGAAAAAAAATGAGTAATGTTTTGGTTTTATAATCTACACCTTTGTATTACAGTAATGCTGTGCAAAATAAATGACTGAATTATCTTTCCCCATACTTCAAAGTACTATTTAAAATGCTATTTAAAATCTGTAAGAATTTTGAATCTTGTACTATACGCTGTCATTTGCTTATTTTCTTAGATATCAAAATGTAATTTGTAGGTAAACAGTGTGTTCTGGGCAATGAAAATAGACTGTGTTCTAAACATGAAACACAGCTCATTTTTGCTTGGAGCTTACCGAATAGTGAAGTTGGACAGGCAGTCTCAGCATGGCCCCTGGACAGCAGTAGGAAGACAGAAGGTGGCAAGAGAGACCTCAGGGAGAGGCTGTTCCCAGGAGGCTCTGCAGGAAGCGGGGTTTCCGCTGGTGCGTTATGTTTACACTCATGTACAATGCATGAGGGAGTGTAATCCAGGCTAAAGGACAGGCAGGGGAAGAGGAGGCACTAATACGAGGCAGCCTGCAGAGCAAGCAGCGTGTGAGAGAGCACAGGGGCCAGAGTGAACTTTCTCAGAATGAAGAGAAGATTTGCACGCCTGTGAACAGGCAAGAGATGAAGCCTAATGATAGATGAGAACGGATCCTGCAGAGCTTCCTTGGCTCAGTGGGGTGTTTCGGTGCTCTCCTAAGAGCCACGTGTAGTCATTAAAATGTGGTTGGTGAAGGAATCACACAATCAACAGGAAGAAATGAGGTCTCCCTGAAACTGGATACGGGCAGCTCATTGAGATGGCAGTTGAGGGTGAGAGGTGATGGGCGTGAGGTTAGTGTAGTGGGGCACAGTGTAAAAAGATGAGCTAGCGAAGAAGTGTATGTTGATGCAGAGTGGAGAGGGACGGGACTGTGCCTCCAGCAGCCTGAGGATGCCCTTGACAGAAAAGGAAGACAGGAAGGGGAGCCGTTTAATTTGGGATGTGTGATGCTAGAAATGCTTCAGCTCTGTCTATGTAGAAAAATCTCTACAACACATGTGCAAAGGACCATAAAAAGCCAAGTCTACACATTGTGGGTTGGTCAACATACAGGCTATAGCTAACCCAAAGGAGTAAATTCTGTCTTCCAGTGTGTGTGCATAAAATGAGAAGGGTCCAGAATAGAACTCTGAGAAAAACCAACATGAAATATGTATAGAGTAGACTAAAAATGAGAGACCAAAAGTTAGGAAACCGTCGAGGAGAGCAAATGTCCCACTTCTCTATTTCAAAGCTAAGTGTGTTTCTGAAATTCAGTGTTAACTTCAAACCTTCCCTGGTCCCGGTGTGCATCCTCCAGTCTCATCCAGCGCTGATGTCGTTGGGGGTCTCAGCCCATCTTTATCTTCACTGAGGTCGGGGCAGGGCCAGGGGAAGGACCCATGAGAGGACATCGTAGCATTTGTACGATCGTATACTCTCAGCATCCTCCACCGTGAATGCATATCTTCACTTCCTCTCTCCTGTATCGTTCCTTAAGTCCCTCATCATCTTCCTCTTCTCATGAGATTCACACACCTACCTGAGGAACTTTTACCCCAAAGACTGTTTTAAAAAGAATTCACCAGCCCTTTGGAGTGCTAGCTTCTGAGGTGCTGTGGTGTGTCTCAGCCTGATTATGTGCCTGCTTTTCTTCCGTGCATAGACAAAAAAAAAAAAAAAAAAAAAAAAAAAAAGTCTAAGTTAAAATCCACTATAAATGGGCTAAGATTTTCACTGTGCACCAGAG
Organism: Psammomys obesus; assembly: GCF_907164565.1. Lineage (NCBI taxonomy): Eukaryota > Metazoa > Chordata > Mammalia > Rodentia > Muridae > Psammomys > Psammomys obesus. The sequence goes on along the minus strand of NW_026596040.1, from coordinate 30,649,069 downwards.
GATGCCATAAGAAAAAAAAAAAGATTCCAAGAGGCTGTGATGGCAAGTTGGTGAGTAAATTAAGTCTATATTATTGCCATGGCACCATTAGGCCCAAAAGTGATGTTTAAAAACCATCTGCAAGCAAATCTTCTCTCCCTGCCCTAGAGCCATCTCTCACACATCCATTAAGTAAGATAAGGGTTTGCCAAGGGCACGGAAGGTATGTGTGGGAAACAGTACAGTTTGTCCTGTGATTGTCAGTTTTGGGACTGAAAAGCACTCACTGTGCTTCGTCGGCAGGTTCCGGAGCCTCACCACAGCCTTTTTCAGAGACGCCATGGGCTTCTTATTGATGTTTGATCTCACCAGTCAACAGAGCTTCCTGAACGTCAGAAACTGGATGAGTAAGTGGGTTGATGATACAGGGGCTTCTTCGGGACTCAGCAACTCTATTTGCTTGATTGCTTTGTGGGATGCAGCCACAGGTTAACCCTGAAGACATGAACATAGTGTACCCCTGCTGACAATGGTGTGTTTAGAGGGGTGGCTTCAGGGTCAGTTAGAAGCATGGGTCAGAATACTGTTTTCCTTTGACATTCTTCTCAGAGAAGCCTATGTGACTCTCTCACTACTAAGGTCTTCAGGATTTTAGTTAAGCAGCCATTAATCTCATTTGTCCAGGAGGTCTTGAGGATTTTTATTTTATTTTATTTTTTTTTACAAAGTGAAATAAAACATGAGTAGACAAGGCATGGAGAGCAACCATATTGTTTCTTGGGAGGGGACACTGGTATAGAGACATGTTCAGGGGTGAAAGGGTTAACTAGATTAGGCACTATTCCAGAGTATAGTCAGCCATACTGATAAGGCATGATGTGGGAATGACGAAGCCCACATTGGGATTTACTTGGATAAAATGTTGCTAAAGGAGAATAAACAGGATGCTCACTCAGTAAAATGTTTGTTGTGTGAGCATGAGAACTTGTGCTCAGGAATCCATGCAAAAAATGCTAATAGTGGTACATACCTAATCCCAGCACTAGAAAGTTAGGAGGCTTCCTGGACAGTTGCTGGAGCCACAAGATCCAGTTTGGAGAGAAATCTCAAGAAACAAGTAGACAGAAGCCACCTGAAGAATCACATGATAGTGAATTCTGGTCTCTAAAGGCAAGCAAGTACATGTGCATACACATCTACATATTGATACGTGCACACACACACAAACACACACAAAAATAAGTAAGTTGTTCAAACGTGAAGACAACTCAAGCAGAGAATTCTACCGCCTCCCTCTCCAGGTCCTTTCCCACAACCTTTGGGGACAATGACTTCATATTTGGCTTGGAATAAAAGCCAAATTCCTTCAGCTACACCGTGAACACTGAAGCCCAGCTGGCTTCTCTCCCAGTCCTAAGACTCCAACCACTGGGCCCCAGCCACGTGGGCTCCCTGGACAGCAAAGCCCCCTAAAGATGTTTGCTCTTCCCTGTGTCCCCTCTACCTGGATTTCCCTTCTGCAGTTGACAACCTTGTGCTACATTCTTCCCAAGACTTTGCCTAGACCTTATTTCTCTCTTTGGAGAGGCCTTTCCTGCCTCACTTCTTCACCTAATAGTGGACTTGTCCCTCTGTGTCCCCCTCAACACTACACAGTCATTTGGACACTGCCACCACCCAGCATCTTTACCGATTCCCAGAATTACTGTGCCATTTACTATTTCCAGCCTAGAATGCAGGCGCTGGGGAAGAGTAGGCTTCACCCTTGCTCCCAGTGAAATGTCCTAGATCTTTCCCAGCACTTTTTAGATGTTCAGACTCTGGCTATGTCTACCTATGTCTATATTGCTACATTTCTGCTCATTATAACACATTAAACAAAGCTAATAATACACTAAATAGAGCAACAGGTAAAAATTTACCTGTGTTTTGCATGTGAATCCAGTACCCAGGTGCTGCCAGTAGGGAAAATATCAACAAAGCCTGACTCTCTTAATTAATATTTATCCTAAGATCTGTCTTTATTTCTTTTGAATGTTTTATGTCCTTATCCAAATTCTGGCCCCATGATTAGATTCTGTTGAGACCAGGAAATAATAAGATTATTAGATTCTTCCAGAGTATAATTTGTTTGTTGTTTTTCAAAGCAGATGATCCTCTCCCTCAAGTCTCCAGGAAGATATTATTGAGACGTAAGATAATTAATTGCCATGCCTAATAACCCCTGTGTTTCTAACACTCAGGTCTCTGATACTACAGAATAAATCTTTCTGTGCTTCTACCAGGTTTGGCTACATGGCACACAGGAGGCCATAATGAGGTGGAAAACACAGGTGGACTGGTCGCTCTTTCCTTTCATCTTCTTTCCTCACTTCCTGCTTTCCTTTCTCCTTTTCCCTTCATTCTTCTTTCACTCCTTCCTTTGTTACTTAGTTTCTTTCTCTCCCTCTTTCTGTCCCTCTTTCCCTATAAACACACACACACACACACACACACACACACACACACACACACACACACACAGTTTGCCGAAAGAAAAGAGAAAAAGATCTTATCTTAAATTTGGTCTAGTTTTTCAAAACCTGTCTGTTTCATAAATCATCACTTTGATGTCAGGAGAGGAGAAGTGTAATCTAATGGAGCAAGCAAAGGGACATATATGAAAATTATGTGCTGTCATTTCTCCTAATATCTGAGGTCCCAAGGGCAGGAAGCCACATAGGTCAGAGGGCACTTTTCCAAGTGTCGGTGTGCATGTTTAGGTACTGGTCAGGTACTTCCTTCATACCTGTCTGTCAGAGCTACTCTTTATCATTTGGAGGCATTGGCTCCATTTCTGAGATGAAGAAACTATGACTGAGGAGAGGCGATGACCAGGCTGATCTATATCCAGTAGCCAACAAAGCTGCAGATGACCAACTGGGTTAGGAATCTGGAGTGTGAGCAGTCCTTGCGTGAGTCAGCACTAACGCATTGCTTCCATCTGCTTTTCTACCAAGGCCAGCTGCAAGCAAATGCTTACTGTGAAAACCCAGATATAGTATTAATTGGCAACAAGGCTGACCTGCCAGACCAAAGGGAAGTCAATGAACGGCAAGCACGAGAGCTGGCTGAAAAATACGGGTAAGTTGGCTTCTCTGGGAACCATCTGGCTGGTACAGAGAGGAAGCAGAACCATGAGACAGGCAGTTGAAGGAGTCTCCCTGGATGAGCAACAGCGATGAACTGAAAAGGACTTTTCAGGCTGAGGGGAGGGCCCACTGGGTAGAGTGAGGAGCTAAGTTTGGATCCCCACTTCTGGCCAAGGCAGAATGTGTGTGTAACCCAGTGCTGGCGGATGAGAAGAGGCTCACTAGCAATGCAATCCAGATAAATCAGCGAGCTCCAGACCCAGTGAGAGACACCGAGACTCACAAGCATGCCTGCACATGTGTGCATATAACACACACACGCCTGTACACACACATACACACCATGCCACACCCTCCAGAAGTCATATTATTAATATCTAACATGTAGTGAGTCTTTGTCGTGCATTGGCAATTGTTGCCAGACTCTGGCTCACTGAGCTCCTCATAGCTGTGTGTAGGAGACTTTGGAGTCATCACCTTTTCTAGAAGAAGGACTGAGTTTCAGCACGATTAAATGCTGGGTAGAAGGACCAATAGCTATTAAGGAACAGAGCTTAAATTTAGTTCAAGGAATCTCAATCAAGGCTTATATCCTTAAACTCTGTGCTTTACTTCCTTTTACTAAGTAGTTACAAATATGAAAAAAATAATTTGGCATGGCCTGGCTAACGGTACAGTTGACTGGCAGCTGGAAACAAAGCCAGCCACAGCAGTTGCAAATTGACTTCCATAGCAGAATTTGTCCATGATTTTTAAATTTAAAGGAGTTTAATCCCCTGCCAGAAAGATCTCATTTGGATAGTTAAAGCTTAGATCTCTTTACAACTGATAATTCTAAATGAAGGTAGCTTGCATTCCCACAATCATTCAACTTCAAAATCAAACTCTAGGTGATTGCAGAGAGAAGCAGAATGTTGGTGGTGCCGCTGACCCCTGGCTTGGGCGTGTCTCCTAAACCAGGCTGAGGAGATGGCTCACTGGTAGAGCCTGTCTACTGTTTTAGTTTATTTCACTGTTAATCCAGTGCTGTGATATTGGCTTCAACTTTCTGGTGACCTCCTCTCATGGTTTCCCTCACAATGGGGTCGTGACAACTTGAGAGAATAATTCACTAAGGTTTCCAACTTATCAGCAAAACCTGATCCTAGGATATCTTCACCAGCCACATACTGTACGGCATTCACTGTATGGCTTGTATCTTTTCTGATCTCTTTATTTAAAATTATTTCTCATTAAGATTTCGTGTGAGACTATTTCCTCTTGAGAAGCCCCTGGCAAGAGTTGGGTGGTTCTCTTTTCCCTAGATGCCTCTCTTTCTGTTAACCATTGTGCTCAATTTAAATTTATGACACAATTTTTGTTCGTAAAGAACAAAACTTTAAAAACTGAAATGTAATTACATCATTTCCCCATATATAAATGCAATCTGTTGAATTTGTTCTTTGTGTGTATACTGGGAGAGCAGGGCTGTCCAATTGGAATAACCATTTAGGGTGCTCATCTTTGAGGAAGACTAATTTCCCCTCTTGGCAGTCTTTAATTGATGGTAGCTCTTCATCTAGGGGTGAGTTCCCATGCACCTTCCCTAGTCACATCGGCATTTCAAATGGTGATGTCATTGTCCAGCTTTTATTTAGGCATCCGTATAGTTGAGGTAGCTAGCACTGGTGTAGCTTCCCTGACATTTCCAGGAGACAGAATCTCACAGCAGACTTCCTAGCCTTCACCTTAATTAACCTCAGCTCTGGGACTTGAGAGATGGCTTAGTCATTAAGAACACTTGGCACTCTTTCAGAAGACCACTTTAGTTCCCAGAATCTGAGGCAGGTGGCTTATAACCACTTGTAACTCCAGCTCCAGGGGACTTGACACCTTCTTCTGGCTTCCTTAGGCAATGTGTGCATGTGCCTGTGTATAAACACACACACACACACACACACACACGTGCATACAAACATAAATACAAATAAAATATTTTTAAAATAAATCTCAAATATTTAAAAATGATTTTTATGTGAGAATATTGCAATCTACATTATTCAAGAATATAATCAGTTCAAAACGTCATACTATAGTGACTGCATTTATTCATGGTAACATTGTATTCTTGAAGAATAAGTTTGGATACTAATAAAACATGATAACCTTCTTAAGCAATAAATTTGTTAATTAGCTAGAGTTAATCTTTCTGTGATACATATACAGTTCAAAAGAACATGTTACATATGATTCTTTGATACGATTTTACAGGTCAGTTTGAAAAACGAAATCTGTTTTTCATTTTTCTGTGCTAGCATACCATACTTTGAAACAAGCGCAGCGACAGGGCAGAATGTAGAGAAGTCTGTGGAGACCCTTCTGGACTTAATAATGAAGAGAATGGAACAGTGTGTAGAGAAGACACAGGTTCTGGACACTGTCAATGGTGGAAATTCTGGAAAGCTGGATGGCGGAAAGCCTGCAGAAAAGAAGTGTGCCTGCTAGACACTCAGAGGAACCAGTGGTGGAGAGCCAACCCAAACCCTCTGTCCTGAAACAGTGGCGAACCACAGCGTTGTTCTTGAGTAGGTCATGAACAGTGGCATGTCTTTCTCCTCCCATCCCAATCTATGTTAATAAAGCCAAATAGTCGATAGTGTTAAAAGAACTGTACTGTTAACCTGACTCCCTTCCAAACCAAAAACAATCAAAGTTTTCCTAAGGTGTTCTCACTACTGTGAATGCTCAGTTGTATTTTTATAAACTTGTGTCTATGAAAAGAAGTATTAGTGAGTTTTAAATGAGAGCACATATTACTGTCAACCTGGAGAAAGGAATAGGCTAACTAAAAGGAGAATATGAATGAGAATATGAAAGGATGATTTCTGTTTGCATCTACTTGTGTGGAGCGTGATTCATACTTCTATATTTGCATTGGGGAAGACATATTCCTAAAAATGGATACATAGCAAAGACTTCTGTGTGGCTTACTAAGGATGATTGTGTATTCCCAATAAGTTGTACCAAGTGACTGATAAGGTTGTGGGTGGGTAAATGGTGGGCTTCTGTAGGAAACTGTATAATAGTGCCATTTCTTTATTCCTAATAAATGACAGACAAGAACAGGATTGTAGGTGGAGAAGTCTAAGGGACATTCCCTGCAGGAAAATGAAACATGGGAATATGGCATTTGAACAGGTTAAATTAATTACTTAGCCAAATATCACTGAAGCAGTTTACAAGCTAGTATCACCAGTTGGGACTGGCAATGCCTTTAGAGGCCACAGTTCAAATGATCTGAAACCTCAGCATTGCTTCTGATGGTGCCCAAGTTCACACTTTATTTTTACTTTTTATCAAATTCTTATAGAGTCACAAGAAAAAAAATTAAGCATTTATTGTATATATCTTACAAATGTAGTAATGCAAACTTAAGATTCAGTCTTAAAGTTTCTAAATATAAAATTTGTTGGTAGAAAACAAAGAGTGATTATAAGTTATGGCTTTGGCTTCATTTCAGAAAAGCGCTGGATATTCTAAATTGTTTTCCCTCTAAGCCATCTCATCCCTGCATCGAAGCAGTTACAGAAATGAAGATGTGTTCATAGATCAATAACTTCAAAATAATTATGGACCAATAACTATGGTTGCCCTGAATTTTCATGGCATCAATCACAAAAATATGGTGATGCTTCATTCTTTATTATCATGTTTTTACCTTGTCTGGAGAAAAAACAATAACTATAGTTGAGATGTACTTGAGGAAATAGCCAAGATGGAACTGGGTTCCATCTCACAAAAACTATAGTCAGTTATTTTTCCTGAAATCTGTCTTTTCTTTCTAGAATTAACCACAGAATTATTTCCCACTGACTTGTTGTTATCACTGTAAAACCTCATATTGTATTAGTTTTCCTAATCTTCATTTGTGGTACATATAAGCCAATCTTATTAAAGTGGCATTTCAACATGTTGATCAATTTTACCAATAGCAAAGACAATATACTTTTAACAAAGACAAATTGTTTCCAAGTTTTCTGTTTTTAAAGTGAGCTCACCATTTGTGAAAGGATAATTTCTCTTCCTTTAAAACGTTTTCAGTCTCAAACTTTCGCACACCTTGCCTCCTTTAAAAGTAACAAACATTGCAAATCAAAATTCCAGTGCCACATTCAGCCTCTTTCTGTGAACCTCCATCTGGTGTAGAGTCAGTTTCAGTAACACAAACAGGTCCAAGGATATTTCTACATAAACTGTTTTGAAGAGAAGTTAGATCCAGAGTTGTGCCAACTAATCAACACGATTCAGAAGCTGAGATGGGATTCACCTTGGTACAGTTCTCAGTGTCCAGGGCTCAGCACTCCAGCGTGTACTGTTGCCTCTAAGCTGATATTCCCTTCAATTCCCAACGTCTGGGATGCTCTTTAGGATCTCAGTGTCTGCACCATAAATGTAGAAAGCTAACAGTCAATTTTTGTAACATGTCTTCTGGAAGGAAAGTGGAAAGAAATGACCATGGCTATGACAAAATCTGGTGAATATCTTGAGGTCAGTATATTTCTTATTTTGAATTGAAATCATACCAATATTTCCATAACAGGGGATGGTTGAGTCCTATGATGGTGAAAGAATTTTTAACTTTCCATCTTTGAGTTTATCGTTGTGTTCTAGTTACATGATTAGTTTGCTTATACCAAGATTAGCAAGATTCTTTCATCTTCAGAATAAAGATTTTTCAGAACCCATTTTAAGAGCATCATTAATAACTGTAGCATGAAGCAAAAGGGGCAAAGATAACTGTAAATATGGAAATGTGCTTATAAGAGTAATAGGTATTGGATAATAAGCTGAAGAGGGTTGACCTTCTAAACTGCCAATGAAAATATTCTACTTACAAACACTTGGTCTAGAAATATTCCTGTCTGTAAACTTTGACATCTGACCTTGAAATCTATTTGAACACTGTTAGAAATTTATTCTCGTGTGATTTCCAGATTCTGGTTCTGTATACTTCATCATAGAATTGATCTGGTGTCACGAACATTCTACTTTAAAGAGCTACATATCTCTTTTACCCCACCACAACATCTATATTTTTAGCTAAGATGTTTTCTGTTAATAATTACCTCCCAAATGCTTTTTAGTGAACTATATTGTATTTTTGAGAAGTATATATTGTAGGGGATACTTCTTTCTGATACCAGCCCACGTCTAGCTTGTTTACACTGGTTTTGATGTTTACAGTGTCTGAACTCAGTGCCTCAAACACCTCTGTAACCAGTTCTGTCTCCAACCACATAACTTGTTTTCTCTAATCTTAGGTCTCTGAAGGCCCTCACAGAGACAATAATATGGCAGAGATCCATCTGATATTGTTAGGAAAGGATGTAAGAACATGATTGGGATCTGGAGAGCATTGCAATCTGTTACTAACATGTCGCTGATTAGAAATGTCTTGAGAGTTAGCTACAAATGGGTACAATGCTATTTTTAATTTTATACAAGAATGCTCTTCTGAAAAATGTACAAAACAGTGAAGAGAAGATAATTTGGTCTTGGTCTGATTGTGGTAACAAGCCATGACTAAGTGAAGAAAATACTGTATGTTGGGAAATAAGCTTCTATCTATGATGGTTTCAAGCTTCATAATTTACTATGTTAGCCAATTTCCTTTTAATTTACTGCAAAAAAATCCCACCAAAACTATCATTTTAAAGTAGTTTATCTGTTAATTTTTAATTGTCTGGGACAATATATGCATCAGTGGGTGACTGTTTTACTCTAATGTTATTGTTTGCCAACCTGTATAGATAACACAACTGGGAAAGGGTTATTCTAATCAATGTTTTGTTATCCTTTGTATCAAAAAATAAAATAATGAATTTGACCATAAGTGACAAAATAAAAAATTCTGTAATCACAGTCTCATTACAAAGACATTTAAGGTCCAGGCTGAGCCTACCAGGAATCGGCAGATTTTATGAGGCTGGGGCATCTTCTCTGTAGTATCCAAGGGCCCAGTTAGAGGCAGCTCTGTGTGGAGATACAGTGTGTGCTTAGACAAGCTGAACAACCGGAGCCCGCCTGTGAAGGGGACCATTCACTCTTCTGTGCCTCTATTCTCTTAAGAAAGAAAAAAAATATGCCTTCCTTGCTGTGTATCACACCAATTTTGAGGACAAATTGTCATTCATAGAGGATTTTATAGTTATATTCCAACACTCAACCTATAAAGAAGTAACATTTCGAGTCTCTGCTTCCCTGAACTGTGTAGTAACTTCATAAAAAGTGTAGAGATATACAAGCTCATACATAGGGCCCCTGAGTAGTATTTTTGAGGACTTCAGTTTGGTCCTCAGGCAACAGAGAGGGAGTAGGGTTGAGGAGGAGCTAATTTTAACCAAAGTGATAGAAACCTTGAATTTTGTCTTCTGCTGCCAAGCTTTATAAAGTTGAAAATGGCCTAGTAAGTCTCAATATTTTAAAGAAAGCTTTATCAATCTTAAAGATGCCAAGAAACTAGCCATGGTTGCCTAAGAATTTAGTCTATTCTATTTCCTTCTTGATATTTGACCACAGTGATGTCAGCTCATTTCTGAGGTGACTTTGAAGAGCTGAGACATGACAACTGAGCATTAGGTAGTAATCAAGTGTTATTTCAACGGATGGAGCTGCCTGTCTCATAGTGTAGAAATCATAAATACCGCTGGGCAAAGAAAAGACTTCAAAATTACTATCATTGAATTCTTGAATGTGTCCAACAACAATGACATTAATGATCAAATACTACGAACATAAATAAGAGTGATAAGCTAGCCAAGTCAGGCCACTCAATATAGAAGAACATGAAGAAGGCCGTAGGTTGACTTAGATAGAGAAAGAAAAGATTTATCATTTTAAAACTAAATCCATGGAAATATTTCTTCATTATTCTTATCTGCTTAGTGGAATTTATGCCCTTCTAACTATACAAAGAAAAATATATGACTGCCAAATATTTAAGGTACATAGAAATTTTTTATTTTGTTTTTTTTTGTTTTGTTTTGTTTTGTTTTGTTTTTGTTTTTGTTTTGAGAAAGGGTTTCTCTGTGTAGCCCTGGCTTATCTGGACTCACTTTGTAGACCAGGCTGGCCTTGAACTCAGAGAGATCTGCCTGCCTCTGCCTCCCTGAGTACTGTGATTACAGGTGTGTACCACCATGCCTGGCTGAAATATTTTATTTACTACATATGCATATGATATTCTTAATAAAGCATACTTTTCAAACAGTAACATTTAAAGACTCTTTACTGCAGCTTTTTTTTTGTACCAACAGTTTATGGCTGAGATGTTTTGTAATTTCATATATGAAAAGATTATTAACAAAAAAAATGAGCAACCAACCAATGTTAAACAGCACCAAAATGGTGGAACCATTTAAAAGGATGCCAATTTTTTAGGGATCACCTATAGTCTAAATTTGCTTTTCTGCTTCCTTTCTGGGAGGTCATGAGTGTTGTGGTTAGCATCTCTCAGCTGACTTGATTTCTCAAGATCTTTAGTAAGTATTTCAGGAGCCAGATTATCTGGCCTTCACCAAATGGGGCCCCTATTTAACCAGCAACTGTTGTCCTCACGTCAAACACTGTATAGTAAGGGGCTCAGTAATGTATGCTTATCGTTTCAGTCCATGTGATTCTTGTTCCCAGATGCTCTTTAATGGAGAAAGGGAAATACCCAGAAATGACAACTTAAGGACCATGTGGCTTAACAAACTTTAAGTAGCTCATAAGGTTCAAAAGAAAAGTACCACAGAAACTGGTCCCTTTCATAAGCAGACACCATTAGCATAAATTAAGAATAATAAATTTGCTCCTGGGTTGGGTCACTTGTCTTGGTAAGATGTATAGCAGGGCCATCACAGTAAGTGTATTAGGACTGCTAAATGGACAGGAAGTCACCTTCAGGTCGCTGCATTTGATTGACTATGTATAGTGTATCTTACTGTTGAAAAAAATATGAGCTCTGTTTCAATTAATGTGTCATCTTGTATTTCTTTCAAGGAAACCTATTATGTTCAATGTAGGATATTACAAGTTGGTGAAAATCTCATGTACAAATAAAATTTCATGTCTAAAAGACTCTTGTATTTGAACGTAAGAAAAAGTAAATTATCCTGCTTTACATTACGTGCTGAGAGTAGACCTTCTAACAACACTGAAGTGCTCTGTGGTATCTCAAGAGCTTATCTTCCGGTAACCTTATCCATCTTTTTAACCTGAGCATGTTTGTTTCATCTGCTTTCTATATTGATCCCAGTGTTGTCCAATGCTTTAAGTGTAACTTAAGACTTTGAGTGTGATGATTCAATGTGTTCCTGAACAGGCTGTGGTTCCTGACAAACGCTGTCACGTCATTGCTTGTATCAATGTTCCAGTGGCCTCAGAAATCATAGCATTCCATGATTTTGTGGTGTCCGGGTTTGCATAGTACTGTTGACAACTGTACTTAGTGATTGTTACTGCACACTTTTCCAATAAAAAATATGTTTTTATCAAGTATTCTGTGTATTCAAATCAACTTTGTGTGCATATGGATATTGGATGCACAGTTAGCAGAGAGCATGATACCTATACCTGTATCAGCATGAAACGTTTGCAGCATTAAAAATGGAATCCATTTGGAGCAAGGCAAACATTATATGAGTTCAGCCAAGTGACTTTTATTAATCTCTAAATGTTTTTATTCATTGTTTAAAAGCTGAGCATTTCTATTGAAATCTTTTAATACTTTCAAATTAAGTCGGGCATGGTGAAACATGCCTTTAATTACAGCACTCAGGGAGGCAGAGGCAGGTGGATCACTGTGAGTTTGAGACCAGCCTTGTCTAAAAACCAAGTCCAGGACAGCCAAGGCTACACAGAAAAACCCAGTCTCAAAATACAGAAACAAAAACAACATCTTTCAAATGATACATTCATTAAAAAGAGAGGCCTATATGTTGAGGTGTTCTGTCCATAAGCACGTTCACATTCCTTATCCATCACAAAATGCTGCATCATGATGGCGACCACTGTGGTCAGAGACCTGTTCAGAGCCTGGCAGTTCAAGGCCCATTCTAAACCAGAGCCATCCAGCTCCCCCTCACATGTCCATTTGCCAAAGTTTCCTTGTTCCCAGAGTGAGAGTTTCTTTCCATGCGCTGCTTACCAAGATAATGATGAGTTTTTAATTTAAAGATCATCAAGGATCGCTGTGCAAGAAAGTAAACCCTTGGCCTCACATTTTCGACTTTACTGCTCAGTGTTGCAGTTGTGTGCAGACGAAGCTTGTTTCCTTCTGAGCTCACTCGCTCTAAAACAGTCAATGCAAATCTCTAAGGTCTTGCTTTCCAAATGTTTTATAGATTTTTTTAAGGCATAGATTTACCATATTGAGAGGGAAAAAAAGCAGAGAATCCTGACATTTGTTCCTTTTAATTATAGTACTACTGTATTTAAACTGTATTTGCAATGTGTTGTATTATTCACAGTCCTCTATTCCAAAGAAAAATTTTGATTTTATGTGTTAAGGCTTCTGCAGAAAGATTTAACCAAAAGAAGAGCATGGGCATTTCTGTTCTGTCAAAAAAAAAAAAAAAAAAAATACATAAAAGCAGCATACACAAAGGTTTAAAGGCCGATAGGCTGATTATGATTTCACTAAGCCAGTCTGCTTCCTCGAGGGGTTTTGTTATGCTAATCACATTTTTAGAATCATTGTTGCTTTGGACCATTTTCAGAAGTCTCTGAAAGACCAAGGACTACTTTATTCCAAGTGTCTGGAGATGAAACAAAGCCAGCAAGAGCTGTAAAGTTGCAGCAGAGCTCCTCATGAGTTTGATTCCCGAAGGAAACGACACAGTGCGTACTGACCCTGGGAAGTAACGCAGACAGAGCAGCACTGAGTCCCTCCATTTAACACACCGAGCACAGAAGCTTATCACCCCAATTGCACCCAAGAACCTTGTCCCTCTCTCCTCTTCTTACCTCTAAGTAGACTTTTTCATTGAGGCCATTGGAGCAGTATAAAACAGGAAGGAGCCCTTTAGGCACAGTCTGTCCTTCATGACCCCTTCCAGAGAAAAATAACAGAAGAGGGAAACCGTACAGGCTCCTAAAGTCCTTAGCTTCCCCCAACTCAGAATTCAAAGCAGTGCTTACAATTTGGATTAAAAAAAAAAAAAAAAGGACTTTCATGAAAGAATGCAAGTGTGGAAGAGGAGTTGTGCATGGGAGATGATATAACTTACCTAAGTCATGGACACGCCCAACCTTTCCTTCCTTCAAAACAAGTGGGACTGCCTGGGCATGAGCTCCTCTCTGGTCCAGCCTGCTCCCTTCACTTTCTTGTCTACCTCTTTCTGCTTAAATATACTTCCTAAAAGAGAAGATTTATTCTAAATGACTGCCCTACTTGTGTCACCAGTGTGTATCACACAGTCTAAAAGGGGTTAATATCATCCTGGCACCTGCCTGTCCCTGTAGACAGCTTCATATTTTCTTCACAATCCATCAGCTTTCTCTGACTTTCTCTTCCCCATCAATGAGATGTATGCTTTCCACAGCTGTGGGGATGGAACCCAGGTCCTCAAGCATCAAAGGCAAGTGCGATACCACAGAGCCACACCTCCAACCTGTTAGATATTTTTAGGAAAATAGAGATGTTTATTTTTCTTTCTTTCCTGACAACCCCCTTCTTCCTTGTGCCCATTATCACACCTTCTTGTAGCCCTGGCATCTAGAACTGGGTCTGGCAACCAAGGGACATTCAACAATATTCCCTGTAAAGAGAAATGAGTAAATCTTATCTTAAAAAACACGACTGGGTAAATACAGTTACCTATGGCCAACTCTTTTCTTCCTTTTAATCTCCTCCTCCTTCTTTTCTTCTATTCTTTTCTTTTTCTATTCTTTTCTTCTTCTATTCTTTTCTTCTTCTCTCTCTTCTTTTTCTCCCTTTTTTCTCTCAAATTTGATGTCTTATTGGAGTAAATAATGTGTACAACATATTACAAATGGATGGCACCTGTTAAATTCACCATCATGAAGTTATTGAACTCTTGATCCTTCTCTGTGCCCATTTTCAACTTCTGTCTCCCTACAGCCACCACTTTGTCACTAGGAGATCTTATAGTATGTTTATATTTTGCTGCAGGCTTCATTTACTTGGCATAATAATTTGAGATTTTATTAGGTACATGTAATTCTTTGTTGGTAACTTGGCTCTTTGGTGAGTTATAGTCCAATGTGTATATTTTTTAACAATCTCCAACTGAGAATTTGCCGGGTTTGATTTTTTCTTTTTTTTAATTTTTTATTAATTACACTTTATTCATTTTGTATCCCCCCATAAGCCCCTTCCTCCTCCCCTCCCGATCCCACCCTTCCTCCCCTTTCTGCATGCATGCCACTCCCCAAGTCCACTGATAGGGGAGGTTCTCTTCTCCTTTCTGATCTTAGTCTATCAGTTCTCATCAAAAGTGGCTGCATTGGCCTCTACTGTGGCCTGGTAAGGCTGCTCCCCCCTCAGGGGGAAGTGATCAACGAGCAGGCCAATCAGATTATGTCAGAGGCAGTCCCTCTTCCCATTACTATGTAACCCACTTGGACACTGAACTGCCATGGGCTGCATCTATGCAGGAGTTCTAGGTCATCTCCACGAATAGTCCTTGGTTGGAGTATGAGTCTCTGGGAAGTTCCCTGTGTTCAAATTATCTTGTTCTGTTGCTCTCCTTGTGGAGTTCCTGTCCCCTCCAGCTCTTACTATTTCCCACTTCTTACATAAAATTCCATTCACTCTGCCCATCAGTTGGCCATCAGGCTCAGCATCTGCTTTGACAGTCTATACTGCAGAGGCTTTCAGAGGCCCTCTGTGGCAGGTT
>NW_026596040.1:30542236-30629077 GCF_907164565.1 Psammomys obesus | reverse complement strand
AGGGAGGTTCTCCTCTTCTTTCTGATCTTAGTCTATCAGTTCTCATCAAAAGTGGATGCATTGTCCTCTACTGTGGCCTGATAAGGCTACTCCCCCCTCAGGGGGAAGTGATCAACGAGCAGGCCAATCAGATTATGTCAGAGGCAGTCCCTCTTCCCATTACTATGTAACCCACTTGGACACTGAACTGCCATGGGCTACATCTGTGCAGGGGTTCCAGGTCATCTCCACGAATAGTCCTTGGTTGGAGTATGAGTCTCTGGGAAGTTCCCTGTGTTCAAATTATCTTGTTCTGTTGTTCCCCTTGTGGAGTTCCTGTCCCCACCAGCTCTTACTATTTCCCACTTCTTACATAAAATTCCATTCACTCTGCCCATCAGTTGGCCATCAGGCTCAGCATCTGCTTTGACAGTCTATACTGCAGAAGCTTTCAGAGGCCCTCTGTGGCAGGTTTCAAGGTGGTTTCCTGTTTTCTTCTGGCTTTCAGAGGCCCTCTGTAGCGGGTTCCGAGGTTGTTTCCTATTTTCGTTTTCTTCTGATGTACATCCTCTTTGCCTTTCAGGATGGGGATTGAACATTTTAGTTAGGGTCCTCTCTTTTGCTTAGTTTGTTTAGATGTACAGCTTTTAGTGGGTTTATTCTATATTGTATGTTTATATGAGTGAGTATATACCGTGAGTGTCTTTTTGCTTCTGGGTCAACTCACTCAGGATGATCCTTTCCAGGTCCCACCATTTACCTGCAAATTTCATGATTTCCTTATTTTTCATTGCTGAGTAATACTCCATTGTATAGATGTACCACAGTTTCTGCATCCATTCTTCAGTTGAGGGGCATCTGGGTTGTTTCCAGCTTCTGGCTATTACAAATAAAGCTGCTACAAACATGGTTGAACAAATGTCCTTGTTGTGTACTTGCGCCTCTTTTGGGTATATGCCTAGGAGTGGTATGGCTGGATCTTGAGGAAGCGCTATTCCTAGTTGTCTGAGAAAGCGCCAGATTGATTTCCAGAGTGGTTGTACAAGTTTACATTCCCACCAGCAGTGGAGAAGGGTTCCCCTTTCTCCACAACCTCTCCAGCATGTGTTGTCCCTTGAGTTTTTCATCTTGGCCATTCTGATGGGTGTAAGGTGAAATCTCAGGGTTGTTTTGATTTGCATTTCCCTAATGGCTAATGAGGTTGAGCATTTCTTTAAGTGCTTCTCTGCCATTCGATATTCCTCTACAGAGAATTCTCTCTTTAGCTCTGTTCCCCATTTTTTAAGTGGATTACTTGGTTTGCTGCTTTTCAGCTTGTTTAGCTCTTTATATATATTGGATATGAGTCCTCTGTCAGATAAAGGGTTAGTGAAGATTCTTTCCCAATCTGTAGGCAGTCGCTTTGTTTTGATGACGGTGTCCTTTGCTTTACAGAAGCTTTTCAATTTCATGAGGTCCCATTTATTGATTGTTGCTCTTAGAGCCTGTGCTGTTGGTGTTCTGTTCAGGAAGTTTTCTCCTGTACCAATGAGATCTAGGCTATTCCCCACTTTTTTTTCTAGCCGATTTAATGTGTCTGATTTTAGCTTGAGGTCTTTGATCCACTTGGACTTCAGTTTTGTGCAGGGTAATAAGTATGGATCTATTTTCATTTTCTACATGTAGACATCCAGTTGGACCAGCACCATTTGTTGAAGATGCTATCTTTTTTCCATAGTATGGTTTTGGCTTCTTTGTCAAAAATCAGGTGTCCATAAGTGTGTGGGTTTATTTCTGGGTCTTCTGTTCGATTCCATTGATCCACCATTCTGTTTCTATGCCAGTACCATGCAGTTTTTATAACTGTTGCTCTATAGTACAGCTTGAGATCAGGGATGGAGATACCTCCAGAAGATCTTTTATTGTAGAGGATTGTTTTAGCAATTCTCGGTTTCTTGTTATTCCATACGAAGTTGAGAATTTTTCTTTCCAGGTCTGTAAAGAATTGTGTTGGCAATTTGATGGGAATTGCATTAAATCTGTAGATTGCTTTTGGTAAGATGGCCATTTTTACTATGTTAATCCTGCCAAGCCATGAGCATGGGAGATCTTTCCATCTTCTCATATCTTCCTCTAATTCTTTCTTCAGAGACTTGAAATTTTTTTCATACAAGTCTTTGACTTGCTTGGTTAGGGTTACACCAAGGTACTTTATGTCATTTGTGGCTATTGTGAATGGTGTTGTTTCTCTAATTTCTTTCTCAGACCTTTTGTCTTTTGTATACAGGAGTGCTACTGATTTTTTTTGAGTTAATTTTGTACCTGGCCACTTTGCTGAAGGTGTTTATCAGCTGTAGGAGTTCCCTGGTAGAGTTTTTGGGGTCATTCATGTATATTATCATATCATCTGCAAATAGTGATAATTTGACTTCTTCCTTTCCCATCTGTATCCCCTTGATCTCCTTCAACTGTCTTATTGCTCTCGCAAGGACTTCCAGCACTATGTTGAAGAGATATGGAGAGAGTGGGCAGCCTTGTCTTGTCCCTGATTTCAGTGGGATTGCTTTAAGTTTCTCTCCGTTCAGTTTGCTGTTGGCTATAGGCTTGCTGTATATCGCTTTTACTATGTTTAGATATGTGCCTTGTATCCCTGATCTCTCCAGTACTTTAAACATGAATGGATGTTGGACTTTGTCAAATGCTTTTTCAGCATCTAGGGAGATTATCATGTGGTTTTTTTTCTTTCAGTTTGTTAATATGGTGGATCACATTGATGGATTTCCGTATATTGAACCACCCCTGCATACCTGGGATGAAGCCTACTTGGTCATAGTGGATAATATCTTTAATGTGTTCTTGGATTCAGTTTGCAAGTATTTTGTTAAGTATTTTTGCATCAATGTTCATAAGGGAGATTGGCCTGAAATTCTCTTTCTTTGTTGAGTCTTTGTGAGGTTTAGGTACCAAGGTGACTGTGGCTTCATAGAATGAGTTTGGTAATGTTCCTTCTGTTTCTATTTTGTGGAATAGTTTGAAGAGAATTGGAGTTAGCTCTTCTTTGAAGGTTTGGTAGAATTCTGCGCTGAAGCCATCTGGTCCTGGGCTTTTTTTGGATGGGAGACTTTTGATGACTGCTTCTATTTCTTTGGGGGATATAGGACTATTTAATTGATTTACCTGGTCCTGATTCAGCTTTGGTAAGTCGAATCGATCAAGAAAATTGTCCATTTCATTTAGATTTTCAAATTTTGTTGAGTATAGACTTTTGAAGTAAGTCCTAATGATTGTTTGGATTTCCTCAGTGTCTGTAGTTATGTCCCCCTTTTCATTTCTGATTTTGTTGATTTGGGTGGTGTCTCTCTGCCTTTTAGTTAGCTTGGCTAAGGGTTTGTCGATCTTGTTAATTTTCTCAAAGAACCAGCTCTTGGTTTCATTGATTCTTTGAATTGTTTTATTTGTTTCTAATTGATTGATTTCAGCCCTGAGTTTGATTATTTTCAGCCGTCTACTCCTTTTTGGTGTGTATGCTTCTTTTTCTAGGGTTTTTAAGTGGGCCATTAAGTTGCTTGAATGAGCAGTCTCGAATTTCTTCTTGAAGGCACTTAATGCTATAAACTTTCCTCTTAGCACTGCTTTCATTGTGTCCCACAAGTTTGGGGCTGGTTTTGATTTTTAGTTTTTGGTTCTTATAAAGATGTGGTTAAAAGTAACATGAAAACTTACCTAAGTGAAAAGCTTTAGTGTCCCTTGAGCAAAAGACTGTGAGATCGAATGGCTAGATCATATGACAAACATACATCCAAATGCTTAAGAAATTGCCAGTTTTCCAACGTAGCTTCACCACTTTTCCTGTCCTATCAGGAGTGCTTGGGTTAATTCAGTTGCTCCAAATTTTCAGTACTGGGCAGACTGTGATTTCTAGTATTCTAAGGGATGTTGGGTGCTTAGCTTCTAGAGGTTTTAATTTGCAAATGTCTTTTTAAAATTTTTTTAATTATACTTTATTCACTTTGTATCTCCCCTGTAGCTCCCTCCCGCCTCCCCTCCCATTCCCTCCCTTCCTCCTTCTCCAAGCATGCTCCTCCCCAAGTCCACTGATAGGGGAGGTCTTCTTTTCCTTCTTTTTGAGCCTAGTCTATTAACAAAGATGCCAAAACCATACAATGGAAAAAAGACAGCATCTTCAACAAATGGTGCTGGTCTAACTGGATGTCTACATGTAGAAAAATGCAAATAGGTCCATACTTATCACCCTGCACAAAACTAAAGTCCAAGTGGATCAAAGACCTCAATATAAAACCAGACACACTAATTTGCAAATTTCTAACAGCTAATGCATTAAGCATCCATGGGCTGGAAAGAAGGCTCAGCCATTAAAGACTAGGCTCACAACTAAAACATGTGTCAAGCATCTTTTGTGTTTATCTATGTATCTTATTTCATAAAGTAATTGTACAATCATTTTTGTTCATTTCTGTCACATTATTGTTTTATATTTTAATAAGCATATAGTATGGGTTTAAACAAATCTATATACATTGTGGAGGGCATCTCTAATTCCACAGTAGTAGTGGTTTAAATAAGAAATGTGTACCACCCTAATTGCCACCAGAATGTCAGACATTAGAATATGTGCTCTCTTGTTAGTGACACTGTTTGGGCAGGTTGTTACTGTAGCCTTCCTGGAAGAAGTAGGTAAGTAGGGGGCAGGCTTGGAGATTTAAAAGCCTCTATGACTTCAGTTCACTCTCTCTGCTTCATGCCAGCTGTTCAAGACGCACTGTCAGCTTCTAGCTCCTGCTATCAGGCTATCCCTACCACTGTGGACGCTAACCATCTGAAACAGTAAGTCAAAATAAACTCTTTCTTCTATAAGTTGCATTCGTCATGGTGTTTCATCACAGCAACAGAAAAATAACTAAGATGATGACTTTTTGGTTTGCTTAACAGTGCTTTCCAAAGAATGAGGATTTGAATTTTAAGGAATTCAGGAAGATCTTTTAGACTTTTGTAGTTCCTATTATTTGTGTGATACTGTAAAATCTCCCCCATTTACTGCTGCAAAAGTAATTCTTCTTAAAACTTTGTTCTTGCTTTACATTTAGTATTTAGACATATTGTTAATTTAAATAGTATCATTGTATATGTTATCAATATTTTTCTCCAATCATAAATTTCCAGTGTCTTTAGAAATATTAAGAAGAATTTCTCTCTCCCAAGGGATAGCCTTCTATGCTTTTGCCAAAAATAAATTATATGCAAACCTGTTCTGGGCTTCTCTTTTTTCTTTATTGACATATATGTTTCCTAAGATAATGAGTTTTGCTTGTTAGTTTTATAATTGGTGAGCTTTAACTTCACTTATACTAGTAATGTTTTACTTTTTCCAGTTTGAAGTATAAGCAACAAACTCAAACTGTATATGTTTAAGATATACACCATACATTTTGATGTGCATAAACCATTATAATTATCACTGTCAATTTAGTAAAACTATACATCATTCCATGTATACACTGAAGATTTAGGAACTTCTTTCAGTAGATTTTTCTGTCTCTCAGATATCCAGAATCTAATACTTTTGGTTCATTTGAGTTCTCTGTGCTAACTGTCCTAGATATAAAAGGAAATTCCTACCTTTTCCTTTGTCACCTGTGTGCTTCTTCTTTCTATTTTTATTACCCTTCCCCTTCTAGTCAGTGCTACAATATTTAAGACAAGTAGTATTAGCAGGCATCTTTGGCTGTTTGTTCTTTTGCTGGAGGTTGGTATTCCCTTTATAAATGTGTGAACTGAAAGGTTGTCATGAGTGCTCTTTTTCACAATAGCAAGGTCTTTTGATTCTGTTTTTCACGAATTTTCATCATAAGTGGGTGAATTTCTTCAAGTGCTTTAATTCATTTTTTAAATAGTCATTACTCTAGTTGATTTTCTAATTATAAACCAATCTCACATGTTTACAGTACATTCCAGTTTTCCAGGATTCTTCCATCATTTTTAAAACACACCTTAGGCTCTTAAACAGAAGGCAGATTACCAAAGAAACAGATACAATTTAATTTAAACTTTATACAATATAGATACCTTCAGAAGCAGATGAAGAAATGGATAAAGTGAGTTTTAAGGTAGATTTGAAGATAAAGTAGATAAGAACTAACTTATTTGCTCAAATCTTTTCCTGTGTCTGCCTTTAAAAGGGGGGGGGGCAATTCCTTTATTCTTATTATAGGAAGGGTACCCCTCAAATGACGGTGACATAGAGAAAGATTGGAAAAATTCTTGCTGTATTTTCTTACTTGTTCCATAGCATAAAGAGAGAAGGTAAGAGTGATATCCTGTTTCTGCTATTTTTTTTCAAACACCAATGTATCATAAATGTCATTAAAGTCCATTTAACTGTAGAAATTAGCAAAGAAGATTATTTTGATTACTCAGATATTTCCTACATTTTTAATAGTTTATATGAAGAATAGCAGGGGGGGAAGGAAAGAAGGAAAAGAAGAAGGCAGGGGCTAAGGAAAAGGAAAGGAAGGAGGGAGAAGGTAACTACTCCAAGTTTGACACAAGGTGAGCTCCCTTTTCATTTGAGTTAATACTTTACTGTTGATGTGACTTTTAGAAATCTTTTGTAGGTTTTTAAAAGGCAAGGATTTCAATGGGAAGAAGTACAAAAGAAAGTGAAAGTATGTATGCTTCTCCTAAATATTTTAAATATTATTTTTCAATTTACAGTAATAATTTAAGATTGTGTGTCTAAGTAAGTAAGAGAACAAGGACCCAGGTTTAATCCTCAATACTAGGAAAAACTGAATGTAGTTTTTTTTTTAATTAAAAATTGCATCAGAGAAAATTAACAACAACAGCAGAAAGGAAAATTTGAGAAGGTGTTTATGTTCATTAACTAGAAGACAATCCCTAAGTTATTTTTATGACATAAACAATCAAATAAAAATTAACTTATTTATAAAGCTTTCAATATAAAAATATATACTATAAAATTAATTTTAACAAAGAATAAATAATTGCTCAAATATCTAATTTGTAAATTTATTATAATAATATTTTGTAAAAATTTGCACATTCATGGAATGAAGGGAGATTTTTGAATGACACTATTCCTGAAGAGACATGATAAGAACAAATACCTATTCACCCCAATTAGGGAACCAACCACAGATCAAAGTATGGATACCACAAAAATTCAACTTGATGAACAAATAAAATTTAATGGAATTATGGGAATAGGGGTGAGGGGCTACTTAAAGGAACATACATGACTCAAAGACAGCTGTATCACCACAGTCTCCCCCCTCCCACAGCACAGGAGTACGCCCATGAAAGCTGAAAACCTGGAGCTGACTGTGTGACTTAACAGACATATTGCTAACTTGGAAAGTGAGTCTTTCAGGCATTCAGATCATCTCAGCCTGTTCTGGATGGCTTGGGTGTTCTCTGTCTCGTCCAGGTGGTTTTACTGTTCTGAACCTCTTCTAGGCAATTCAGCTTGTCTGAGAATGTGTTTCAGTAGTCTAGCCTGTTAATATAGGCTTGGGGAAGGAAAGGCTTACAGAAACTGCTCGGTTTCATGGACTTCCTGAAACCTTTCAGTTGTTAACTTTCCGAGCTTCAGGAGCAGTCTTTGCAGAATAAAACATAAGACAGCCTCCTTTTTATTAATCTTCTCTTCAAAATGGAAGGTTTATCTCAGAGAAATTGATACACAACACAGATCTATATTTCATTTTATTTCCTGGTTTTACAAATGAGTTCATGGCCCATCTCAGACATTTCTATCCAATACGTTGATTAGTGCAATTAAAGCAAGTTATCGAAACCACAAAAAAAAAAAAAAAAAAAACCCAGTGGTTTTTGCCTCTATTTCCTTAGCAGATAGTACTTGCACAGTAATAGTTGTTGTGTCTTTTCATCATTCAGTACTATTTATTTCTAAAAACATTTCAAATAATAAAAGCCAAAACCACAGAATGTTGAAAGTGAGCCACAGGTAAGAAATGCAACACTACTACAAAGACACGCTTGCATTTGAAGTCTTTCTGGACTCAGAAATGGCTCACTGTTTTTTTTTTCAAGCAGTCTAAAGATGGTTCCAAAGTAAACCATACATCATGAGTGACTGTCTCATCTATAATGTGCCAAACTGTGTTTCAGATTTAAAAATAACATACTAGTCGGACATGGTAATTAGTTATGTCTGTAATCCCAGCACTCTGAGAGGCAAAGGCAGGCCAGTGTCTGTGAGTTTGAGGCCATCCTGGGCCACAAAGTGAGTCCAGGACAGCTAAGGCTACACAGATAAACTCTATCTTGAAAAAAACAAACAAACAAAAAAACAGCGAAAATAGCATACCACAATCAATGCAATATTCAACAGTGTCTTTGCTTTAGAATAAACTATTATAGTAGAAGTTATCCTGTTAGCAATAAGCTATGTTCCTGACTGCCATCCACAGCCATCAAAGATGCTGAGTGTCTGTTCACTGAGGCAAGAAGGAAGACATCAGCATAACTGAGCACCATCTTAGACCCTCAACTGAACAAAAAGAATTATAAATTATCCATGTAGAGTCAAAAGGTTCAGATCTATGTCTACTGTTGGGGCTGGGCCAGTATCTTCATTGCTTTCATATATCTTCTTTACAAAAAGAAGGATAGTAGTTTGGATCTGTTTGTGAAGGCTTCAGGGAAGAGTAAAAGAATTTATACAGTAAGAGGGTTAGAATTTTCTTGACATAAAATAATTACATCCTAAATATATCTGTATTTTAAAATCTAGTAAACATGGCTGAAGAGATGGCTTAGTGATTAAGAGTACTTGTTTTTGCAAAGAAATGGGGTTCAATTTCCAGCACCCACATAGTGCCTTACAACCATCTGTAACTTCATTCCCTGGAGATCTGATGACCTCTTCTGAGCTCTATGGGCCCCAGGAATGTACACCTACATACATGCAGGCAGAACATTTATAGACATACAATAAAATAAATAAATCTAAAAATTAATTTAGAATATCTAGCAATCATTAGACATGTTAGCAATAACACCAAAAAATATCATTATGTAACATTTCCAGGACTGCTTTACCTGGATGGATTTATAAATACATCATGTTACTTCACCTGTACATGCATTTAAATACTTAAAAGGTAACATATTTCACATGGCAATTGGACAGATTGGAAGCATCCTTCCTGAGAGAATGCCCCAAGGCTTAAGGGAAAGTTTCCTTTTGCATGACTGTACTGGCTAGTTTTATGTCAGCTTGATACAAGCTACAGTCATCAGAGAGGATGGCGCCTCAGTTAAGAAAATGCCATTTTCTTAATTACTAATTAAGGATCCATTTCCTTAATTAGTAATCAATGGGAAAGAGCACAGTACATTGTGGGTGGGGCCACCTTTAGCCGGTGGTCCTGTGTTCTATGAGAAAGCATGCTGAGCAAGCCATGGGGAGTAAGCCAGTAAGCAGCATCCTTCTTTGGCCTTCTCACCAGCCCCCGCTTCCAGGTTCCTGCCCTTCTTGAGTTCCTGTCCGACTTCCTTCAGTGATAAAGTTATATGGAAGTGTAAGCCAAATAAACCCTTTCCTCTCCAATTTCCTTTGGTCATGATGTTTCATCACAGTGATAGTAATCCACGCTAGGAGAGTGACTGAGTGCCTCTCTCTTTATTCAACAGAAACGTGGTCTGCTTTCCTGCAGGTCAGCATTTCTGAGGTTCGAGTTTGTTTGTAACTCATAGCCCTCACAAGCCTCGCCTTACATGCAGGCATGCATCAGAATTTGTGCACACTTTCACGAAAACGCCAGCCGTAACATTCCAGCTCAGAAACTAGGATTCTTCCTGGCTTGGATAGCAGCCATTGTTCCACTGAGCTGAACAGTTTACATTATTATGGAGATAATGATTACATTATGTTGTTGCCACGTTCTGTCCTTCTACCTAATTATTTTAGATAGCATTCATATCAAGAAGAAAATGAGTAACAGAGTAAAATGCGCCACGTGCAGCCATATGTGTGTGTGGTTTTCCTCTAGCAATCTGGAACCCCTAAAGAGCAATGGCCTTCTAAGGTGGTAGAGGCAACTAGAAGGCCATGATTCTCAACCTCAGAGGCCAGCATTCTGTGTCAAACAATCCTAAGAGAATCTCTTTACTTCCTCTTTATATCAACCAGTACACACCAATTCTCTTAAAAACAGGGTGAGAGATGAGACTATGACATAGTGAGATATTTATTATCTAAAAGCCAAATTAAATTAATTATTCATTCATACACAAATTTTACACACTTTCCTTTACTTATACATAGAAAAACTATCAAAGGTCAAATCTGACAACCTTAAAGGAGCATCCTTAGTAAAGTATTTGAGGATATAAAATCAAATTTTATTTTTTATTAGGTTTAAAGCAGAATTCATCTTCCATGTAAGAAAGATCCTGATGTCTTGGCCTGTTTTTTTTTTTGGGGGGGGGGATGGAGTTTCTTCTCTTGCATAGACATTTGCTGCATTGTCTGAAATATCATCTTCCTATTATGCTACCGATGTATAATAAGTTACGTTTAAATAAATACTGGCATGACGTCAATTTAACTTGGGAGCTGAAACTGCATTTCAAGGAATAAGTAAGATCTCTGTAGTCCTCTGTCAGAGCTTCATCCTGACAGTTCATTTCCGTAGCCTAATCAACATCAAGTAGGGAGAAGCACCGTCAGTCTTCAATTCGCTGTAGGAAAGACAACATAAAT
This sequence comes from Psammomys obesus, assembly GCF_907164565.1. Taxonomy (NCBI): domain Eukaryota; kingdom Metazoa; phylum Chordata; class Mammalia; order Rodentia; family Muridae; genus Psammomys; species Psammomys obesus. Next base: position 30,618,351 of record NW_026596040.1, on the reverse strand, counting down.
TATCAAAGTGGAACAAGGTATAGTCTAGTAATACGATGGCTATACTATCATTATCTAAGGATTGGCCTAGTAGGCCGTCCTCAAGTGCTACCAGACTGCAAAGTCTGATCTAAGAGGCAGCCGCTAATGTATCTATTCTGATGGATTTCCCCATGGGGTATAGTAAAATCATGCAGGGAAGGCATTTATCATCAATAATTTCATATAGGTTGAGTCGGGCAAGAGTGAGGCAGAAGGGGGGAGGGCAGAGAGTTGGTGACTTTCCACTGGGTGGAACTATGCAACAGAGCAAATTGAAGATGAGAACATTCAAAACGTCTGTTTCAGTTCTGTGGATTCTTCAAGCCTGAACCTCCTCCCTTACCATGAGAGTCTAGTATTAAAAACTATGCACATATGTGTATATGCATATATGTACACATCTATATATGTATGCATGTGTTTTGTAACAAGATGGAGTGTTATCTCAAACATATCACCTCCTGTATTCAGCATAAGAAACAGCCCTATGCTGCTTAGGGACTAAAAATCCTGTGTGTACATAGTGATGTTCAGGATAGAACAAGGTCTTGTGGGAAATATGATCGATTTATTCAGACAAGTTTTAACTGTTCTCTCTCTCAAATTATAATTTCATTGTATATTGGAAAAGTCCAGGCTTCACTTACCAAACCGTGTAGCAATGACATTCTTAAAGCAACTAGCCAACTCAGTTTTGAAAATGCACAACAGAATTTATGCCCTTAACACTGGAGCTTTTGTGCTTAAAAAAAACACAAAATGTCCAGTTTCAACACTTCAGTTAGGAAGTTCCTCTTAGTTGAATTTTTCTAATTCATGGAAAGAAAACAAACTCTTTAACAGTATAATTTTGAGCTGTCAATTAATTGCAGGTCAAAGGCATCACCAAAGGAATCATTGTTCCCAGCATGCCTCCCCTCTACCAGGCAGATAGGCACCACTCAATGCAGCATCACTGTAAATAGGCACATCCAGCACTTCCTCCACAACCCCCCTCTGGCTCTGTTCCCTGTGCATGATGCTCACCAAGTTCTAGGAAACACTTGTGCAAGGCAGGAAACAGAACACCGACCACACTCCCTTCTTCAGGAAAGCTTGCTTTCTCTTTAAGACCCTCTAGGGCTTAGCTTTTTTTCTTTTTAGAAGTTGCAATGCTAGTGACCAACAAGTTGAGATTTTCGCACCTGGAGATCTGAGGACTTGATTCAAAATGGCTTCATCTCTACTCTCTAATTATGCACATCATTAGCAAACTGAATCATTGTTGCTAGGAGTTTTAGAGACCAATCCGTCTGAATTCCTAGACTAATGTTAATCATAGCGAGTCTGATTTTCCACCTCAGGCCTGTGCCCAAGAGTCTCTGAAAATGAGATTCTTCCCTGTAGGGACCAGACAGTGGAATTCAAAAGCAGCTAGAACAGGAAGTTTTTAATCACTTTTTAAATGATTCATGTAATTACAGGCTATGCTTTCTCTTAAGTGATCATTTCCTAAAGCTTATGGAAATGAGATTTAAGTTCAGATTCAAATTCTGATTTAGCCAACAACAATAAATATCATGCACAAAGAAATCTGTCTGGTTTTGAGCATCATTTTGATTGCTTCCTTGGGTCATTATCATTGCTTGAAATCATCCATTGGTAACTGGCAGTTGTTGACGTTACATGTTCTTAGTAGTACAGAAAATGAAAAGAAATAGGAGGACCCAGTGATTTCCTGGGAGTATTTACAATCTATTTGATTGAGAGCTGACATGAAAATTCTCGTAAGAACTAACAACTCATGATTGAAACATCCATTAATGGCACAAAGAACAGATCAGCTGAGAAAGGAGAATAGAGGAAAATTATGGGTAACAATTGAAGAAAGTTCTGAAGTTTGGGCTTGGTTTAAGGCAGAGAAGGGAGAAAGATATACAAGCACGTGCATTTATTTAGTTGGCACTAGTATATCCAACCATTAGTATTCAGTACATAATAATATGGACTGTTTCGAACAGTATTTGGGTGATAGGCGGTGAGGTAGTTAATCTTCATCATCAACCTGATGGGTTTAGAATCACCTAGGAGACACACCTAGGGTCTTCTGTACAGAATTAAGGTGGAAGATGGAACTGAATGGGAAAGGCCTTACCTTGTAGAGACAGCCTTAGATACTGATGTCCTAGGAGTTTCTGTCCAATGTGCCACCTTAGTTTTCAGTTCTTTATTCTAAAATTAGAAGCCATAAGGCACAGAGATCAAACAGCACATTCACATATTGCCTCCATCCTTCATGCTTCTGCTCTACTCTACAGCTGCCTCAAGCTGGAGAGTGAGTTTATTGTGGTTATTTTATTAGAACCAAGGAACACAATATGTACACGTGCCTTGAATAGTACATAATGTAGCAAGGGGTTAAAATATAATACCCTGAGACTCAGCCTTCGAACTACTTAAGTTTACAAATATTCCTTTTCATGGGCAAATAAAAATATTCCTAGATGATACTGATTATATAATTATCTTTTTGATACATCTGCCTGATTATAAAGCTTATAAAAATAGGCACAATCTCTTCTTCATAGTTCATGCTGTCTTCATCTTCAACTTTCTTCTTAAAGGTTTATACTCTTCATGTCTACACTCCTAGTAAAGATACCAGTCCTGCCTCGCTTTTATAAGTTACTATAAGAAGCAGAAACATATGCTCATATTTCAAATTTCTTGGTAGATTAATATTATATGATTATATAAGTTTGGGGAAAAAAATACAACACTTGGCAGCAGGTAAGGGAAGATGTTCCCAGGTATAGTCAGTTGCCACCTATGTGATGTCTTTTGGCTTGCTTATCTGTATGTCTAATTTTGTCATCTACATAATAGATACCATGACAGACTTTAAACAGGGTAAAGGTATATAAATTACTCATTCAGACAATGTCCACCACAGACGTTAAGACTTACAGACAGAATAGTTATTATTGCAGTTTCATGAAAAGTTGAGGATCCATTATGCTACACAACTGCCATGATTATATTTTGTTTTGTTATATTTTTTCTCTATTCTAAATAACTGAAACAAACAATCCCAGTAAGATGGGCAGATGGTGCTGTAATCATTTCACATATCTCAAGTGAAACTTTAAAAAGTCAGTCATCACCTACGTTGAGTTCCCAGTTGGCTGTAATAACAGGTCAGAAGTCATTAAACCTAAAATTTTTCTAAACCATACACATCTACAGAATTAAGCCCTATATAGGGAGGTAATACCTTTTCAAGATACCATAGGCTATCAAACAAAAATCCAGTTCCAGGTAAAGGTTACCTCTTTTCCAGCTGTTGATCAGTAATATACCATAAATCACCAAAATTTTACAGACTGTTGCCATTGCTCCTGATTACTCTCCAGAATTTGATAGTAAGACCCTATTGTTGAAGACACCACATAGCTGAGTCAGAACATGAAAAGACTCTAACTAGTGCTGACCTGGAAGCTTCATTCCTATTGGTACTCTGTATTCTACTGAGGAAGAAAACAAATCAAGGTTTTCCCTGGATATGAACCTTCAGCTACAATAACAACTGACTTGACCAGACGTGCTCATTGGTATAGGAGTGGTATTAATGTTATGGAAGCAACCAATCATCTTCTGATTGGATTTAGAGTCTATTCTACAAGACAAAACTCATGTCTAGCACTGTTAACTAAGCCAAGATCCCTTGGGTAGGTAGGTCACAGGCCCCAAAGGAAAATGTACTATATTACTCTACTAAATAAACATAGTATTAAACTTCTCCTTTGTCATTATATCCATAGATTAGTATATCTCTCAGTCTTCATCCAAGAAACTTTTTTTTTTTTGCAACAGGTGGTGTTTAAAGGAGATTCATAATTGGTCAAAGTGCAGCCAATACAAGTCTGTGGACTCTTTGGCCCTAAGTGGGACATCTATCTCACACCTCTTCCCCTATGGTGCAGGGATCAGCATAAAAAAGGATGTGGAAAGATTGTAAGAGCAGGAGGTAGTGAAGGACTGATACGTAACAATGTTTTCTAGACAGGGAAGGGACACTGTACGTATGAACTCAGTAGCTATGACTCTGTGCACAAGGCCTTCATAAGATCAAGCCAGTTAAACTCCCAACATGAATGGGAAAGAGATTCACGAAGTTCCACATCCAGCTGAGGAGCTATTGACCACTGGCAACTGTCAGGAGAAGGATTTCCTCAGTTTTCTTTAGGGATGTGACCCTGGACATCTTGCTCATGCTCCTATGGACGGTCCTACAGTCATATACATACTGATAGCACTAAGTGGAGTCAGTGAGTTTAAGCCAGAGCACAGAAAGTTGGTAGAGGAAAGTGGGAGGGAGTATTGGAAGATCTGGATGAGAGGAAGCGGGAGTGGATTTCGTCAGAGCATATCGTATGCAGATATGATTTTAAAGTGTCTTGGACATAGCTGGGTGAAATGATAGCAGAGGTTGTTATTTTCAAGTCATATGATTAAGTTTATTGACTTAAGTTTGGAAAATGCCAACACCAAAATGCATAGTTTTAAGAAACAGACATTAGAGTTTTCATAGAAGTTAGAAAATTAATAAATGCCTAGCATGCAAGACATTGGTCAGGTATTTTATTTGTATTACTTCTCTTCATATGCCTGACTCAGCTTTAGATAATATATTATGAATTAAAAGATTCTGCATAACATATAGTTAATATGCATTGTCTTTTATTAACAGAATAAGACTAAATAAACTCCAATTGACCAAGTAGCTGCTTTGGGTAAACTATAGGCAGTGAATGCAGCTCTCAAATTCAGCTGTGGTCTCTAGGCAGGCTGTTTGACTCCATGGCCCATTTTCTTTTTCCTCCAAGACATTACTTTTCTCTATGACCACAAAATTTAGCTCAGCCTTCTTATTTTGCAAGTGAATAAACAGTGATTACAAGAGGTACAGACATTTAGGGGTGTCTGGGGAGAATCCAGGTATGGTAAAAATGTAACTGGGAAAAATCAACAGTCACAACAGTCAACTCAACTAGCCATTGATATTGAACCTCTACCCTACCCACCCCAGTAATCCAGTACCTGTCACATGTACAACACTAATCCAATTCCAGGGGTATATGAAGAAGCCCAAGAAAGCATTGGAATATTCTCTTTCAATATGTAGGACGCATTATTATCATTAAAGTGACAGCAAAGATAAAATAAAAACAATTATGCCATAAAATAATAAATAGCAGATAATTACAGAAAAGATATAAACTAAATTAGAGGGACCAAAATACAATTCAATACACATAGATATTGAACCTGAACCTTAAAGACAAAATGAAATGGGTGAAGTAGAAAAAGGAAAAAACAAAAACAAAAACAAAAAAAACATGGCTGTAGTTCCTACCATGTAAACCTGGTGTCATCAAGATCACCTGGAAACTTGTGGGCGCTTCAAAGTCTCCATTATCTGAGGACAGCCAGAATCAGAACCCAGATGCCTGCTGATGATGCACTAAAACTCAACAGGTCCTTTAAGGGTTGGTCAGTTTTAAAAAGTAGTAGACTGAGAGTCAAATGCTGTCTCCAGCCTGTACTAGGGCTGTGGGAAGAACTTTAAGATGGAAGATGGGACCAGCATCACTGGACACTCTTTTATTGTAGTATTGCAAGAGTTAAGCATGTATATCTCATCCAGAAAAATATTCTTCAGATATGACAAAATGATAATAAACATTGTCCTTCTATTATGAGACAAGTCTAATGCATGCACACAGTGAGTGCAGGCTCATATCTTAGGCCATGCATGTGACTGAGAAAAGTCCCTCTGTTCAGAACTCCTTATGTGATGAAGCAGTTGAAAACACCGTGACACACTGACAACTTTGATTGAAGTAAAAATATACTGTGATTGAACAATTACGTTGAAGCTGTTTGGATTTTCTCCCAAACAAACCCCTACTTGTTCAAGTTGGGTCTCAAACGCAAGCAGGAGATTTGGCCCATCAAGCATCAACTTAAATGCTGAATTGTTTCATCCATTCTTAGTTTTCATTCCTAACCTTTTCTATTTTTTTCTCTAAGACAACCATATACCTAAGTTTTCATTACATCATCCACATTACAAAACTACAAACCACTGATCAGACTATGTTTAATATTATTATGACTCTACCCTATAGCAGTTCATTGACATGGTATTCTGATAGAGCATAATTTTTGCATAATTAATTTTTTATTGGTACATTGAAAAAATTGTACTTTATAAAGGCAATGATGATTTTCTAAAGTAGACTAATCTTTAATATTTAGAAGATACAGTGATTTCTGAGGGCATACTTCCCCATGAGAAGATCACTGGGAAGGTAGAAATGAATGGAACAGAAAGTGAATGTCAGAACTATAAATTAAGGTGATGAATGACATGGAATGGTAGAAAAAAAAAGAAAATTATTTAGTTTGTGTTGAACAGATTTTTTTTCTGATAATATTTAAAAGGCTGAAGGGAATGCTTTTAAATTAGAGTTTATAAGTCAATTTTATCACCCAATTAGAGAGAGGGAACAAACACCCAGATGGAAAGAAAATAAAACCACATGGAATAACTTCTTTTATGACCTGACGATCTATAATAAAATCCAGTGGATTTAATATAGTAACTTTGGCAATGGCTAAAACACACAATTAGGTAAGTTTAATGTAACTTCATGTCTTTTGTTCTTTTTTAGGTATATTTATTCATTTTTATTTTTTGTATATGAATGCTTTGCTTATATGCACATCTGTGCTACACTTTCATGCTTGCTGTTCTCTGAGGGCAGAGGACGTCATCCACTCCTGGAACTGGAGTTATGGACAGTTGGTGGATACCATGTGATTATCGCGAATCACACCCAAGTCCTCTGCAAGAACAAGTATTCTTAACCACTGAGTCATTTTTCCAGTCCTGACTATTCACTTCTAATCACTAACTACACGTTTTATATGTATTTTATATACGTATACCTACACGTACATTTACCTACACGTACATTATCACCTACGTGGATACTGGAGTAGGCCATACGCTTTAAAGTCAAGTACACTCAATTGTAGTGACTGCCATTTGCTGACTGTGGCATTTTGGGTGAAAATGGCCCCCATATGCTAATATTTAAATGTTTGTTTTCTAGCTGATAGGCTACTGAAGAAGGAAAGGACGTGTAGGGTAGACTAGGGGTAGACTTTGGGCTGTCAAAAGTTCAGACTAGGCCAGGTCTCACTCTGTCCTCTGCCCGCAGATTAGGAGGTAAGCCCTCACCCACTGTTCTACCATTCCAGCCTTCCTGCCTTCCACCACAGTTCCCGTGCTGACGAATATGAACCAATTATGTAAGCAAGTTCAATGCTTTCTTTTTAAAGCTGGTCATGGTATCTCTTCACACTACAACAGTAATTAAGACACTGAGAAACTTTAAACAAATTTCTTATCTTCTCTAAATTTCATGCAGCATTTTCAAAATGTAATTATAAAAAAAAAATAACTTTCTCCTGGAGTAGCTTTGATAATTGAACATACACAAAGTCCTGAGTTCTATTCCAAGGAGCTAATAAATCTCAGACAGGCCTGTAATCTCAACACTCGTGGGGAAGTGGTGGCAGGAATATTCAAAATTCAAGGGCATCCTTGACTGTGCAGAAGTTCAGGGCCAGTTAGTTAAATAAGACTGAGGCTTTTAAAGCTCTGAGGGAATGATTATAATGGTGACATGGAAAACATTTATCTACTGAAGAAAGTAAAAGTTCACAGCATTAAGGCCAGGATTCAGCTATCCTCCGAGAATCCAGAATAGCACCAAAGGGTGTTGTCACATCATTGTGAAGACTCTGTGGCCAACTAACATGATTCCATGAGGGGCAATGCAGGTCTGCTCATGTCCCCACTAAATGGGGTCAACAATCCCTGGCTGAAACTGGAAGAACAAGGCAGAATGGGATAGAAACAGACACACTCTCTTGGTTCCACTACCGGACCTCAAAGACAACTGAATCAATGCACAGCATCTAGGATAAATTATGATGTACTTATCAGATGACAGAAATCTTCTCAGAGAGATTCTCCTTGTAGGGGGCGCTCCTGTACTTCCTGTGAAGCAGATGGAATCAACCTGCAAAGCCAGGAAGGGTTTTCCAGGGGAGAAAATGAGTGGATGGGAACAAAAACATGTCTTATCACAGAAAATGAAAATCTGTTGTTTCTGAGTTTCTCTATTTCATTTTTATCAAAAAGAATTTTAATGACATATAATTTAATTTAACATTTATTTAATTTAAAGATGGTTGTCCAGCAGTGGAGGAGGGTTCCCCTTTCTCCACATCCTCTCCAGCATGTGTTTTTTATCTTAGCCATTCTGATGGGTGAAAGATGAACTCTCAGGGTTGTTTTGATTTGCATTTCCCTGATGACTAAGGACTTTGAGCATTTCTTTAAGTGTTTCTCTGCCATTCTATATTCCTCTACAGAAAATTCTCTGTTTAGCTCTGTACCCTACTTTTTTATTTTTTTTATTTTTGTACCCCACTTTTTAATTGGATTACTTCCTTTGTTGCTTTTTAACTTATTGAGTTCTTTATATATTCTGGATATTAGCCCTCTGTCAGATATAGGGTTGGTGAAGATCCTTTCCCAGTCTGTAGGCTGTCATTTTGTTCTGATGACAGTGTCCTTTGCTTTACAGAAGCTTTTCAGTTTCATGAGGCCCCATTTATTGATTGTTGTTCTTAGAGCCGGTGCTGTTGGTGTTCTGTTCAGGAAGTTATCTCCTGTGCCAATAAGATCAAGGCTCTTCCCCCCTTTTTATTCTAACAGATTTAGTGTGTCTGGTTTTACGTTGAAGTCTTCGACCCACTTTGCTTTTGTGCAGAGTGATAAGTATGGATCTACTTCCATTTTTCTACATGTAGACATCCAGTTAGACCAGCACCATTTGTCAAAGATGCTATCTTTATTCCATTGTACAGTTTTGGCTTCTTTGTCAAAAATCAAGTATCTGTAGGTGTATGGGTTTATTTCTGGGTCTTATTTTCGATTCCATTGATCCACCATTCTATTTCTATGCCAGTACCATGTAGTTTTTATTACTATTGCTCTGTGGCACAGCTTGATATCAGGGTAGGAGATAATTCCAGACGATCTGTGATTTGTTGTTGTACAGGATTGTTTTAGCAATTCTGGATTTTTTGTTGTTGTTGTTGTTGTTTTTCCATATGAAATTGAGAATTGTTCTTTCAAGAAGTTCTGCTGTGGGAATGTAAACTTGTACAACCACCTTGGAAATCAATCTGGCTTTTTCTCAGGAAATTAGGAATAATCCCACCTCAAGATCTAGCTATACCACTCCTAGGCATATATCCAAAAGATGCTCAAGTATACAACAAGGACTTGGTTTGTAGATGCTTGTTGTATACTTGAGCATCTACAAACCAAGTTCGTAGCAGCTTTATTCATAATAACCAGAATCTAGAAATAACCCAGATGTCCCTCAACTGAGGAATGGATACAGAAAATATTGTGGTACATTTACACAATGGAGTACTACTCAGCAATTAAAAACAAGGAAATCATGAAATTTGCAGGCAAATCATGGGAACTAGAAAAAATCATCCTGAGTGAGCTATCCCAGAAGCAGAAAGACACATATGGTATATACTCACTTATAAGTGGATATTTGGCATATAATATCGGCTAAACATACTAAAATCTGTGCACCTAAAGAAACAAAGCAAGAAGGAGGACCCTGGGTAAGATGATCAATCTTTATTCAGAAAGGCAAATGGAATAGACATTGGAAGAGGAAGAAAACAGGGAACAGGACAGGAGCCTACCACAGAGGGCCTCTGAAAGACTCTACCTAGCAGGGAATCAAAGCAGATGCTGAGACTCATAGCCCAACTTTGGGCAGAGTGCAGGGCATATTATGAAAGAAGGAGGAAATAAAAAGACCTGAAGGGGATAGGAGTTCCACAAGGAGAAAAACAGAACTAAAAAATCTGGGCACAAGGGTCTTTTCTGAGACTGATATTCTAACCAAGGACCATGCATGGAGATATCCTAGAACCCCTGCACAGACAGAGCCCATTGCAGCTCAGTGTCCAAGTGGGTTCCCTAGTGAAAGGAGCAGGGGTTGTCTCTGACAGGAACTCAGTGGCTGGCTCTTTGATCTCCTCCGCCTTATCAGGCCACAGAGGAAGAAAATGCAGCCAGTCCTAATGGACCTGATAGGCTAGGGTTCAGATGGAAAAGGAGGAAGACCTTCCCTATCAGTGGACTGGGGGAGGGAGAAGAAAAGAGGAAGGGAGGGTGGGGTTGGGAGGGGCCGAGGGAGGGGGCTACAGCTGGGATACAAAGTGAATAAATAGTAATTAATTAAAAAATAAATTAATAAAATAAAATAAGCATCTTGCTTAAAAATGAAAGTTTAAAAAAAATGGTTATCCATCAGGAACTCCACAAAGAGACCAACAGAGCAAAAAAAAAAAAAAAAAAAAAAAAAAAACCTGGGCCCAGAAGGTTCTGCAGAGACTGATACTCCAACCAAGGTCCATGCATGGAGAGGACCTAGACCCCCTGCTCAGAGGAAGCCCATAGGCTGCTCCGTTTTCAAGTGGGTTCCCTAATAAGAAGAGCAGGGGCTGTCTCTGGCATGAACTCAGTGGCAGGCTCTCTGATCAATTTCCCCTGGGGGTGCAGCCTTGCCAAGCCACAGAGGAAGATGATGCAGCCAGCTTTGACTAGGGTTTGGCTAGGGTCAGATGGAAGGGGAGGAAGTCCTCCCTTAAGAGGGGATTAGGGGTGGCACATAGGGAGAGAAGAGGGAAGGTAGGTGAGACTAGGAGACAAGGGATGGAGCTACAGTGAGGATACAAAGTGATTAAATTATAATAAATAGATAGATAGATAGATAGATAGATAGATAGATAGACAGATAGATTTTAAAAAATGGTCGTCCATGATGAATTGTTAAGTCAAACCTAAGAAAAGTGGAATTTAATACAATTATAAAATTACTTTGATTAAGTTATTTAAAACTCAGGTTTTTTAAAATATAACTGCCATATGGGAAGCTCTTCATTTTAAAGTCATAGAGCATCTTCTACTTTGAAGGAAAACTAACTCTCATCACTTTCCCAACCAACTCCCAGGAAAAGCCTCTCATTTTACAGTTTTACAAGCACTGAAAAGCGAGGTGATTTCTGCAGTCTTTGGTATGTAAGTAAGCCCTGAGGCAAACCTGGGAAGCCTGGATGGATGGAAGAAAAAAAAAAGAAGACAGAAGAGGACATTGCATGAGTGAAAGAAGTATGGAAACAAGGCTCAAGAAGCCTCACCATCCCACTAGAGAATTTACAAAGAGAAGCCTGGACCATGCCTCTAGCCCAAGTTATATATCACCCCCTCTCTGCCAGTACAGCGAGTATCCAGGGTCGATGTGGATGAACCTTTGACATTTATTTTGTTTCTAAAGCTAATAATAATAAATTAATATATTTGTTCAATAACAATAATTTAGTCACAATTTTAATTTAGTAGCAATTGGAATTAAGCTATAATTTCTCGTGCATAGCGGATGCATATACACTCATAAAGATACATGCATAAACACCAGGGTACACGTACTTACATAGAGACTCTGAGACATAGTCAGGTGTGATTTTACACACAAACACATTCAAAGTTAGCCAAGCAGAGAATCACGCACAAGCACATACATGTGCGCTAATGTATCATTTACACGCAGGCGTACACTTACACACACAGACCAGGCGTGTACCAACACTGAAACGTTCAGCACAGATTCTCTTCTCACCTGGGCTTCAAGTGTGTCGACCTTCTCTTTCAAATTTTCGATTTTTTTATCTTGTTCCTTTAAAGTATTTTTTAGTCCTTCCATCTAAGAGTCAGGAAGAACAATTGGGAAATCTTGTCAGATCATGGGGAATAGATACAGAAGTCAAAAATTATACAGCATTCTGTGGTCAAATGGTGTTCATCAAATGAAAAGATGCAACGTCACAGCATGAAACATGGCCAGCAGAAACTGGACATAGCCAGAACTGAAGACCACAGCCAAACTGGCACCCAGGAAGAAAAGTATCAGGTGATGCTACCCTCCATTCCCATCTATAGGAGAACCCTGCCTACAGAAAAACCCATCAGGGGCTTAGGCGGGGGAAGGCTCTGGCTGGTACACATGTCTCATCCTCAGGAAGAGCACAGGCTAGCTCTTGCTCTAAAATACCCCCCCCCCCCGCCAGATTCACTGTTCATGAATATGTTACAGTCAAGTCTGCCTGTGCCTGGAATGCCAGTTACCCAGGAAGCTGAAGCAGAAGGATTCCAAATTCAAAGCCAGTCTGGGCTGCATAGCAATGCTCAGACTATCATGGTCAATTAAGCAAGACCCCCATCTCAAGGATCAAAGTAAAGCGGGGCTGTCGCTATAGCTCAGAGTTACAGCATGTAGCTAATATGTGCAAGGCATAGCGAATGCACAATATGAAAAAGAATAATAAATTACGCAAAAAAAAAAAAAAAAAAAAAAAATCCCACACAACCCAAACCTGATTAGCTAAGAAGGGACGAGGTCTTCCATAGACCAGTGAACAACGCCCGACTCAGAACACTTAAACGCTTATACAAAAATCACTAAACTATCTGAAGAGCAGCTAAGCACAGTTTCTCAAACTCACTTCCAGAACCCAACAGGTGTGGGCAAGAGAAGCCCGGAGTCAGGTTGCCTGCGAGACTTAAAAGGATATGTCAGTGAGAAGACGGACCACGGAGCTTAGCGTGCCAGGCGGTCCGGGGTCGGTCTTTGCCCTGGCAGCCTGCCATCTACTGAGAAACGCACTTGTGAGGCTGACCTCCTGGATGATGCTGTGCAGGTGCTGGTGCTGGGAGTGAATCACGAACTGCAGATGACAGATCTGCTCCTGGAGGATGGAAATCTCCGACTGAAGATGCCGGCAGCTGAGAACGCAACGCAGAGGAGGAGCGAGTGAAGGATTCTCTGCCTCACCAGCCCTCCTTTCCTGCTGTTGAGACATGTGCGGGGATGTGTCCCAGGGATCCACATAACCGCACAAGGAACGGGGAAGAGAAGAGGCCTGGGCTCCGCTTGCATATGAACTTGAACGAGAAGTCAAAAGCTGCTTCGGGGTGGGGAGATGGATCGGAGGCTAAAAGTGCTTGCCCTACAAGCAGGAGGACCTGCGATGGATCCCCTGGACCTGTGTAAAGCTGGTTGTGGTCACTGGCATCTTTAACCCCAGTATTTCTACAGCAATATGGTAGGCCAAAACTAACAAATACTTAGACGCTCAAGAGGCCAGCATGCTTGGCCTATGCGCAGGGGGAGAGGAGGCCTCGGTTCTGTAACCCGGTCCTTTAAAGGACCCATTCTCTTTCTCTTATAGAGAGGCAGTGGGAGTTAACACCAGTTAAATGCACCATCAGTCTGTTGTTTTTCTCCATGTTGGTGGCCAGAAGATGGCTGAGCTAAGATGGTGACATAGAGTAGGTGTTATCTTGACATCAAAACATACCGTGACCACAGCGAGCTTAGAGTCAAAAGCGGAAGAAAATAAAAAATCTCAGGAAATGAGATATTTATCAGGACCTAACATTCCAGAGGATTTCCTCGGAGCAACTGAGCATGCCAGCTGCTGTGATGACCAGAGTCCCTCCCCTTAGCAAGGACCTAGAGAGATCAGGTTGAAAACTATGACTACGGGCAAGACAGCCCAACAAAGAAAGGCTGCTTTCTGCAGTGCTTCATTCCTTTCTCTCTCTCTGCAGTGTGAAGAGGGCCAGACTCTCATAGCTTCACTTGGGGACCGGCCAGTTTGATGTAGGTGTTGAAGATACCCACTTACAAGGATGAAAGCAAAGGGGGTAAAGATACCTCCAGCGTCTTTCAGTAAATGGAGGATCGACTCCCTCTTCAGCAGAGTGAACCCCCCAACTGGGTCTCCAGGGCCCTCCTGTACTCTGGCCCCTGGTCCCTCGTAGGAGACAAATCAGATGCATGTCTGTTAATCGTAGGAATTTGCTGTTCCTTCTCCCTGCCTTTGCCCCATTTCCTCTACCTGCCTTAGAACAGAGGTTCTCAACCTGTGGGTCCTGACCCCTTTGGGGTTCCCATATCAGCTGTCCTGCATATCAGATGTCTACATTACAGTTCATAACAGTAGCATATTTAGTCATGAAGTAGCGATGAAATAATTTTATGGTCGGGGGTCACCACAACATGAGGAACTGTATGAAAGTGTCGCAGCTTTGGGGAGGTTGAGAACCTCTGCTCTAGGCATTTAAAACCTGCCTGTGGGCAGCCCCGCACACTCACAAACAGAAAGCTACCAGGAACTGCATTTTAGGAGGTAGATTCTCAAACCTTTTGGAATGTGCAGCATTGGGCCCGAGTTGCAGCAGCTTCCTTTCCAAACACGATTTTCTCTCTAGGAGTGTTTTCTTTTCCTAGGAGAGAAAAAAAAAAAAAAAAAAGATACAGCTTGTGTGTGTGTGTGTGTGTGTGTGTGTGTGTGTGTGTGTGTGTCTGTGTCTGCATGCACACATGCTTGCTGGATGTCTTGTATACTGGAAATATGGCCTGCTCTCCAGAGCTCATTTCATCTGAGTAGTTACAATGTGCCCCCAGGAAGCCTGGCTGGGCCATGCTCTCTGGTTCTAAAAGAAAGTCAGTGCTGTGTCATGAGCACTGCTTAAGATGGGCACGGTTCTGCCTGTGGTTCATCCTTTGGAGGTAGAAATCGGAGGATCAGGACCAGCTGCTGCTACGTGGCAAGTTCAAGATCAACCTTCGCCACGTGAGACCCTATCACAAAAGAAATAAAAGTCTTCATAACTTACTCATTTAGCCTGAATGAGACGGCCCACTCCTTCTCCAGCCCACTGCCAAAATGGAGCCTTTGTAGCACAACCTGGCCCTCCCGCCTTCCCCACGCCACCTGGAGTCCAAAGCCTGCAGGGCCTCTCCTGATGTGAATTCCCTGACTGCCGCACCTGCCTCGTCACCACATGAGGAGAGTTGTTGGTACCCAAGGACACCACTGCACATGCTTCGACGCTGCCACCTGCTCTCACAGCATCTGTCACCCGGTAGTAAAGAGGTAAGTGTCCGCTTAATGAGGGATCGAGGCCCCAAGTGTTAACACCACTGCCTAATGAGACTGCGGGAGAAACTACCAGACTGAGAGTCTCTTTTAGAACGTCGTGATTTTAATTATTAAACCAAACTGTTCACCTCAAGGGGAAAGCGATGAGTCCAGGAAAGGCCGAACTTGGGAAAGTGGAGCTCGAGTTACTGCTTAGTGCCAAGTTGTGGAAACCAGAAAAGGCTGCAAAGGGGTGGACGCTGGCACTGGCAGCATGGGCAGAAGAACGGCCTGGAGCTGTTTCAGAACATGGACAACGCTCATAAAATTTCTTCCTGCCACAGCATATAAATGGACACCGTATAAAGCATCGCTGACCACAACCGGAAAGTGCCTGCCACACGCCGGGCTGGGTTTGGAGCTCTGGCCAAGGTTTTAACTTCTCTGCACCTTCTCCTCGTTAAGAACCTTTAACCAAACTTAAAAATAAAAGTAACCTACATCATGAATCTTCTTTACTGGTGCCCTGGGTCACTGTTCGATAATGGGATGCACCAATTATTTAGTTATGCCAGACAACTTCCTTGTTTTACTTTATTGTTAATTGATTGGAACCCCACTCCTCTGAAGTTGCGTGCCAATTTTCGATCTTGTTTTGGTTCGTTTTAGACGTAGGTCTCTTTCAGTACAGACTGTCCCTGAACACAAAAGTGTCTTTAAACTACCGTCCCCTTGCCTCAGCCTCTCTGCTAATAGGATTGTAGGTGTGATGTTCCACATCACATTTAATTTATAGATTTCATCTGGTAAAAGACAGTCCTAAAGGTTATAGTTTAATTGTCTTAAAGAATATTAATTAGATATACCTAGAGTGGTAAAACAACCCTGTATTCTCCTCATCCCTGTGCCTCTAATGCCCAATGCCTATAAATACCCTATAGAAACAAACTTTATTATCATACTGGTTCCAAAATTATTAATGAATTTAATAAAGAGCAGCCATTCTCTAATTGTATGAGCCGTGTTTTTAACTATATGAATATCACTAAAAATGACGTTAACACGGAACAACTGGAGACAATGTGTGGGGGATGAGAAGCCTACTCGCTTCCCTGACAGATATTTGGATTTCAATATATAGTGATTTAAAGGTACCAATTACTTCATCTCCTGTGTGAGTTGTGACTTTTAATTATGCTAACTTATTTAAATTATTTTCTTAGAGCAATCTCACCTCATAGAAATTATTCCATATTAACCTTTTCCATGTTAGCCTTAAGTGTCTTCAAATAATTTCTGAGGGATATTAAATATAACTTGAGGTTGATGTTGATGCCTGTATTCACAAAGAATCACTGTCACTGACTATGTATCATACATTTGAACAGTGCAGAGAACAGGTGCATGACAAACAGTCCTCTTGGTGGACTTTGTCTTGATTAATTCATGGCCAGGGCCAGAGACTGGGCAACTAAGAAAGTGTTCTCCTCTGCCCAATGTAAAAGGGCTTTTATTTGCCTGTTTCATATGTTGTCTCTGAGGCTTGCTACCTCTCTCTGTTAACACAGACCTAGTCCTGGAAGCTTCTAGCCTCCATACAATCTAATCGAGGCCTACAATGTTTCAGTCTCTGAGACTTACTGCTTAATAAGCTCACCATTTCTTGCTCTTTCTGAGCTCTGGACTGGCTGGTTCAACTCAGCTGTTCTGGCTGAAACTCCTCTCCTAGCTGACTTATTCAATCTGGCTTTTCTCTCAGTCCCTGAATTGCTCTACTTGGCCTCAAACTAACACAAGCAAGCTGCTCTCTTCTCTGGCTCCTCATTCTCTGGCTCGTTCGATCTTCACCTGAGTGCTCTCTCTGCAACCTGTCTCTCATTATTGTATTGGTAAAAACTGCCTCCTCTCTATCTGCATTGCCCATTAAGTAGTTTCCCTTTCCTTTCTCTTCTTGTGAGAATTGGGCATATTCTAGTCTGTCAAATCTTTCTCTGATTTGTCACTGTTTCTGCCACTCAATTAGACATCACTTTCAAATATGGGTGCTTGAAACATGGGTGCTTCTATAAACTAAGTTTACCTTCATTGTTTGGGATTAAAGGCATGTGCTACCATGCCTAAGCTTTTCTTTGCCAGACACTTGCTCTATACCAGGCTGTCCTTGAACTCAGAGATCTGCTGGCCTCTGTCTTCTGTATTAAAATCATGTCTGTATTCCAGTGGGATCACAGAGGCCTGGAAGGTCTTTGGATGTGATCTCTTGCCAGAGCAGCCATGTTCTGAATTAAAATTCCTCTACAGGCCAAGGCTGTTTGTACATGCCATGAGCTCTTTGAGAACTCCTCTTCAGCAGCATGTAATGTCACACCTGCCTAGCTCACACTTCCTGGCAGTGCCTTCCTCATGCACGCAGCATGGGTACCAGTTCTACCTACCTCTGAGAGTTCAAGATTTCCCTTCGCTGTTGATCAAAGTAGAGCGATGCAGATTTAAGACATTTTAAATGTTAATATGTGAATGTCTCAACAACCCAGAATATAATAGTATAAAAATAATTACCCTTTCCTTTACTTACTGTGGGTGTGCGTATGTGCCACAGCATGTATGTGGAGGTCACAGGACTGTTTGTGGGAATGAGTTATCTCCTTCCACAGTACATGCCTTAGGGATCTACTCAGTTTGGCAGGCTTGGTGGCAGGCACGTTTACCTGCTAACCATTTCATTGGCCCTAGGACATAATCTTCATCCCACATTAGACATAAAACATGTGGGTATAATAGGAAGGGATATGAAGTAGAAATGGCAGATAACGGGACGGTTTCTTGTTTGTAGGTGCTCTCTGAAGCATCTCTGAGTGCTGAGAGCCTAGTGGAGCCCGATCAATGATGTTAGCAGACAAATGTGAACCAATAGACCCGCACTGCTGGCAAAAGGAGCATATGCCGTGCTAAAATGCCCTTGCAGGGCGTTTCTGCTAGCTCCTTGCTGTGTGTTCGGAATTCATTCTCACCGCATTCATGATTAAAACGGGACAGATGGTGGGGGTTTTAAGTAATGTGTTCATTACCAGATCTCACAACACTAATGGCTACTTATTGGAGCAAAGCCTTGCTCGAGTGAGTAGCAAATGAATCCTTCTCAAGGGGCAGCCACTGCTAGGGCAGTGTCTAGTAGCCTTTCTGAGGATGTGTGCTTTTCGTGTTCACTCCCATTTTGAACTTGCATCTGCCCCCACGAATACAGAAGGGTCAGCATACTCCCTATTATTCTGAGACACATTCCCCACCCAGGAAACTTCCATAGAGCCCCTCTTCTCATTATCTCCTGAGCCCAGGAAGGTGTTACTAAGTTCTGCTGTTTGTTTTACTTATTTCCACACATTTGGAGGAGATGAACCCACGTTAGGCTAAACGTGTTTTAAAACAAGTCTTGCTCATTGCTCCTCTGTTTAATTGCCCTTAACCTCCCCTAAATGGAGAGACTCTCACAGCCCCCAAGCTAGCTGCCCCTGAATAGAGAATCTGGAAGTTTGTCTCATGGCCTTGCTTGAGCATGGCATCCTATCTACTTAGGGTGTCACAGAGCTCTGAGCGAGAATCACAATTATTGGTCAGGATCAATGTTCTTGGATACACTGTCCTACCTCAAGTGGGCTGACAGCTTTTCCAAAAGACTGTTAGGAGAATTAAAAAAAAAAAAAAAAACAAAAACAAAAAAAAACAGGAAACCTGCAAAGTTCCTTACGCTCAGAACAGTCTAGTTATATACGCTGTAATCCCCATGAAGAGTGATTATCTCCAGCTGGTTCTCAAGTGTTACTGCATCTCTCGTGCCCGACTGTGGGCAGCACGTGCGTGTGTAGCACATGGTAGGTGCTCAAAGACCTTGAAGTAACAGCACGCAACACTTCCAGGAGTCTGACAGAGCTGCGTCAAGCCCAGAACTCCAGGAGTTGCCACGAGAGGGAATTTCCCTCCACTGTTCTTTCATGAAGTTTCATGCACCCAAAGGTGGCCGTTAGCCTGACTCTGTGTTTTACTGATGGAGATCTCATCTAATCTCCCATTTCCACTTGTTTAATCAGTTGTTTGGTTAGGTAATTCTATTTGCTTTACAGAATTGTCTTTCTACCCTTCGTGCAAACATGTGCTGTGCCGTCTTAGTCCTTCAAATTATTTACTGCAAGATAAGATATTCTAACACTATCGTACACTCAACAAACACTGAAGGTTTTCCAAAAAATTATAAACTGGCATGCCGGGGTAAGCAGACTGCCAAGGATGAGTTAGTGGTTCTGGGAAAGACAACAGTGACCCATGGCCTAACAGAGATGTGGGTGAATGCTGTTATCATTATCAGGTCCTGTTATGTTTGTGCTCATGTCATACTTATTTCCTGGCATCAAATTTTACATTATTGAGATATATTTTAAAACTAATTAAATTCCCTTTGGTCGGAAACCTGCACAGTACAGAAATGTAATGCCCAGGAAGTGGAAGTTCCCTAATGGCAAAAACCCAGGAAAACTCAAACACCTGAAGGCTGAGTAGACCTGGGGCCAGACCAGGGACAGAATGAGTGAGAGATGAACAGGGCATTACTTACAATAAGCCTAAGACTGTATTCTCATTTACTCATACTTTGGTTTTGGATGCCCACTTGTTTTGCTAGTAAAAAGATCATGTCCTTATTTTATCTGAGTTTTGAATTCAAAAGCACAGTCTAAATTTATGTGATTTATATTGTAGTGATAACCACTGGGATCTATTCCAGGAGCCTTTCAGTGTTTTTTTTTTTCCCCTGCTCTTCCCTAAATAGACCTTTTGAGAGTTCCAATGGTAACATTTCTCTCACACATTTTGTAGTCAGTTTGGTATAAACCCCATGTAGTCGTGGGTTGCTAAAAAAAAAAAAAAATGTATATGACAGCCCAATTCTAAAATTTCTAAGTGCTACATTACAGGGATCCACTGTGCTGTTGCTCTAAACAGAGCCACTCTGTGAGCTAACCCGTTATTTCATTCCCAGCCCATGAAAGGAGGACTCAGGCAGCCAGTAACTACAGAGTGGGTCGTAGGAAGTGTCTAAGAGGAGAAGCAGAATTATGAAGCATGCCCCACAGTCCCGCACTCCAAGGAAGACTTCCAACTCATCACTCTAACTCCCTTTCTACAACACTGTTGGGAAGAAACGCCTCTGCTTCTCCGGGGACTTACGTTTTCCATCCTCTGTACGCGGTTCTCCAGCCCTATGATTTGGACGTGTTTTGCTTCGAGTTTTTCTGAAAGTTGACTCAGGCTTTCAGTTTGTTGCTTTAATGCCTGCTCCTTTTCAAGGTTGTTTATCTGTGGTCAGAAAAAAAAGTTACCAGTCTTTTGTTTTTATCCTTTACCTAGAACAAAATATAACATCTTGTATATCCAATTAAAAGTGGTTTCCTTTCTATCAGAAAATGTCTTAAGCAGGATAATTACCCCCACTGTGCCCCAAGGTTGCTTGTTAGATATGTAGCTACAGCTAGATCAGGCACGGACGTGTCCCCATTAGGGAGGGGTCTTCAACTGACTTCCTCTGTAGTTCATATGCCTATATAAAACAGAACTCAAAACGGCACAGTAGAAAATGAGCTATGTCTCTGCCTCTGAAAACACCAGGTGAGCCTTCTTGCCATCGCTCGGGTCAGGGATGAGCCCCTAACATATGCCTGCCACCTATGGCTAGGCGGAACTGAGCTCTCCAGTCCCTGAGCTGTGGCTGGGGATAGTACCTGCAGCAAATGTTTACTGTTCTCGTGCTTTTTCTTCAGGTCCTCAGACTGTGTTTGGTAGTTCTCAAACAATCTCTGCGCCACGTTTCTCAAAGCTGCTGCTCCTGCTTCTCTGGAAGCTTCCAGCTACGAAAAACAAAAGTCACCCAGCATGTTTTAATATTTCCAACAAAAAGAGCTAAAAGCAGAACGGTTGTGCGGTCAGTTAAAAGCGGTCCCTAATCACGATTTGCATCCTGACAGATAATTTAGGGGAGAGAAGTTGATGGCGTTGAGTAAGAGCAGAGTGTTAAATGATGATACTCTCTAGTAGGGCACTGAACGTGGGCATCTGCCATGGTCAAGCCAAACCTGAGTGCTTGGCACAGGTAGATGGCACCCTGGCAGTGCACTTAGGGGCAAGCCTTTTATCACCAGTGTTCACAGCTAACCAACAAATGCAGCTCTCTTTATAGAAATAGAAGTGGGACAAGACGGGAGCAGTTAAGAGCCCTGAGGTTCAAGTGTCAATCTTTCAAGGATATAACCTAAGGAAATGATCATGCCTGACTGTGGAGGTCTACATACACGGTAATCCTTTTGAGGCTGCACATAAAATTAACCCCAAAGGGGAAACAGAAAGCACTCAACAATAGATTAATTAGACAATGACTGAGGCATCTGATAATAAAGACTGGAATCAGTATTTGGGTTTGGGGACATATGTGCGTGTTCCCGTGTGCACAGATGTGGGGGTGAAGATGCACAGTTTATATATACACATACAGAGGCCAGAAGTCAATGTTGGTCCTTCCTCAGATTCTATCTTGTCTCCTTTTTCCTTACTATGGAGTCTCTTGGTAGGTCCTGAAGCAGATCAGGCTAAGATGTCTGGTTAGCAGACTCAGAAATCCTCCTGCCTCTGCCTCCCCAGCACTGGGACTGCAAGCACATACCTCAATGCATAGCTCTCTCTGTTGGTGGAGAGGCTCTAACTCAGGCTCTCAAGCCTGTAGAGCAAGCACCTCGCTGACTAAGGTATCCCCTACCTCTGATATTTCACAGGCATGCAAACTCTTTTCAAACTGCGCTGTGGTAAAAAGCAAGTTAGCCTGAGAGCTCCCTGCTTAATAAATGTGTAAGTACACACAGCACTGTTACCCGCAGTTGTGATGCCATTTCAGAAGCTGCCAGAACCTGGCACTTTTTCATAACTAGGACTTTCTAGCCATGGACCTTCAGAAGATTTCTTCAACACTAAAAGTCATCTCCAAAATCAAACAGTAAGGTTCATTTGTATGACCTTCCAACATTTTGGCCACGTGCTTGCACAGAATGGCTTCTGGGTGTGAGTGGGCATTTCCCAGTATGAACAGACCCATGAAGGCTAACTACTCTGAGCTCCTAGTAGCCATACCTTGATTTGCAACACTTCATTCTCTTTGTTCATTTCTAGCAGCTGCTGGTCTTTTCTTCTCATGTTTTCCAGGAGCAAATCCAAACTGGTGGGGTCTATTGCGGAATCAGATCCATTCTGAATTGTTCCAGATCTCTGAAATAAACACACAAAGCATTGAGTGGACTATCCCTTTCCTCTAGGAACATGGGCAGCAATGATTATCATTCTCCACACAAGTCAAAGAGAATTCAAGCCTGCATAAACAACTCTCTGAATCTCAACTTCTGGTGATTAGTTCTAGATTAACGAGCTAGCTTCTGTGTCCACTCAAATTTAAACATAGTCTCATACATCTTTTTATGCCTTTCACACTTCCTGCAGCTTTAAATACATTTAAATACATAACAAGCAATAACCATGAGACTGGATTAATTAAAGTCATGCTTATAAATAGATTTTGGTTAAACAGAATTGGACCTGGTAACATTCAGTGTTAATGGTGTTTCCTTGCAATCACTTCATATTGAATTTCTAATCAGATATCAGAATAGAGCACCACAGCGATGTGATCCCGTGCAAAGCCATGCTCCCTGGAACAGACATCTCATGTGGAGTCACAGGCATATGGAGGTGAAAAGGAAACTAGAAAACAGCTTAGCCCACCAGTGTCATGGATGTGGAAACTGAGGAGTAGAGTTGACGCTTATGCAAGCAAGCACAATAGCTCACGACATAGCTTCTTGGTCATCGTCTGCACTGTCTGCTCCTTCACCGTATTTCATGGCGGATAGAAACACTACCTTGCAACTCCACATACCCCGTGGCTTTCATAACAACTTCTCTTTGTTAAGCATCTATGATGCATGACGTTATGCCTTCCATGTTATATACCCTCTTTCCCTGGATGCTTAAAATACAAGAGATCATTATATTCTTTATAAAAGTGAGAAAAGTTAAAATTATAGAGTCTCATATACTCAAGTGTTCTAGCTTGATTTTTGCTGCTGTAAAAAAAAAAAAAGTCACTCTGATCAAAATCAACTTGGGAGATGAAAGAATTTATCCCCCATAAACTTCCAGGTCTGTCATTGAGGAAAATCAGTGAAGGATCTGGTGTGGGGCTTTAGAACTATGGAGGAACACTGTATGCTCATTCATTCAAACATAGCTAGCTTGCTTCTACAACTCAGGGCCACCTGCCCATGAAATGGTTCAACCCACCATGACCTGAGCCTTTCTACCTCAACTGACAACCAGGATAACCTCACACAGATAAATCTGATCAGGGCAATCCTTCAGTTGAGTTTCCTGTCTCAGGTGGTTCTAGGCTGTGTCAAGTTGACAGTTAGAGCTAAAGTTACACCTATATAAATAATCATGAGACCAGATTTAGAGTCTGAGATTGCTTAACAGCTAAACCTATACTTTTTCCACTACAATAAACTATCTATAGTTCAGAAATAAAAACCAAGCACATAACACATACACCGTAACTCTTTGGCTTTTCTTTTTGTGGTCCAGACCTTGTGTGCATACCTTCCCTGACAGTATATAGATATATACTACAGAATAACTGACAGAGTCTTCCAGAAGGTAGATTGCTGGCTATAGTTGACGGTTATAAAAGAGATAAGATAATTGTCCTCATAGGAGTTAGCTGATGGGAAAAGGCTACAGACTATCAGTCAGGAGGCCTGGGTGGAGGCCTAGACAGTACGAATCTAATAACCCTATGGAGATGCTGCTGCCAAGCCAGCAGCCCACACTTGACATGGTAGCAAGATCCTCCATCACAGAAGCAGCATGTCCTCTCCATTCACACAGAGACACTCCTAGCAAGGTCAGCAAAACTCCACTTCAGTGTTTCTAGTGGCCATTGGCCAGTTCTCGGTTTGCACGGGCAGCACTGCACAGTTACTCCTGCCCACCCTCAGGAGCTCCATCCTCTACTGCTCTTCTTCCTAATCCTCCAGCATCCATTTCAACCTCTGGGATGCTTTTCATTCTTGCATGGACACAAGCTTTGGGAAGCTCATCATTATGCCTTTAGGTCATCCATCATTTATACGTATACTCACTTACTATATAATCCTCTCCACTGTCAAGACTATTGTATTTTACTATTTATTCTGGAGATTAAAGTCTTGCCATGTCAACCAGGCAGCCCTTTCTCTCTTGTCCTCCTGCTCAATGTCAAACTCAGCTCCACTTTCAGAACATTACCAACCATAATGTCTCAGTTCTGAATATCGAATCCTGAACTTCCAATCCAGATTAGGCCCCTCAAATCTAAATTGTATGTCTACCCACTGATAGATATATAAAACAGGATAAACATACTAAAATCTGTGCACCTAAAGAAGCTAAGCAAAAAGGAGGACCCTGAGTAAGATGATCAATCTTATCTTCTTTGCCATACCCCTACATAACCCCTTTTCGCTTTGGAGCACTTAACGTAAGAAAGTCTTTAGCACCAGCTGTGTTAGGTTGGAAGCTGAGAGTGACACAGGGGCCTATGTTTCCTTTGCATATACTACCTCCTCATGTGTTGTGTGAATATGGTTTATAGTCAGTAATGCCAATGAGATGCACGTGGCTCCAATGAGCTAGATTTGTTCAAACTTAAGTACACAAAGATGCTATTGGAATCAGAGGAAGGTCTTAAACTTATTGATCAGCAAAGTCCTCACTGAATTTACTGTCTGTCAGTTGCTGTGCCCCAAAGTAGGCTTGCACGCTTACACCTTGATCACTGAAGCAACATGTGTTGCTGCCATGTAGTCTCCTTGATCTGACATCTTGCTGTATGGTTCATAATTATGTTCTGTTTGCAATATTCCAGCAAGGGTCTGCCCATTCTGATCTGATCCTTGTAATGATATCCCTGATGATCATGTCACACATAGAGGCATTAACATCTTTAGATGTTAGACATGCATGAAATATTTTAGCACTCGGCTTCAAAGAGTATTAGCCGGCAAAGTTGATTGAATAGAAATTTATATGGCTTCGTGTTAATTTTCTGAAACAATGCAAGTAATGGCTCTCGATGCACTTACTACCTCCGCATCCAGTTTGTGACTGGCATTGCCATGTCCTTGTTCATCTGTAAACATGTGACTTCGGATCTTCTCCAGGGTAGTTCGAATCTGGAGGGGAAAAAAAATAGTGAATTTGTTTACGAGGCATTTAATTACAAATGCATTTTTCTTTCTTTATACCAGTTACAGGGCGCCTTTTTTACACATGTATCCTGATGTCAGATTTAAATATTAGCCTCTAACCTAAATTATGTTTAGGTTTATATTGTTTAGATTAATGAAAATAACTGTTTGGGTTTTTTATATCTCTTTTTTTTCAGATAAGCCTAAAATATGGCAAACTAAATTAATTATACTGTAAAATAATTTAGTAATTAGTACCTTAAAACTGTGCATTTGTTCACTCTCTTCTATAATTCAGTACTAATTTAGTGTTTAGTAATTGCTATAAGACAATTACTACTTAGTAATCACTACAAAATAATTATTATATAGTAATTACTACAAAATGATTACTACATAGTAATTACCACAAAATAATTGCTATCAGTAATTACTACAAAAAATCACTAAGACATGATCATATGAATTTATGCATGAAATTTGAGCTTCATCTTGCTGACCTGTGGAATTACAAAGATAGTCCAAGATAATTTAATTAGCTGATATGAACAAATTACAAACTATCAATGTCGGAATTCTTCTGTGTTGTAATAGACAGTTGATGCAAACATCTTTTGTTAGTTCTTTTCATAGAGGAGTCTCATAAGTTACATTTCTAAGGAAGGCTCTTGCAGAGGAGTCACTGGCATTGGCTAGCTGGAAAGTGCATTCAGAGGAGGCAAGGAAAGAGAGCAAGGATCAACAGGCAACATAAACACCTAATTGGGAGCACAACCTCCACATTCAGGAAACCACCAGGGAAGGTTAGAAAACAGCAGGAAACCCAGCAGTGGATGGCGGGGTAGGAGCTAAATGCTGACAGGTGTTCAGAACCCTCCTGGCCATTATTCAGTTTACTGAGCGGAGAAAATCACTTTACTTCACACGTAGGCGCGGGTTCATATTCTAAAGAAAACTGACTAACCATGTTTAAATCTAAGCTGTCCACTGGCCTAAGCCAAGCAAGGATGCCTCGTTTCCATAAGTCGCATGGGTAAGGAAACAGAGCCCACCAGTCCACGCTGGTGCTTATCCTAAAACGACCGTGTCCCGTAGATGATGTCTGCTGCCTTCATACCTTTCTCACGTACTCAGTTTCTTCAGTGATGTAAGCTGATGTAGATCCATACAAGACAGAGTCGTCTTCTCTCTTACTTCTTGGGGGAACTTCTGAGGTCACGGTTACAGTTGTCATGATGAACGCTGGCTTTAGGAAAACATAAGTTAGCTCAGCAACACAGCATAAAGGAGTTTTGTCATAATCAAAGGTTTTTTTATTATTACAATTTTTTCATTTTATATCCCAGCTGTAGCCCCCTTCCTCGTCCCCTCCCAGTCCCATGTCCTCCCTCTTCTCCTCTCATGCCCCTCCCTCAGTCCACTGATAGGGGAGGTCCTCCTCCCCTTCCCTATGATCAAAGTTTTAGCATCAAATGTTTAGTAGCATCTTAGACTGTAAAATCTCTAGAGAGGGCCCCTGCTTTATTTTCTGTTATATCTGACTGTAAGTGTTTACTAGACACCGGTGAAATTAGAAATACAGTTATAATCAAACTGGGTTGTGTGTGTCGTGTAGGAACTCTATAAAAGCTGTTTACTAAAGGATTCTGTAATGGAAAACAATGGAAGAAACCCAAATGCACAAAGGTAGAGAATATGAATGTCTCACAGCTTTAACAAAGTAAGTTTCAGATCGGCCTGGGCTCCAGGATGAGATCCTGCCTACACGCACAAACACACACACAGAAAGAGAAAGAGAGACAACCTTTTATGTTTCTAAGCTTAAAGGAATTAAGACATCCTTTTAGAAAATCATGTCTATTAGTGGCACTTGCTGAGATATTTCTGGGTAAAATGATGACAACCGTACCTGCTGTGGAGGAATACACAGTAAAGATGGAGTTGGGATAAAGATAACTTTCTTGTCTTATTCAAAAGTTTGGCAGACGGTAAGTGGCTTGAACCTACGACATTCTCTAGTGTGTTCGGACACCTGACGCTTAGCTGATGGTGCTGATTGGGAACGTTAGGGAGCCTTCAGGAGATGACTTTTGGCTAAGCTGTATGGGTCACTGAAAGGAGCCAGCCCTGCTTTTGATCCAGAGTCCACCTCCTGGCTCAGGCTCTGAGTGAGGAACTCTCCCACAGGCTCCCACCACAGAGCCTCCCTTCCAAAACTGCGAGTCACGGTAAGTCTACCATCCTCTACGTTGAGCCTCAGACACTTTGTCACACTGGTGAGAAATTAACCAGGTGAAAACAAGCTACAGTAAAAATCTGAGGAGAGAATTATTGAACCTTCTCTACTGATTAGGAAGTTTAGCATCCCTTAGTGATGTCAACTTGCCCAAGGTCACAGAAAAACTAACAGAGGCAAACCTCAAACTCTGTTTTGCGCCCCGCCCCAAGCTCAAGGATATTTCCACACCATTCAGACTATCTCCCCCACAAAGAAACAACAAAATGCCTAAAATCCAGCAATGACCCGTGCTACTAAAAGACAGAGAGGATTTTTTATATTGGCCCACAGCACTCTGAAAGAAGATTGCCTCAGGGGAAGCCACAAAGCCCTCTGTTTATCCTTTAATCTTCAATGAAATTGACAGGGCGTGCCAAGAATTTTCCATTTTATTGCAAATCCTCTCAGAAGGCAGCAACCGCTCTTTTTGTTTCAGCCGAACTCAATTTGGCAGCTTCAACTTCGTGGGTCTACCGTGTGGAACAACATGGAAGTCCTTCTCCCTCCTGGGCCGCCGAAGTCTCTTCCAGGATTAGGAACCTGCTCCACCACAACATCTGAATGCTCAGATGTTGTGCAAAACCCCGTAGAGACCGTAAAGGATGTGTTCAGAAACTCAAAGGAGGTGGTCAGCAAGCTACATTCTGCGCCTTCCATCTGGTTTCCCCCGGCTTACACAGCCTACAACCTAAGTGTATTCTGATCCTTTTGAATGTTTGCAAATAATTGGAAAGTATGTCATCTCATGAAATGTGAAATGCATGTGAAGTTGAAATTTGTAAGCCCTGAATTCAGAAAACACATGTAGTTCGAATTCGAAATGACCAGAGGTTCATGTTTGGTGCAGCCGTTCCTCTGGCTGGTGGTACTGCTTTGGGATGACTGTGAAAGTTTTGGGTCCTGAGGAACAGCTAGCCTATGTCGCCTTTGAAGGCCCTTTTCAAACTCCCTTTCTGGTACCCGATCTGCCATCTTGCACAAGTCTATCTTGTGTGCTCCTGCTCTTTTACCTTCCCACCATGAGGCAGTGAAACCTCTCAGAAACGAGTCAAAATAGACCCTCCACCCCTATGTTGTCTATGGTCACAGAAACACAACAGTAATTAAAACAGTGTCTGTGTGTGAGGTTTCAGCTGTGGCCGTTTGCTGGCATATGCTACCTGATATTTTGGCCCCACAATATCACAGAAGTATAGCATTTACCACAGAAGCAGTACACAGCAAGCAAAACTAAAATATTTATTTCTAGAAAAAAAAAATTCTGCGTCATGGTGTTGCAGGGAACAGGGACCGTGGCCGTGGGCAATCAGAGGCAAGCAAGGCCATCTCTGGGCTTGGGTTGAGTTCTCTTCTCCCCTGCAATGAGCTGCTCCATAGCCTCACTGGACTGAAGTACTTTCATTTTCCCTTTCCATATGTGCGTGCACATGTGCATGCATTTTCTCGCTGAAAAATGAAACTTTAGAAAAAAAGTGCCCTGCTTTCTTAGTCTTTGCTAATCTGATACATTGGAGCTAATTCATATATCCTAAAATACATTTTCTTCTCTGCCTTCCATTCTTAATAACAATCAGATCTCACCTTAATGCCTGATAAGTGATCCTCAATTACTCTTCTCTTCCCTGCTCACTAGTTACTAGTAAGAGTTATGTAAAACTTTAGCTTATATGTCTGTAAAATAAGGGGGACAACCCCCTAGAGACGCAACTTGAGTTGTTTTCATGGCTCACTGTGGGAGGCACTCAGTGGACCGAAGGACAGCAAACAGCAATGTTACTGCCCCTCTGATTTTATATTCCTAATGACCTCAGGAGACAAGCCATCCATAACAAGGGAGAGAGGTCAGATCTCTATGGTCTGGAAGCTTTACATCCAACACTGCCTATATGAAATGAAATTCCACTTCTCTTTGGTTCTGAAAACTTTTGTGCCTACAGTCCCCGGGTTGAAAAAAGAAATCACAGATAGGAGTGGGGGGAGGGAGAGAAGGGGCATAGCAAAGTCCAAGCAACCATATGGCATTATCATCCTGAGGAAAATCCATGTTAGCATTTTATGTCAGCCAGAAGTAGATTAGACAGATAAATTTTTCAAAATAAAACACAATCAGTTAATTAAAGTGAGGAAAGGCTTTATTTGTTTTATGCTAGGGTGGATTGAGGATGGCTTACACGAGGCATCCCGCCAAGAGGGGGTATTTCCTATAGCAAGCCTGGTAAACAAAGCAGCAGGTGGTGCTGGGCAGAGTGCGCTGGCCCCTCGTCGGGAGCCAAAGCAGATCCTTTGTGTTCTTCCCAAGAACTTTTGGTGACTAGAACAGATTCTGCAGCTCAAAAGTTTAGAGGGAATTCTCTTAGCTTCATGGCCCCGGGAGATACACCACCACCACCCGGTATATAGGCACCGTGGCTGCTCCCCCATCGTTCAGGGCCTCAGTTTCTCTTATGGTAAAATGTAGGTAGTATTAATTATTAATAATAGAAATCAACAGGGGGTGATTGTGAGTTAATATCTGTCACACACTTAGCACATATAATAATACATAATAAATGATCTGCACTTGTTTGTCAAATGAGTAAATAAAATATGAGGCAATTATCCATAATTAAAGATGAAGAGCAGTCTGAGTGGTTTTGTTCCCATCGTGGGGAAATCAGGTAATGTCTGTAATAGTCTGCACTCTTAGCTGGGCTATAAAGGAAGTTTGCTTGGTGGCATTTTGGCGCTAGTAATTTATGGTAGTGATTTCTTATTGCTAGAGCATCAGTAGTTTGTCAACATATCCAAAAGATGATGCTAGCAATAGCTTACCGTCTTCACAGCAATACACATGTATTGTTGTGTACTGTTTCCTGTGGGATAAGCCAGCACACTACTGGACTAGAATGATGTAATTAGATCCATTTCACTGCTCAAGACCCCGAGAAGAGCTGAAGGAATACTAAATACGTTCATCTAAGGCTTTGATATGGATCGATCTTTGATTCCCTCCAAATTTACAGGCCGAAGTTCTAGAGCCCAGCGTCGGGGCACGACTTTCTTTGAAATAGGGTAAATGTATAGTTAGTGTGGTAACACATGTGCCGTGACACAGTTGTAACATGATCTTCCCTCCAGTTGTAGATATCTTTATGTGTAAGTAGGCTTGGAGATAGATGGGCTCATAAGAACAGGGATATATGAAGAGGAAGACAAATGGACTGCTGGGTAGATGAAGATGAAGGAAATGCGTGAGTGACGCTTCTACCAGCCAACGGATACCAAAGATTTGCCTCAATGTCTGGGATCCTGGAGGGAGAAATGCAACACACTCTCTTCCATGCTCTCCAATAGGTCTAACCTGCAGACACCTGGATCTCAGACTTCCAAACTTCAGAAGAGCAAGTTGCGAATGTCTGTTTAAACCACCCAGCTGGTGGCTTCGGATTTGAGCTGCTCAAGGACTATAATGCAGAGCTATTTACGGCCAAGAAGCATTGAGAAAAACGTTTCTTTCCCTTGCCTTCCATCATTTCATCCTTCTTGCTGGAGACAGCTCCTGACCAGTGCTGGGAGAGCAGCTGTGTCCACAGGTCGGCCTCTAACGACTGCTACGCAGGGCTTGGAGTTCAGGAGCGCAGGCAGAGAGGAGTAAACACATGTGGGAGGGCAGTATAAAGGATAAAGCAGATAGGGGGGAGCCTGACGAAAGGAAGTTCTGCTTGGAGTAAACATGAAGGAAGCCAACCAAGGAGGTCCCACTGGAGAGAGGTCTGGAATGGAGGAAAAGCCGGTGGCTACTGAGAGGAGAGGATTCCAGGCGGTGGGGCAGAAGGGGCAAAGCGGGATTTTCTAGAGCTGGTTCTGAGAGCAGCACGGCAGACAGCACAGTGCGGCTGACACCGGCCACCCAGAATATGACAACCTCCAGATCGACGCAGTCTGCATCTGCATTTTGCTTGAAACTTGAAAGAAAATTCCTTCACAAATCCACTACAGGGAGGAGCCTGAGGCCGAGGCTGAGCACTGGCTTGTTTTCTGATGCAGGAAGTCCTGTAGTGGAGGCCATAGTCGCCCCTGGGGGACCTCACCTGCATTAGCCCAGTCCTAATCTTGCAGAACTAGCTGTACAGGGACCTCCTGCCTTCCAAGTCTACCTTCTGAACTTCCCTGCCACTTCCGGGGAGCGGTTCCACAGCCTTACAGCAGGTTCTTATCTGCAAAGCCATCCAGCGTCCTGTGGGAAGGAGCCCAGACCAGTTTTGCCACATATCTTGAGTTTTCAGGTTTCAGATCTTTGGCTCTGGGCTAACAATATTGTTTGGTTTCGATTACTAGGCTATGCATGTGCCTAGATGTCAGCTAAACTAAAAGAAACGTCCTGCAGGAGGCGCAGGTTGTGGGGGCGGGGCAGCACATCCCTAAGCATTGAAGAATTTGTGCATGCCTCCCATACTAAGTGTCACACTTGTTCTGTGACATGACACAGCACAGCGGTGACATCCAGTGACTGGCTGCAAGCCTCAGGTGACAGGGTTTACCTGAAAATGAAGTACAGCCCACCAAAGGCATGCATGGATCAGAGACACCCAGGCTCTGCTTTCAAGCAATTCTCTATGATATTCTTAGCAAGCGTTAATTGTTTGTTTACTCTTGTATACACACACAAGTTTGTATTATGCATAATAAACAGAAATTTCTAGAGAATATCAGAGAAAATTATCAGATATAAAATATAAGATATTTCTTTGGGAGAAAGATCAAATATTAACACAAGTACAATAAACTTTACTTATTTATTTATTTATCTATTTATTTATCTATCTATCTATCTATCTATCTATTTATTTATTTATTTATTTATTATAGGAATTGCTGCCATCATATTTAAAACCCTGCCAGCTTAAGCCTTTCAGCCACCAGTAATCTACTATCCTCCCTCCCTTAATTTACTCCCTTTTCTCACAGAAGTTCCCTTTCTAGTTTCCTGGCCTCCTTTTGGGCTCCTGGTTAAACACCCAAATCAAAAGATTTGATGCTAGAATCCACCTATTAGAGAAAACGTTGAACCTTTGTCTTTCTAGCCTTATCAAAATAGTATTTCCAGTTCCAGCCACTAACTGGCAAATTCCATTTTTCCTTAGAGCTGAGTAATATTGTATTTATGTATAAGCCACTTTTTGACCCATTCATCTGGTGGTGGTGAACGTCTAGTTGATTCCATTTCCTACCTGTTGTGAATAGGGCAGCGATGGGCACAATTTAAGAGTCTCTCTCGTAGGTTACAAGGTCCGCTAGGTATATGCCCAGGAGAGGCATTACTAGCTCACACGGAAGCGCTATTTCTTGGTATTGAAATAGCTCCAGACTTGTCTCCAAAGGGGCTGCACCGGTTTATCATCCCACCGACACTGAACGGGTTTCCCTTTCCCACAGCTACACCGGCACTTGATGGCTTTTGTCCTCCTGTAGTGGCCACGCTGACTGGAGGGAGGAAGAACTCTACGGCCGTTTTCCTGTTCCTTTCCTTGATGGCTAAGGAGACAGAGAACTCTTTAGGTGTTTCCTTGACATTTGCATTTTTTCTCTTGAGAACATTTTTTTGTTCAGTTCCACAGCCCGTTTCTAATTGGATTATTATTTTTTTTAATATTTAATACAGGGAAAAGCAGGGAAAGGAGGGCTTCCCTGAAGGAAGGTGGTATGAAAAACAACATAAAAGCTATTATCTCAAAACCCAAGCTAGAAATAAAAATTGAAGGGATAGGAGAAGAGATGTGAAATGAAATAAGAGAGGGGAATATTAACAGTTAAAGGATTAAGCACGAGTAGAAGCTAGGGAATGGAGGAAAAGGGGGAATGGAAAGTGAGTTAACTAAAACTAAGACTGTATAAAGGAGCCTTATGAAAAATCCAGTGGTTAGGAAACTAATTTCAAAGTTCAACTTTAAAAATGAAAAGAGTCTGAATGGAATCAGCACTGGTGTTGGTCAGGGAAGCCCCAGGGGTCTGCAAAACAAGACAGGCTATTGTCAATTGCCATTGCCCTTTGTAAACCCTCACCCCATAACTACAAGGGAAGGCCCTATTACTCGACACACCACACACTCAAATTCCGAACACAGAGAAATCGACCTTAAACCAACCAGGAAACTTCTTTTCTCTTGGCCAGTTTTCATAAAGCCAGAAGGTGCTATGTAGGCTGCAGGAAGAGAAGGAGAGCGATGCTCTCACTCAGAGCTGGGTCCTGCATCCAGGCTAGGATGGCGGATGAGCTCACTGGTTTAGTAGTGGCGTGACTGCCCTGGGGTCACTCACTGCTTTCTGAGGCCTGCTCCACAGGATGGGATTTCATGCCGTGTGCTGTAACCCGAGTCAAAAGCTCATCACTAGGATAATCTTAGGTCCTGGGGTAAAACTCGTTCTTGTTATTTTGCTAAATGATCTTGTTATCAAATTGTCCTCTATGTGTTATGTTATACTCATAGACCCAGGCTGCTCTCGGCCTAAAGCAGAGAAGCTTCTTTCTACAGTGGACAGTGGCCCATATATTCATACTTAGTCGAAGTTCTGGGAATAGGACATTGAACAGGTGATGGGGACGAGCGCCGTGAAATGGTGTCTTCTGAACCTGACACATCTATCGCATTCATCAGTTCCCAGCGGCTGTTGTTACCTGCACAAGATCAAGCCACCAAAGTCCAGATGTAGGTGGGGTAGATGATCTCCAGGCCACATGTCTTACTGAGGAGGTCCTGGCAGTTGTTAGCTTCTCGGAGCAGGAGAGCCAGTCTTTGTTAATGGCACTGCACCAGTATGTTCTCTGTGCTCCAATATGGAATAGAGCCATGTTCTTAGACACATGAGTAGCACTAATTGGACATAATGGTTATTGACATGAAGTTCGGGTGTGCATGTTGGACAGAAGTGGGAAGATCATATTTCACTGTGTCCGTGAAGGAAACTCTCTCAAAACGATGGCTTCCCATCGAAGAAGAAGAAGGAACCAGGGTATGCTGAACTTTACAATACGCCAGGACACCACGCCCCTACGACATTTCTCGCATACCCTCTGAAAGGCCAGTCTTATAACGAATGTCTAACAAATGAATAAAGAAGGTTCAATAACACTAACCAATAACAGCTAGCTTATTACAGCCCCAGATTCAGACCAGTCCACTGCCTCTCCCCATGATCCTGCTGGCTCTTTCCCACAGTTCTGCTGGCTCCCTCTCCCTTTCCAGCTTTCTCTCTGGCCATCTGCCACATTCTGAACGATTTCAAAGTCTCTCTTCTTCCAGTCAGGTAGTTTAGAAATGAAGTCTCTCATTCAGCAGCACACAGTGAACTCCTGATTGGAGCTCCCAGGTGAATGACTCAGGAGTCTTAGAAGATGCTTCAGTCAAAGCAGATCCATCCCATCAACAGGGGCTACATGACTTCAGGGCTTAACGACAAGAGATGAGCTGTCTACAAGATTTTCTTCCACTTCCTTACCAGGTCTTAGAAAATTATTTAAACTCCCAAGTACTTAGTTTTTTTTTTTTTTTTCAAATAAAAAAAATGCAGGTGAAAATGTGTACTTCTACAAAGTTTTGTGAGTACTGAATGAAACCGTGAAGTATAAGGACTTACAGAATATCTGACCAGATGAAAACGAAGTGAATATTAAGTAATAAAATGTATGTTCACAATATCCCCATGTTGGACATCATTGGAATATGGCAGTGTTTGCTCTCTGTCGATACCTTACCCGGGGAGCCTATTCTGTCCTCAGCTTACACAGACCCCCAAAGCCTCAGGAACAAAAGACTGTGAAGCTTCCAAAACCGAGAGTCAGAACTAACCTTTCTTCCAGTAAGTTGCTTATTTCAAGCATTTATAATAGAGAGGGAAAGCTGACAAATATACCAACCAAAAACTATGTCGTTGTGGTTTTTTTTTTTTTTTTTTTTAAGGAAAGAAAATATAAAATGAGAGATACGAGTGCTAGACTACAGACATTCATAGCATCCCCACTCTCCTCTCTTAGAAAATTTCTTGAGTCATTCTAGGGAAGATTTTAGGAGGAAATAGTTCAGGAATTTACAAAATGTCACTAGCTTTTCTAGATTGGTCCTAAAGCCTTTGGCTGTTAACAGTAACTCCATTGTAAAAAAAAAAAAGAGCGACCCGGGAGGAGGGAGGGTAACAACCTAGTCTTACAGCTCACAGCTGTCCTACATGAGAATGCAAAACACATTGCTGCTTTGGCTAACAGTCCAGCAGTGTCCTGCATAGCTGAACACAAACGGTATGGTGCAGAACTCCTACTCTTAGTCATTCACCCAAGTGAAATGAAAATGTCTGCTCTACAAATTGGAGCACAGCTGTTCACAGCTCCCACACAATTCAGATGTCCATCAGCAGGTGAGCATGACCCAGTGACCCAATGGAACTGCTAGAATCTGGATCTGGAGTGTTCCCTAAAGGTCCTTAAGGTGAAGTTGTGGACCTCATCAGGCCACAGGGGGATAATGGAGCCTTTACAATGTGGGGCCTCATAGGTGGTCTTTAGACACTGTAGGGGAGCCCTGGAAGGAGAGTTTAGGACTCCCAGAACCTTCCTCTCTTTTTCTACCTGGTTGTAAGGTAAACATCTGTGATCTGCTGTGTGCTTCTTCCCTGAGGTAATGTCCTCTCACCAGCCTAACGGTGACAGGGCCGAGTGATCTGAGTCAGAAGTCGTCAGAGTGGAGAACCAAAGCTTCATGGACTGCTTACAGATCCATGTCTTCCTAGGTCTGGCAGGGCAGGAAGGGCTGAATGGGAAAGCAACATGGGCAATAGTTTCCCACTGTGATATGATGGGGTTTCTATGGGTGTAGTCACTCACCAAAGCTTACCACGTTCTGCAGTGGAAAGACTGTGATCTTCACTTTACACACTTATAAACAACATGCACAGGGCCCCACATACACACTGGCACTGACACCTGTAACACATGAAAACACACACACACTACTGATGACAAGAAAGTGTATGTCGCAAAACACTGAAATAAAAAATGTCAGTCACGCAGCAGGCCACTGTGCTGCAGATAGCTGGCCTAGGACATGGAATGAACAGCTGACACGTAGAGAGTCATGGGTGAAACTTCCCCTGTGATGTCAGAGGGGAGGCAAGCCTTCTGAGAATATCAGGGAAGTTAATCGTTGATTTTTCCCTGGATGCCCACCTGCCACGCTGACCAGGGAAGCAGCCAGATGATCTTCACTCTCCCTCTTCTCCTATAATCCAATCCCCCAGTCTCATCCCCAGCTCTGTGCCTGCTGTGGCCTCCCCTCCTTCTTGAAATTCATCTGCAGAGGATCACACTGATCTTCTATTGCCCTTCTCACCACAACACCCCTTTGCCTCAGCTGCCAAGTCCCACTGGCTTTCCCTGGAAACACTCTGGCCACTTTAGCCAGGGAACCAAGCAACCACTGTCCTGACCACCCTGTCTCAGCCTCAGCTTGGTAGCAAACCACCTGCTGTGGCCTCTGCCCTCTCCCCCACACACACACTCTCAGGGGTCTACACAGGTCCCAGTGGCACCCTTTGCTTTCCTCCCTCCTGTAGATTCATGGGCCTTTACCTCCCCTTAGGCCCTCAAAGCTTCTGGCCCTTCTGCATGCTATCCTTAAGGCTCTTTACATGCAGATTATTGAGTTGATGACTATGAAATCTATTCAGGGCCTGGAGCAGCCAGGACCTTTCTTTCTGTTACTATCTGTGCTCCTTTCTGTACAATAAAGATGCCTGGCTTCTCCAAAACACCATCCTACCTAGATCCAAATAATAATAGAAGGATACCAAAGAGAAGCAGATGCCTGGTGTGAGCAATATGGACTTCTGTTTCGTAACTTTCTAAACTTTTACACAGGTGAATAAAACAGATGACGTTACTGAGATCAGTCTGGGTCTCATCCAGGAGCTTCAGGAAGCTCCTTTGACATTTCAAACAGAAAAACAGAGCTGTCTGTAAGAATACATTAAACATGGAAAATAATATTACTTGACTCGGGTTATCTTGTTCTCAAATGTAGAATGTTTTTCAAAAATCCCTTGCATTCCAAGTTGCCAAAAAAAGAACTCATGCTATCTTACTGTTCATGTTTTCTACAGCGGGAACTTTGATTTGAGTGGCAACAGAAAAGCACTCATTGAGATACTGTCTTCTCGCAGGTTCTCAGAACCCATGGACTCTTTATAAGAGTTTCAGCTCAAATACAGAAAACTCCTTAAGCATTAGTCATCAGGCATAACCGTCCTCCAAAGGTGCCCATTGCCGCAGCACAACACAAGCTAAATGAGAGCCTAGAAAGCAATCAGTTTCCTGATTCCTAACAGTTATCCCCAAAAGTCATTGCTTTTGCAACATTGGAACATTGTTACTGGATTTCCTAGACAGTTTAGCACAGAAAACCCTACCGTTTAACGGGAAATGTGATGATAAGTTCTTAATGCTAATAATGGAAATTGGGCTAGGGATGCAGCTAAGTCAGAGCTGTGCTTTCCCAGCATGCACCAAGCGCTGCAGTTGATCCTCAGCACTGCAGAAAACCAGACATGGTGGAGTAAGCCCATACCAATAAACAAAGAAAGCAAACACTTGGCTCAAAGGATGAAGTGTTTGCTACAGACTGTGTGGACCAGCCATCAACCCCTAGCACCCATGCCATGCTGTGCAGGGGGTTAGCCTCATGGAATTTCAGTGCACAGGTGGTAGAGAGGGCCAAGCCCTGCAGCTAGAAGTGAACTGGCCTAGCTGATTTAACAAGCTCTGGTTCAAGTGAAAAAAAAATCCTGCCTTGACATATAAGATGGAGAGAATAATACCTGTGTCAGTCTCTGGCCTCCACACACATGTACCTACACCTGCAAACACATAAACACACCGCAGGGAAAAAAAAAGTATACACATATGTGTGTAGGTGTGTGTGTGTGTGTGTGTGTGTGTGTGTGTGTGTAAAATAAAATATTTAAAACAATCTCAAGTGGAGTTGATAAAATATAACCAACCACAGATACATGCTATAACCAAAATCTTTATTCTATGTAAAATAAGCTAGATATTAAGAATTGGTCCTTAATCCTTTGTTTGATTCCACTAGGTTGAAGTGTTCAGAAAAGATAAATCTGAAGAGTCAGCATTTCCCTGCGACTGAAGACAGGGATAGTGAAACTACAAACGTTTAGGGATGGTGACATGGCTGGACACTGGACTGTGGTGACAACGGTGCCGTTCGGCAGGTTCACAAACACTTGCTGAATTATACAGCTGGATGTGTTTTAGACTATTTTGATTTCACCTCCAATAAAAGCAAGGGTAACTTGAACATAACTGATTTTCCCCCTATGGGGAACTGCAATCATTGTTTCTGTGTTTTTCTAATATAAAAGAAAAGAAATAATTCTTGGATAGGATTTCCTTAAAGTTAAAATTTGTGCTCACATTTTCCCTCCAAAATCAGTGCCACCCAGGGCAGCACACTTAAACTTAAGTTATTCTTCATGAAATTAACATCTGACTCTTTAGTCCTAGTAGTTCCAGTTTAACGATGTTAAACCTAGAATTCATAAGTCCTAAGTTTCACAAAAGAGAACAGCACCAGCCAAAATAACACGGCGTTCTTCTCTAAGCTGTAGAATTAGTTATACGTGACACCTTGGGCAGAAAGATGTCTCCCTTATCAATGGTGTGCTTCCTGATACATGACTGTACGATGCCCTGAAGGAATCTAGTACAACCAGACAGGAAGGTGTCTTCTTGTGCCGTCAACATGAAACACACTGACCTAAGGATCTGGTCCACAAGTTCACGACTGCTTAAAATAGTTTCAAAAACTGATCGCATATACACTATCCCAAACCAACATTTGTTTGTTTTCCAAGCCCATGTAGAGGACAGGATTTTGTGCTTGGCAAAATGTAAATGTATTGGAACAGGTTATTAAATTAATCAAGGAAGGCACTGTTGGCGCCTAACAGGAACAACAACCAGAATGAATCTGCAGGCTCTGTAGAACATTGTTTTGTCCTTATGAAATGTTTCAATCACTAAATGGTCATCAGAGTCTAACTGGTCATCTAACACCTGTCTCAGTTCAAAATACTTGAACCTATAACCTTAAAAACTTTTCAGTTCCCTTCAGAATCTCTATTTATCAGCAATTATTTGTAAAACTTTTTAAGGACTCAGCCAAATCTAGCTTATATTTTTAAGCATCTTGGCAAAAAATAAAAAAATAAAAAAACAACAAAAAAAAAAAAGAAAGAAAGAAAAGAAAAGAAAAAAACACAAAAATGTGGATTGCAACCCAAGTCCACTGTTGGAGCATATTTGAAACAGCCAAACTAAAAAATGATAGTAGGTGGATTTATTCAGGTTGTAGTCTCTATTAGTAAATTACTGAACAGTGCCTGTCCTTTTTTCAGTCTCTTTTCGGTTAGGACAGAAAATCAGTTTATTTTGAAAAGAACAAATTAAGAATCTGCAGCCCATAGGGAGCTCAATCTTCTTGTGGGTTTCCTAGTAAGTGGAGCAGGGCTTGTCTCTGACATGGACTCTGTTGCCTGCTCTTTCCATCACTTCTTCCTGATTGGGTGGCCTTGCCAGGCCACAAAGAAAGAGGACAGGCAGTCCTGATGAGACTTGATAGGCTGGAGTCTTTTGGTAGGGGAGGCCTAGGGACTAGTCTGAGGACTAGGGGAGGGGGAAGGGAGTAAGAGGAAGAAAGGGAGGGTGGGATTGAGAGAAGAGGGAAGGGGCTACGATCCAGATGTAAAGTGAATAAATTTTTAAAAACACACTTAAATAAAAATACAATTTAGAAAAAGAATCTTAACTAGTCTGCCTAGGTCCTAGGACATGAAGCTTCTTTTCATTATTTCTGGAATAGAACGATCATACAGTGCTCTTCCCTGCCTGAAACACAAATTCTTTGTCTCCCTCCTCTCTCATGCCCCTCCCCTCCCTCTGCAGGGAGGTGGGGAGACAGGGGAGAGCACTTGCAACAACTGAACAACAGCACTAATTGTGCACAGGCACCTGACACTCAGGCCCAGCTCAAGTTTCTGGGAAACCAGTCTTAGGTAGAGCTAAATATTTAATGGCGTCTGGTAAAACTGGGAGGCTAGGTCACCTTTAGCCATTCCTAAACTTCCTGTTTGTCATTCCTAAGCTTCATCTCTTCTTACTAACCTTTATATAGCACAAAAGGAAGGGGGCGGGGTCAGGGGACGGCTCCATCCTTCGAATAAAATAACTGTGATGTGATGGAGAACCCTCAGTTTTGCCCTGGTCCGGAGGCAAGCTTTATGTTCTCAAGTTTATGTTCACTTTTTTCCTTCTGAAAGAGGCTGAAAATTCATTACCATGACGATCCACCCTCACACCCCAGTTGCTCCTGCAGAAGATACTGGTCGCTGGCAAAGCTGCCCCGGGCCCCTCTACAATCCAAATGAAGAGTAGGAGACACCGGTGGGCTGTTCCCTTACTGTTCTTGCAGCTACGGAACAGCGAACACCCTCGCTCACCTTTGCTGCCAAAAATCGCGGAAGCAGCGACGCCGCTCCAGGGAGATGGCAGCGTTTTCCGAGTTACTTTTCTCCAGGGCCCACTTAAACAAGCAGACAGACGACTCCGGACTTCTGGTTAAGGGACTAGACGACAGCGACAGCCTAAATAAGCAAGCTGGTGTGTGTGCACTGGGGTTGATTCCATTGAAGCAGAAAGGCAACTTTTTCTCTTTCTCGAAACTTGTGGATCAGGGAATCCGAACCCAGAAGAGAGGTTCAAAGAAACACCCTCTTCACTTCTCCCAAGATCTCTTCCCTCGTTTCCAGGAAACTTCCCAGGGTGCAAAGCTCCGCTGGGTGGTGACCCGCTCCAAGGTCACCTGGCGTCCCCTCACCTGGCGGGCCTCAAGTGCGGGCCACAGCCGTCCACGGCTCGCCTACCTTGGGGGGGGGGGGGGGGGGCGGGGGGGGGGCCCCCCCGGCCCCCCCCCCGGGGGGGGGGGGGGGGGCGCTCGGCGGAGGGCCCCGCCGGCTGCAGCTCCGGGCGATCAAGCAGAGAGCCCCGGGTCAGGTCCCAAACTGGTGCAGTTTAGCGACTGAAGGCTATTAGGCGGGGCACACTGAAGGCAGAGTCCGGTGCTAGGCGGGCCCTGGGAGGAGCCTAGCTAGGCTCTTCAACGCCTGGGCTGCTTGCGCCACTGCTGTAAAGACCAGACTTCGCCCTAAGGCGCTTGTCCCAGGAGAGAGGGCTAACTGAGGACAGGCCCTCCTGAGGGTGTTCTGTTTGCACCCCAAGTCCACAAACTTCTCTCTCTCTCTCCTTCCCTTCTTCCCTTTCTCCTTCCCTCTTCCTTTCCTCATCCTCTTCTTTCCCTCTTCCTTTTCTCTCCCTCTCCCTTCTCTCTCCTTCTTCCTTTCCTCTCCCTCTCTCTTCCTTTCCCTCCTTCTCTCTGTCTCTCTGTCTGTGTGTGTGTGTATGTTTAATACAAAATTTTATTTCGGGATGATCTGAAACCAAACAAAGGCAAAACCCAGAGT
Organism: Psammomys obesus; assembly: GCF_907164565.1. Classification (NCBI taxonomy): domain Eukaryota; kingdom Metazoa; phylum Chordata; class Mammalia; order Rodentia; family Muridae; genus Psammomys; species Psammomys obesus. Next base: position 30,576,039 of record NW_026596040.1, on the reverse strand, counting down.
AAGAGCTCTCTCTACTGCTAAGCCAATGCTGCCAATGTTTACGCTTCCATGGAGGTGGCTTCGTGGAAAAAACTACGAATTTAACAATGTTCGTTGCTATTAACAAACCCCCAATGCTTTCTGCAAATGCCACAAGTTTTTGAGCTAATATCTTTTATTTTTACCCCAAGATCCCATTCGGAATACAACAGGCATCATCACCTTGTCTCTGCTGGCCTGGGGTAGCTTTCTAGTCCTTGCTTGATAGACAGCTTTAGAGATTTGAGGTACACCAGAGAGGTTTTGCGGGTATCCCACCTGTCTGTCAGGTGTCTTTCACATGTATTAATGTGTACACCAGGAAGAACACCACAGGTTCAAGTACCCCTGTCATCCCATTCTCTGACGGTCAACATGATAGCAACAGGACATCACAAACAATGCTGACCTTGATTCCTGATGAAAGTCAAGTCAGCTAGGTTTTTCTCTCCTCACACCGTCTTCCTTGCATTGAAAAAAGCTATCAGCTCAGTTCATTTTACACCAGATGAGAGGAATATTGAACACTACTTCCTGTAGCATTCAGACATTATTGTTGGGATTGTTAGTTAAGGGAATTTTTCTTATCTCTCATTTATCCGTGCAATCAGCTACATCAGCATAGACTTGCATATTTATCTACGTGTGGGTATGAATCAGTTCTACAGTTCTTTCTGTTACATGAAGAACCATTTCAGTTATTTTCTATGTCCCTCTGAAAGTTCATAAATTTTTAGGTGTTTTTGAGGAAAAACAAAAAAGACAGAAGACAAAACAATAGCAAAAGCACAACAGCACCTCTTTCTTTTCACCCCTCTCACATTTAACAGGATACAAAAAACTGTTGCCAAACCCCTCAATATCAAAAGGCTTTCAGAATTTTCCTTTGAACCCAACAATTTCAACACATTGGAAGAAAGTGGGGTTTTCACAACAAATTAATTTGTATGAATTATGGCCCGATTGGACGAGTGAAAGTTGATAGCTTTTTTCAGAATTTAACATTTTTATTAAGGCACAAGAAATGATTATTTTTCAATATCCAGGCACCCTTATAAAATTAATGAAATGATGGCTTGGTGAGTAGAGGTGATGTATGCAGTTCCTTCCCCCTGAATTCAGTCCCAGGATCCCACCGGAGGGTGGGAAAGACATAACTCCCAAGAGTTGTTTTCTGATCTGCACAGACATGCTTAGTACACATACACACACATACACACACACACACACACACACACATTAATTAATTAATTTATTTTAAAATGCAAATAAACTAATGGGAATTATCTTTGCCGAGAAAGAGCAAGGAGGTTAAAGAAGTAAGAACAATAAGCTTAGGGTGATGGCTCTCAGGTAATTTTCTGTTCCATAGCTAATCTACATGACTCTGTTAAATGCACACATGTATACTTATTTTAAAAAAATAATCATGACCCAAAGATAGCCATGGATGTTTACGCCTGGCTTAAACACAGAAGTTCAGATGCTACCAACCATTTGTTATGTTGCTTTGGTTTGCTCATGTTTGCTTCTGCCAGTCTGTTTGATAAACAGCACACTTCCTTGGCTTGAGTTTCTCTCAGCCTTTGGTGCCACTAGGAACCTTTGCTGCCTAGGAACCCTCCACCCCTCTTTCTGGCCAGACTTCTTAGACCACGAAGTATTTCTCCATTGCCCCAGGATGTACCAGGAAAGCATGATGAGCAACCCACAGAGGTGACCTGTTTCCTACTTCACAGCTGCTTTCTGACTTTATATTTAAGTGGCACCAGTTTTGCTAATAGAGTAAATGTTTACCTCCTCCACACCCACTACTGAATTTCAAATGACCAAGGTCATTTAAAGATGAGATCTTTCTTAAGCACTTAGATCTTGGGGCCCTGTTGGTTTGGTGTCCTTTTTAGAAGAAACAGGAGAGAAGGGATCTATCATTTGAGGACACAGCAAGAAAGACACAGAGGGGGAATAAGGTCTCACATGTCATATCTGTGTGTACTTTGATCTTCAACCTTCCAGACTTTAAAAGGTGAGACATGAACGTTGACTGTTTAGCCAGTTAAATATAAACCTATGGCATCTTCTTATCAGACAGATGAAGATGATGTCCCTGAAGAAATCAACAAAGTTGGCTCTAGGAGTAAGAGTTTGTGCACTTTCCCAAAGCCGCTCTTTGGGTGTACAGTCTGGAGCTGCCAAGGAGTCTGGTTCACCTGGAATGAAAGACACCGGCTGTAGGTAAAACAGGAAAGGGGATAATAGGTATAAGGTCCCAGAGATGTTTTGTGTTATGTTTCTGTCCATCTCTGTGAAGAAAAGATGAAAAGAATCCTTAGAGGAACTGAACCGACCATCATTGTTATCAGTTCATGAGCAAAAACACTTCACAGGTATTCAGGAACAATAAGCATGTCAATCTGTGTACACAAGTCCGTGTGAACAGGTAAGTCTTTTATGTGTGAGTCCTTTCACACCACAGATGCAGAAACCATGACATAGCCAAGAGTGATATTTCAAAATATGCATCTACCAGTTAAGCAACCAAATGCTGCTTAACTACAGCTGGATATGGTGGCGCATGTTTTTGATCTCAGCACCCCGGGAGGGAGAGGTAGGTGGATCTCTGCCAGTTCGAGGCCAGCCGGCGGTGTAGAGTCCAAGACAGCCAAGGCAACACAGAGAAACCCTGTCTAAAAAAAAAAGAAAAAAAACCAAACCAACAAACAAAACTGCTAACCACAATCCATCGTCAGTATTTCAGCCAACAGAACATGAGCCCTGCATCCTAGATATCAGTATTTGCTGCACTCTTTGCAAAGGAGCTGTGCAAGGCCAAGGAATACATGTCAATGCTAAGATACCTACTTAGTATGCACAGGCCTATGTTTGATCCCAGGCACAAAAAAAAAAAAAAAAAAAAAAAAAAAAAACCCACAACATCACAACAACAATGTTATACATACACACATCTGCTATTCTACCAGAAGTGTCATCTCAAAACACTGGTATATATAGTTATCTAAACATAGCCCTGCTCTCAATGGGATTTCTTGTGCTTGCAAGCTTGGCTTTCACCTATCTTGGCTATAGCTAGAGTACTAAGTGCCACGTCCATCTGCCCTGTGAGCCTTTCCTGTGTTAAAGTTTCTACATGGCTGGCTGACTGTGTGTTTATGGAGAGATGGGCTGTTCAGATCACAGTCAAATTATCTAGATCTCTCTTTATCCCTCTTAGTGACCATTCCCTGCTCAGTTCTGTGACCCAGCATTCATCCTTGTACTAGTAGGTAAATCTTTTTTAAAAGACCCCAGCTCTTGCTTTCACCAACCCACAGGTTAGGAATGCCATCAGATAACACTTGAGGCCTGTAGTAGAGACTGTTTAGCTTTGCCGTAACCTGCCTATGTGATGTTCTGTACCACTACATTTTAAATATCTTGTTTTTAAAGAAAACTAACTGTGTCTATGTATATATGCCTGTGTGTGGACACGTGAGTACAGTGCTCTGAGGCCAGAGGTGAGAGGCTCTGAAGCTGGAGTTACAGGTTGTGAGCCTTCTGGGAAATATGCTGTTGCCCAGCTCTGGCCCTCTAACAGAGCACAGTGTGCTCTTGACTGATGATCCACCTCTCCAGCCACACCAGTGCACGCTCTTTCTTTTTACTTGTTCTTCTCTCATACAATACATCTGGACCACAGCCTCCCTTCTCTCCACAATTCCAAGTCCTCAACCCCCCTCTTCCCCAGATCTGCTCCTCCTCTATTTCCCTTCAGAAAAGAATAGTCCTCACAGGGATGCAAACTGAACACAGTCTAGCCTCATAGTAAGGCTAGAAGAGGCAACCCAATAGGAGGAAAAGGGTCCCAAGAGCAGGTAAAAGATTCAGAGACACCCCCACTCCCACTGTTAGGAGTCCTGCAAACCTCAAGGTAAACACCCACAGCATGGTTGCAGAGGACCTAGCATAGACTCGTGCAGGCTCAGTGGTGGCTACTTTAGTCTCTGTGAGCCCCTCTGAGCTCTGCCTATATGATTCTGTGGGCCATGTTCTGATGTCCTCCAACCTTCTCACTCCTACAATCCTTTCTCCCCCTCTTCTGTGGGGACCCCTCAGCTCTTCCTACTGTTTGGCTGTGGGTCTCCGCATCTGCTCCCATCAGCTGCCAAGGAAACCCCTCTGATGAAGATTGGACTAGGCAACCATCTACGTGCAGAGCAGAATATCACTGGGAATTTTTTCATAGATTGTTTGGAGGAGGGATGTGAAGCTCAGAATAAAGATACAGGAAGGTATGTTAAACAACATTTGCTGGTTATCCCTAGAGCTTACAGCTCACGACTACTACTGTCCTTATTACTTTGTGATCACATTCTCTCTCTTTGTCTTTACCACCTTCAGAGGATGTCAATAGCACTTCTGCAGCTCTTGCATTCTTTAATAAAATGAAGTCTAACAGGTTCTGAAAACTTTCAGCTTTCTTTTGGTTCTAGTTTTTTTTGGGGGGGGAGTTTTTGTGTATGTTAACTCACATGAATGGGCACATGTTGTTTGTGAGTACATATACATACATGCATTTGCATGCTCCTGAAAAGGCACCAAGTTGACATTGTGTGCCTTCCTTGAATTCTACGTTGTTTGTTGAGGCAGAGTGTCTTAGCTAGGGTTTTATTGCTGTGAAGGGACAACGTGACCAAGGCAACTCTTATGAAGGAAAACATTTAATTGGGTCTGGTTTACAGTTTCAGAGGTTTAGCCTGTTCTCATCGTGGTGGGAAGCATGGTGGAGTGCAGACGGGCATGGTGCTCAAAAAGGAGCTGAGAGATCTACATGCAGATCGGTAGGCGGCAAGTTTTCCTGTGACTCTGAGCCACTGAACCTGGGTTTGAGCTTTTGAGACCTCAAAGCCCACTCCCCACAGCATCATACTTTCTCCAACAAGGTCACACATACTCCAAGACTATACCCCTAATAGTGCCACTCCCTATGAGCCAAACATTCACATGAGTCTATGGGGGCTATTCCTATGCAAACCACCACAGAGGCCAAGAGTTTGTTCTGAAACCAAATATGTTCTGGAAAGACAGCGTCAAGTTACCCTTGTGGTGATTGAACAAAGTCAGTCATCAATCAAGAGACTTTTTAAAATCCATTGCTGGAAACACCAGGTAACTGGGTTACAGCAAATCAGAGAAATCAGGCATTATCTGATGGCATTTTTATCTTTAAGTTTGGGAAAGCTGGGGATCTATTTCTACATTCTAAGGTTTGTTTACATAGTAGCCACAAGACCATTAGGTCATATTCAGAAGTGGGGTTAAGATAATTCAAGATAACTTGTGTCTAGACCTGTAACATTCTAACTCACAACAATCATTGATCAGCTCTAATAAACCAACTGTGTGATGTGCTTAGATAGATGTAGCTTTTTTTCTTTCAGAACTTCAGTTCACATCATAAATTGACTGCCGTTTAAATGAGTATGTGTTTCTCTTCCCCTCTCTCCCTCTCTCCCTCTCTCTCTCTCCCCTCCCCCCCTCTCTCTCAGACTTAGTAACTACGTAGTAGTGACTTCTGTTGGAGAAAAGTCAACAGGGACTCGGGTGTGACATGTCCTTAGAATAGAGACTCAATGAAAGCGCCATGACTCATGTCTCCAGCACAAGGTAAACAAGGAGTGACCCCAAGGAGCTTGTCATTGGGTTGGGCAGGAGTCTGTGGCACACCCACACTTGATTCTTCTCCTTCATTCACCCTAGGAGGATTCTATGATGGCTTTACCCCCACAAAAAATGATAGCTGCATCCTATACCAAAGACTTCTATTTGTATGGTCCTATATATAAAATTATATATAGGACTCATATAAAATTATTGTTATTGTTATTATTATTATTGAAAAAAGGTGAAAACTGACAAACAATGGAAGTTATCACAAATGTGTGTTTGTACTTGAAAGAAAAGTTATCTCCAGAAGTTAGTTCAAATAGTTCAAATAACTGCTATTGCTCAAATGTGTCGACCAACAAAAGATAAAGGAATTTATCTAACAGTGGCTTAGGCTTGTGGGCAGTAGGCCTTTGACACATTTCAGCATTCATGGCTACCCCTTCTGCAACCATGTTTTCTTTAGAGACACTCAAAATTACTTTACAGAAAGTGTTTCATTTTCTTTAAGGGTTCTCTGTACCTTAAAGAGTTAATGTCTTATTCCCACTGTTCTCTGTAAAAAGTGTGCCCCTCTGTCACTATTTCTTAAGAATGTGTGATTACTGCTTGAAGCTAATTGAAGTTTAAATCGTGTCCTTATCAGAAGTTCATGGTTTAGCAAATCCTTTTTGTTGTGCCTACACAAATTCTAGAAGTTAAACTGAAGGCTGTGCACCAGTTAAAGGAGAACGCCACCTATGTCTCTAGGACAAGGCAGTTGAAGCTTGAGACATGTTTTTACACCCTGGGATGTCCTCTTGGTTAAGGTTCTATTGCCCTGAAGAGTCCCCAAGACCAAGGGAACTTACAAAGGAAAGCATTTAATTGGAGCCTTGCTGGTCTGTAGCATCAGGTCCACTTCATCCCTTTGGGGCATCCAGGCATTGGACTCCAGGGAACGAAGCAGGTCTTCAGGATCCCGACTCAGCAGTAAGTGCGGGAGGCAGGGAAGATATCAACCCATATAGTGACGGCTCTCGCAGGGACATAGCTCTCTTCATTGGGGAGGGGAAGGGCTATATAAATCTTGGGAAAGTGGGTGGGGGTTCTCGGGTGAGTGACCATCATTGGCTGGGGCTGAGATGTTGGGAATGCTTTATTTGCATGGAGAGGGATTCCAGGTGCTAGGCCATGTGGTTACCTCAAGACCTGTGAGAATGGGGATCACCAGACTATGTGTGCAGGGGCATGTGGGCACAAAACAGGGAGGGAGAAATCCTTACCCCTGCCAGTCTCAAGACTGAGATTTTCAGAATTTGGACAAGTCTCATCCTCTGTCTAGCTCCGTGCTGATTTCCCTTGTCACACAGTCCACGTGCTCCACATCACCTTGCTTACGTTTTCAGAGGCTTAGTCCATTATGGCCATGTTGGCGAGAGTGGCTGCTGGCAGGCACTGTGCTGGGGAGGTAGCTGAGAGATTTTCATTTTGATCCACAGGGAGCAGGCAGAGAGACACTGGGCCTGGCACAGGCTTTTGAAACCTCAAAGCCCACTCCCAGTGACACACTTCCTCCAACAAGGCCACACCTCCTAATTCTACTAGATATTCAAATATTTGAGCCTACAGGCCACTCTTATTCAAACTACCACAGATGTCAATGAAGACCTCTGTTTCAGGGTCTGCTGTAAGAATGGGTGACCGTTGTTCTGGGCAATCACCTGGGCTGTGTTTATGATTTTAGCAGCCATTGCTCTATCAGAAATTTGAGTCGCTTATCCCATTACAGAATCTGGCAAGCACAGTGACCCTCTATCACCCACATCTCTGAACAGACTCTTGGTCAGAGACCACAAAGAGAGCTGTGTCTGAATTAGTGCCCTATGGGCTATCAGTTTACACTTGGCAAAAACAGCAACTAAGAACGGTTATTTTATCAGCTGTACCCTGCCGCTAGGAACTTTCCTGGCACTCATAATCAGGCTATGGAGAAACCAACCAGAAAACTACAAGAAGGAAAATGCCAGGTCAGTGGCTTTCATACTCATACATGAAACTGGGCCTCCAGAGAAATAAAGCTGCTTCCCAATCAAGGCAGATTTACTCCAGCAAGACTGACATAAGATTGACTAAAAATCAACAATATAGTTGTCTATGTGAAGAAAATATCATTTTGATCATTTCAAAATGTGAGGAAAGTACTTGTTAAAATAATTTTTTACTCTAGACCTGAAGATCCCTGTCCTTCTCTATCTCCATTCCCTAGAGAGTCTACAGATCCTCACAAGGCCCAGCCTTTCTCCCTTATTTCATTTTTTTATGTCAGCCATCAATACCTCGAGGCACTCTCTACCTGGGAACCTGCTGGCCACACTGACCTAGGTATCAGGTAGGCTGTCTTCATTTTCCTTCTTTTCCTCCATTGCAAATTTCCCTGTCTTATCCCCAGCTCTGCAAAAGACCACTTGAATGGGCCAGTTCTCCCTCTTACCTCCACTCCCAGGGGAAAGTTACAGCTTCCCTTCTGTCAACCCCTTCATTCCTCCTCCAATTTCCATTCCTTCTAGTCAGCCTCCAATAAGTAGAAACACACTCTACCCTGGACCTCCTGGGGCCGTGTGTAGCAGGGATTCAAAAGCATCCTTTACTAGACAACCCAAAACCACTACACTCTCTTCAGATCCAGACAGGGCAACAAAAAACAAGAAACAAAATACCCACCCAACAAAGACAAGACCAGGTATCAACACCTAGAATTATAATCATCCCAACTCCAGATACCTATACTCCAGTGTAAAACACAGTAACAGTCAGGACAATACATCTCCACCAGAACCCAGTCAGCTCACCAAGTATTAAAGCCAGATATCAGCAAGACCAGAAACAACAGAAAGCTTTCAAACTCATGGAAACTGAACAATTTACTACTAAACAAAAAATGAGTCAATACAGAAACTAAGAAAGTTGAAAACATTTTAGCATTCAATGAAAATGAAAACGTAACACTTCCAAACCTATGAGACATAATGAAGACTCTTCCAAGAGGTAAATTAACACTGTTTACATTAAAAAATGGACAGATACGTATTTGCAACTTAATAGCACATCTGAAAGCTCTAAAACAAAAAGAAGAAATAATGCCCAAAAGATGTCAAGAAACTATCTAACTCAAGGCTGAAATCAATAAAATAGAAACAAACAAACAAACAAATATAAACAGTTCGTGAAGAGTTATTTCTTTAAGAATATCAATAAGAATGATAAACCATTAGCCAAATTAACTAAAAACTAGAGAGAGGATATTCACTTTAATAAAATTAGAGGAGAAAATGGAGAGTTAACAACAGATCCTGAGGAAATCCAGCGAATCATAAGGATATACTTTAAAAACTGTACTCCACCAAATTGGAAAATCTAAGAGAAATGGGTACATTTATTAATATATCCAAATGTCACAATTAAATCAAATCCAGACAAGCAACTTAAACAAACCTATACTCTCTAGTAAGATAGAAGAAGTAATTAAAGTCTACTAACCAAAATGGGGGGTACAATGGATTTGGCACAGAATACTACCAAACATTCAAGGAAGAATTAATACCAATACTCCTTAAACTCTTCCACAAAATAGAAATAAGGATAATTGCCCAATTCTTTTTAGGAGGTCACAGTTACCCTGGTACCCAAACTATATAAAGATCCAACAAAGAAAGAAAATTAAAGGCCCCTGTTTTGTGAGTATAGATGGAACAATTCTCAATAAAATAATTGAAAACTGAATCCAAGAAAACATTAAGAAGTTCATCCACCAAGATAAAGTAGGCTTCATCTCAGAGTTTCCATACATAAATCAATCAATGTAATCCATTGTATAAATAGAATAAAAGACAAAAACCACTCATTAGATGCTGAAAAAGCCATTGACAAAATCCAACAGTCTTTCATGATAAAGGTCCTGGAGAGGTTAGGGACACCAGTGACATACATAATAAAGGCAATTTACAGCAACCCCACATTCTTCAGCCAGCTTCAACCAAAATAAAGAGAAACCAAAAGCATTTACACTAAAATTAGAAACAAGACAAGCTTGTTACTCCTTTTGATACCTATTCGATATAGTGCTTGAAGTCTTAGCTAGAACAATAAGGCAGCTGAAGGAGCTGAAGTGGTACAAAAAGAAAAAAGTCAAAATACTTTTATTTGCATATTACATGACTATGTGTAAATGACCCTGAGAATTCCACTGGAAAACTTCTATAGCTGATGAAATATATTCAGCAGTGTAGCAGGATACAACACTAACTCAAAAAAAAAAAAAAGGTAGCTTTTCTACATACAAATAACACAGTGAGAAAGAAATCAGGAAAACAAATCTGTTCACAGAAGCCTCAAAAATATCTTATGGTAACTTTAACTAAGCCAGTAAAAGACTTTTATAGTAAAATCTTTAAGACACTAAAGAAAGAAATTGAAGATTTCAGAAGATGGAAAGATCACAAGTTTATGGATAGGTAGGACTGATATACTAAAAACAAACATTCTACCAAAAGCAGTTTACAGATTCAACACAATCCCCATCAAAATTCCAACACAATTCTTCACAGATCCTGAAAGGACAAGTTTTAGCTTTATATGGAAACACAAGAAATTCAGGATAGCCAAAACATTCCTGAACAATACAAGTACTAATGAAGGTATCACCATCCCCCAATTTCAAACTGTATTGAAGATCTATAGTAATAAAAACAGTATGACATTGGCACAAAAGTGAACATATCTGTCAATAGATTATAACTGAAGATTGCTGAAGAAGCCCACATACCCATGGACACTTGATTTTTGATAAAGAGCCAGAAATTCACACTGGAAAAAAGACAGCCTTTTCAACACATAGTGATGGTCAAACTGGATGGCTGCATGCAAAAGAATGCAAATAGATCAATATTTATGACACTGCACAAAACTGAACTACAAATGGATCAAGGACCTCAAAATAAGGGCAGGTACACTGAATCTGACAGAAAAGAGAGTTAGGAATACTCTTGAATGCATTGGCCCATGAAAAGATTGGGAGTAGTCCAAACTTGTACAGCCACCATAGAAATCAGTATGGTGGTTCCTCAGGAATCTGGGAATCAATCTACCTCAAGATCCAGCTATACCACCTGGGTATATACCCAAAGGATTGTACATTGTGCTACAGAGATACTTATCCATGTTCATTGCTGCTCTATTCATATCAGCCAGATATAAAAAGTCGATGTCATTCAATGAATGAATAGATAAAGAGACTGTGTTACATTTATACAATGGGCTATATTATTCAGATATTTTAAAAAACAAGTAGTGAAATCCTCAGGTGAAAGGATGGAGCTAGAAAAACCATCCTGAGTTAGAAAACTTAGACACAAAGAAACAAATATAGTGTGTATTCATATCAGATTTGTATTGTGGATGCTGGCCCTTAGGTCTTTGATAAGAATGCTACAATTCATATAACCACAGAGGTTAGGTACAGAGTAAGGGGCTAGAGGGGAGGGAAGGATCTCCCTAGGAAGGGGAGACAGAATAGATAGTTGTGGATTGACCGGAGTGTGGGGGCTAGACCAGGAGGGTTAGACTAGTAGTGGTAAAGTACATGCCTATGCGCTGGCACAAACACACACACACACATGCAATTAAAAAGTCGACATTTTGGCTACTTGGGGTGCATGATACCTGGAATGGAGCACAGGGCTCTCTGCTCTAGAAGGTCCATTTTATGACGTGGGCAGCATTGACCTTGAGAAAGGCTTCCCAGGTTACCTAGGAGTTTTGCACATAGTATTTGTTATATTTCAATTAAGATGTTTAGTAAAAACAAAGAAAGCTAGATCCCCTTCCTTGTATCACCTCCCGTCTCCTTGTGCCAGTGAGGCGCACACATTCCTGAAAAGAATTACCACCTCTCAGTTACTCTTTCTTTATTCTCATTTAAACCAGTTTCAATCAGGTCTTTGCCTGAACATCTATCATGCTGACAAGATGTTGCAGCCTGGGCCACAGTGACAAAGCATCTCTGAGCACAGCCACCGTCCTCACGGCTTGATTCAGGTCCACGAGCCGCACCCCCTACCCCCACTCTCTAACTTTCGCTGGATCACTGTCTGTTTTTTCTGAGCTCCAAGACACCATGTTTTTCCATGTTTTGGTTCACTGGCAGTTTCTCACACCTTCTGAATTTTTTTCCCTCAACATATCCCCAAGTTCTTAATCTTTGGAATGTCTACCTCACTCTTGGTTCTTTTTGCTCCTAGGTTTCAACTCACTTCCTTGATGAAAGGCAATGTATGTTTTGATAACTCAGAAATATAAATTCCCCACCCAGAGTCTTTTCTTTGTGAACACACAGACACAAACACAGTAATAATTAATGGTTTAGTAGAAAATCTCTGTATTACATATTACAAATTTAATTCATGATCTTTCTGTAACCTGTCTCTCTGGCAATCTTCACTACTCAGTAGATACAACTTCATAATTCCATTTGTTTAGACCCCAAATATTAATGACAGCTTATTTGAATTATTTCTAATTAAGTGTACCATGCAGCTCTTTTTTTAATTTTATTTAGCCAGGCATAGTGGCACATGACTTTAATCCCAGCACAAGGGGCCGCAGAACACGTAGATCCTGTGAGTTGGAGGCCAGCCTTGACTATAACATCCAGTGCTGTCTCAAAGAAGTACCTGTTTATTTTTATGTGAATGAGTGTTTCACTTGCATCTATGTATGTGGCCACTGTGGGCAGTGCTGGAGGAGGCCAGAAGAGGTCATCTCTCTCCTGGGATGGCAGCTACAGAAGATTATGAGCCATGCTGTTGATGGGAACAGGGCCAGGGTCTTCTGCAAGAGTAGCAAGTGCTCTTAACTGCTGATCCTGCTCTACAGTCCCCTAGTTATTAATTTACGTAGTCTATGAGAAAATACTGTAGATTGTATCATGAAAACACATGCAGCCCTCTAGTACAACTCTGGGATAAATCACCATTATTTATGGCTCTAATTTTAAGAAAATACCCTCCTAAACCAGTGACTTTAACATTCTTCTTGCTTCCTGTCTTCTGTTTGTGTTCACTGATGTTTTCTAAGACATAATCTGGCATATGATATATGTCCACTAATTAATGAATTTATAAAACTAAAATAACAGAAAAATTGAATTTTATATGGAAAAATTGAATTTTTTTGTTTTAAAATTTTATATCTAAACTGCAGAATAGATATCCAATTGGATAGAGATAGTTTTTAGGAATTGAATCTGAGCGTAGAGTTCAAAGTTGGATATTTAGGAATTATTTGGTTTATGAAATATGAAATAATCTAGGGGTTGTAAGTAGGTAGAAAAAATTGAGGAGTAAACGGCAAAGAGATTAAAAAGATAGCCTCCAACTAAACTTTCAAAGCTTTGAGTTTTCATTTTTCTTTTTCAGTTTCATGATGCAATGAATACACAAGGTTTTGATCTGAAGCTCAATAAGCCGATCAATTAGTGTGAATTGTAGATTCCTGTTTAAGGCTTGTGTTTGAGTGTTCTTTCGGTGATGCTCTCTGAAATAGGTCATTAAAACTAAAAAAGGAAACTATATAATAGAGCTAAAACAGGTGAATCAGTTTAAAATTGGGAAAGAAATCGAGTTTGATCCTGTTCTGGAGAACGAATGATGGGCAAAAGTCACACTTATCTTTACTGACAAATTACTGTCCCCTTTGTGAGCAGATGACACGATGTCAAAGCTGTCACAGAAGCCTGGCATATCCTTTCATCCAGCTCTGGTAACAGAAGCGGTCACGAGGGCTCTATTGTGCTCTGCTGACCCTGAAATGCTCCCTTGATGCCCACCTTCCTCCCCTCCTGAGCGTCTCCAATTACCTCTAGACTTGCTCGTACCTGATGGTGCCTTCTGCTCCTCAGCTGTAAAGGCATAAGATAAAAGGCATTATTTACTTTAAACTAAGTAACCAATAAATTACATTAAATTTAAAAAAAAAAATCTGAAAGCTTAAATAGAATTCAGTCTTGTCAGAAGGAAAGTTGTGTGTTGCAGGCGAGGGAAGATAGACAGCCAGTTTCAGTCTCTGAAGTGACTTCCTTCTCCAGCCTTTCAGAGGGGCACTGTTTAATCTCATCTTCACCCTTGCCCTTTTAGGGTCCTTTAAAGTTGGCTGTTCAGAAAATTAACGACGAAGACAAATGGGATGTGCATTAGACGTATGACAGGAGTCTACCGCAGAAGGCATCTGAAAGACTATCTAGCAGTGTTTCAAAGCAGACACTAAGACTCATAACCAAACCTTCGGCAGAGTGCAGGGAATCATATGAAAGAAGGGGGAGTTAGTATGTCATGGAAAGGATAGGAGCTCCACAAGGACCAAATATATCTGGGCACAGGGTCTTTTCTGAGACTGACACTCTACCAAGGGACCATCCATGTACGGATATAACCTAGAACCTCTGCTCGGATGAAGCCCGTGGTAGCTCAGTAACCAATTGGTTTCCCATAGTAAGGGGAACAGGGACTATTTCTGACATGAACTCAATGGTAGGCTCTTTGACCTCCCCACCCCCCAGAGAGGAACAGCCATGCTAGGCCACAGAGGAGGACTTTGCAGCCAGTCCTGAAGATACCTGATAAAACAGGGTCAGATGAAAGGGGAAGAGGTCCTCCCCAATCTGTGGACTTGGAAAGGGGCAGGGAGGAGATGAAGGAGGGCGGGTGGGATTGGGAGGGAATAAAGGAGCGGGATACAGCTGGGATACAGAATTAATAAAATGTAACTAATAATAAAAAATTAAATTAAATTAAAAAAATAACGACGGAAAAAAAGGCATGCTTTTCTTTCTTCATTGACTTTGATCCTAGAGTGCATACTTTCATGAGACCTGTTTCTCCATGGACCTTTGCGCTGTACAATGGCCTGTGCATGGTCACAGCCCTTTTCCGGAAGAGCATGACGTCTTCATTTGCTGGGTGGAGATCAAGCCTTATATATTCCACAAGGCAGCCATATTGCCCACTCTTTCTCTTTTGCACCTTGGCAGGAATGACCTCATTTTCCGAGGCAAAAGGAGACTCCTACACCAATTTCCAACTCTGGACTCTCTTTGGATCGTCACAGTAAATTTTTGTCAAGCTGAAGAAAACTGTATTTCTGGGGTTTTGTTGCCTTTTTTTTTTTTTCAGAGTAGAAATTACTATGCCAAATGCCAAAAAAATGTTACATTTTGTTAGTCCTTAAGATTCACCCTAATTCCCACAGGCACAGTGTGGAATATACTCTGGATACAGTGGTAATGCATTCCCTACCAAAAGCAAGGAAGTATGTATCGTTACAGACTTTTAGGTACACTTTCAGCTTTAAAAATGTTGTTTAACATTCTGACCCATTTAACAACATAAATACATTTTTAAAAATTGAAACAAAAATAAATGAATGAATTCACTTAACATCTGACACTCATCCAAAAATAACTCGAGTTATAATACTTCAGTTTCCCACTACCTTGATACTTGGAAGCCGATAACATTTACCAAGAACTGAGAATTAAAAGTAAGTTAAACTGGATTCCCAGAAGCCTGCTACCATTGGGGAATATCAGGCCAGATACTATCACCCCCACCACTTTCCTCCATCCCACCTACATTCCCCTGCCTGCTGCATCACTTCTGGGAAAGCCCAACAGTGGTGAGGTCCACCCTGCTCCCGGTATGATCCATTTTGCAGCAGGTGAGAGCCCTTTCCTCCAATCTCCTGCCCACCCATCCTCCTAAACCCCTCCTGACAGCTCTATACTGCACCTGCTCCCCTGCTCTCCATTTTCTGGCAACAACTCTGCCTGCATTACCTGAGGATTGCTAACACTGGGGACAAAAAGATGGCTTGAGGGCAGCATAAGGTCACAATCAGCAAGAGCCAGGGCAATACGGAACCACCAGAACTCAGCTATCTTACTAAAGCAAGCCTAGCATAGCTGAAGTACAAGAAAATCACCTTAGATTCAGTCTTATGAAGATGATATCAAGGCCATTAAAGAAGAATGAATGAATCCCTTAAAGGAATGCAGGAAGGGGCTGGAGAGATGGCTCAGCTTTTAAAGGCTAAGCTCACAACCATAAATATAAAAGATGCAGGGGGAAAATAAAACAATCAAACAGGTAAAAGAAATGAATAAAACTGTTAAAGACCTGAAAATGGAAATAGAAGCAATTTTTTTTAATTTTTAATTTTTAAAATTAGGGAATCCAGGAGAGGGAAAACCAAGATAAGAGAACAGAAATGACAGATGCGAGCATCACCAACAGAATACAAGGGATGGAAGAGAGAATCTCAGGAGCAAACAATACAATTGAAGAAATTGATATATTGGTCAAAAAAAAGCTCAATCTAAAATGTTTCTAACATAAAACATCCAGGAAATTTGGGACACTATGAAAAGACCAAACCCTAGAGTAATAAGAATAGAAGGAGAAGGTTCCCAGCTCAAAGGTCCAGATAATATTTTCAACAAAATCATAGAAGAAAATTTGCCGAGCCTAAAGAAAGAAATGCCTATAAATGTAGAAACTTACAGAATACCAAATTGATTGAACCAAAAAATAAAATCTTCCATCCATGTAAGTATTAAAACACTAAGTGACAGAACAAAAAAGAATAGCTTCAAGGGGAAAAGACCAAATAACATTTAATATAACATAAAGGCAGACCTATTAGAATTATGCCAGACTTCTCAACAGAGACTTTCAAAGCCATAGGGTTTGGGCATAAGTCTTGCAGTCTATAGGAAACCACAGATGTCAGCCCAGACTACTATACCCAGCAAAACGTTCAGTCACCATAGATGGGGAAAACATGATGCTCCATGACAAAACCAAATTCAAACAATATCTTTCCACAAACCCAGCCCCACAGAGGATACAAGATGGAAAACTCCTATACAAGGAGGTTAACTATAGCCAAGACAACACGGGAAATAAATAATTTCACACCAGCAAAAGTAAAAGAAGAAAAGTGCAAGCATGCACATGCACACACACTACCAGCACCACCATCAAAATGACAGGAGTTAACAATCATTGGCCATTAATATTTCTCACCACTGATGGACTCAATTTCTCAATAAAAAGGCACAGGCTAACAGAACAGATGCACAAACGTGATCCACTATTCTGCTGTATACAAGGAATAAATCTCAGAGCAGGGCATGGTGTTGCATACTTTTAATTCTTTAATTTCAGCACTCAGGGAGGCAGAGGTCAGCAGATTACTGTGAGTCCAAGGCCAGCCTAGTCTACAAAGCAAGACCAGGACAACCAAGGCTACACAGAAAAACCCCATCTCTCTCTCTCTCTCTCTCTCTCTCTCTCTCTCTCTCTCTCTCTCTCACACACACACACACAAATCAAAAACAAAAACAACAAAAAACAAACAACTTCCCAACAAAAAAGAAAGAAAGAAAAAAACCTTAACAGCAATGATAGACATCACCTCAGAGTAAAGGGCTAGAAAAAAATTTTCCAAGCAAATGGACCCAAAAAAGCAAACAGGAGTAGCCATTCTAATATCTAACAAAATAAGCTTTCAACCAAAATTACTCAAAAGGGATGGGAAGGACACTTCTACTCATCAAAGGAAAAAATCCACCAAGATGAACTCTACACATTAATAGTAGATTTTGATATCCCACTCTCACCAATGGACAGGTCATCACTGAGACAGACACTAAACAGCCTACAGAATGGGAAAATGTCTTCACCACCCCTACATCCAACAGAGGACTGCTATCCAAAATATATAAAGAACTCAATAAATTAGACAGCAACAAATTAAAAAACACAATTTAAAAACGGGGTACAGAGCAAAACAGAGAATTCTCAGCAGAGAAATCTTTAATGGCCAAGAATCACTTACAGGAATGTTCAATATCCTTAGTCATCAAGGCAATGCAAATCAAAATGGCACTGAGATTCCATCTAACTCCCATCAGAACAGCTGAGATCAAAACTCAAGTGACAGCTCTTACTGGCCATGATGTGGAGCAAGGAGAACAGTCCTCTCTTGCTGGTGGGAAAGTAGACTTGTACAACCACTTTGAAAATCAATTTGGCAGAAATTTGGAAATAGTTCTACTTCAAGACTCAGCTATATCATTCCTGGGCATATAACCAAAAGATGTTTCACCATACCAAAAAGACACTTGCTTAACTATGTTTAGAGCAGCTTTATTTGTAATAGCCAGAAACTGGAAATAGCCTTGATGTCCCTCAACTGAAAAATGGATAAAGAAAATATGGTACATTTACACAATGGAATATTACTCAGCTTTAAAAAACAATGACATCATGAAATTTGCAGGCAAATGGATAGAACTAGAAAAGATTATCCTAAATGACATAACCCAGAAAGGAAAACAGGCTATGTACTCATAAGAGGGTATTAGTTATAAAATACAGGACAACCGTGCTACAATCCACAGACCCAAAGAAGTTAAGTAGCAAGGAGGTCCCAAGCGAGGATGCTTGAATAGGCATCTGGGGTGGATAGAGGAAGGGAACTGAATGGGAGAGAGGGTGTGGAGGGGAACAGGAGGGATCAAACATAGGGAGGATTGCAGGAGAGAACTGGAATCAGTGAGGGCGTATCTCTGGGACAAGCTAGAAATCTAGGACGATGGAAACTCCCAGGAATCTATGAGAGCGACCTCAGCTAAGACATCTAGCAATAAGGGATATGGAACATGAAACTGTCACCTCCTGTAACAAGACAAGGCTTCTAATGGAGGGATGGGGACACCTTCCCAGCCACAAAACCATCGACCCACAAGTTTTCCTGCCTATAAAGAGGAGGGAGCAGAAAGTGAGGGAAAGGCCAATCAATGACTGGCCCTACTTGAGTCCCATGCCATAAGAGAGAGGCCAACCCTTGACACTATTAATGATTCTCTGTTACACTTGCTGATAGGACTGTAGCATAACTGTCATCTGAGTGGCTTCATCCAACATCTGATGGAAACAGATACAGAGACCCACAACCAAACATCAGACAGAGCTCGGGGAATATTATGGAAGAGGGGGAGGAAGGTTTGAAAGAGCCAGAGAGGTCAAGGACACTACAAGAAGACCTACAGAATCAACTAGGGCCCACAGAAGCTCACAGATGCTGGACCAACAACTGGAGCGCATGCATGGGACAGACCTAGGCCCCCTACACATAAGTAACAGATGTACAGCTTGTTCTTCGTATGGGACCCCTAACAGCAGGAACAGGGGCTGTCTCCAACTCTGGAGCCTCCTTTTGGATCCCTCCCCCCAACTGGACAGCCTTGTCTAGGCTCAATCAAAGGAGATGCACTCAGTCCTACTGCAACTTGCTGTGTCAAGGTGGGCTGGTAACCATGGGAGGCTTCCTCTTCTCAGAGGAGAAAGGGAGAGGGGCACAAGGAGAGAGAAAGGAAGAGGGAGGGCCTGGAAGAACAGTAGGGAGGGGAAGTTCCAATTGAGATACAAATAAATAAATTAATTAATGAAAATAAAATAAAATTGGGGGGGGGAGAAAAGCAAGTTTAAGTGAGCATGATGGCACACACCTTTAATACTAGTTCTCAGAGGCAGAGACAGGCAGATCTCTGAGTTGCAGTCCAGCATGGTCTACAGAGGAAATTTCAAGGCAGCCAGGGCTACACAGAGAAACCCTGTTTCAAAAAGAAGGAAAAAAAAAAGTAAGTTAAATATCTGGAATTAACGATGAGCAGGAACTTCAACTATTTAAATATTGATTTTCACTGCAAAAGAAATACTGTTCCTTGCCTTACAAAATTAATTAAGCTCTGTGTTAATTAATCACTGTGCCTCTGTAATGAGAGGCTGCCAATCACCTTGTCAGATTGTTTACACCTAAATTCTTAGCCCCAAATTTGTCTAGTTAATGATCTAAGTTAAATTTAACTCATGTCTCAGGATATCCCTGCCTATCACATCAGCGCTCATGGAGTTAGAATCCCACACAGGCTTCCTAGCTTCTCCATTAAAATAAGCAAGCCCCAGATTTCCCTACTTCTCTGGGCCTATGCCTAACTGTACCCTGGAAAGATTTTTTTAAAAAAAGCTAATTTTAAGAGGATCTGCATGTTCTTTTCCTATCTTACCGAGCAATATATTCAGTAAAGAATGTTTGTATTGTCAAATCTAAGGTAACTGATTAATGGGATACTTCTAGAGCTAAAAGATTTCAAAACGGAAGCAAATGTACAACAGACACATGATAAAATGCATGTATGTTTCAAAAGCCTGTCCAGAGCAGGGTCAAGGGGTTTTCACAGTTGCCAAGTTCCTTGTACTGGATGGACTGAGGGTCTCTTTAAGGAGTTTGTTGTTTGGGGCAGGGAGGCTTCCTTTTCATGTTTTCCTGTGGAGTAATGACTTAGGAGATAAGAGTGGGCCATGAGGTGAGGAAAAGGAAAACTCACAGAACGCATCCAGCCTGGGGACTGGCCCAAGCCTCTGACCAAGGAGGAACAGGAAGTGTCTACTGGCTAAGCAGTGGTTTCCAGCATCCTTTCTCAAAAAGCCTATTAATAGCCACCCATGGCTACAGAGTACACAGAATGCGCTTAGTCTTAACTGAAATATATAATTTCACAGCATAAAAGAATACGTGATCTCAGTAATATTTATATAGTAACAAAATACAGGTGAAACTGATGTCTTGGATACACTGGCAAAAATAAAATATTTAAAATTATTTTATAATTTTCTTGAATTACTTCAATGGGACTTCTAATGTTTGGAAAGTGTGTATGTGTCTTTTGCTTCCGAGATAGATGTATTTTAGATGTATCTTACAGAAAGATAAACAATCTTCCCAGTGCTCCTAGGGAGACTGCAAACAGAGGCCCTGTGGGCGCCTGAGGCTGGCCATGTACAAAGAGAAACTTACTTTCTTGCTGATCCTTAGATAATCCTCATCTCCACGGCAAAGCCTTTCACGTTCAATACTACTGATGAAGACAGACGTGGTGTTTATATAGAAGTTATCTTCTAATCACTTAACCCGGAGGGGAATCTAACGATAGAGCAGTTGTTCTCAGATACGATTCCCTGATGAGCAGCGGCAACTGGAGAGCTAGTCAGACTGCAAATGCGCGCGCCTGGCTCCGGAGCCATTCATCAGGATCTCTGAAGGTCAGGGTCTCCGCAGCTGTATCGATGTGTATCTCCAACTGATTCTGATGAACATAAGGGTTGAGGACAGCGAAACCCTGTG
This sequence comes from Psammomys obesus, assembly GCF_907164565.1. Classification (NCBI taxonomy): domain Eukaryota; kingdom Metazoa; phylum Chordata; class Mammalia; order Rodentia; family Muridae; genus Psammomys; species Psammomys obesus. The sequence continues at coordinate 30,555,075 of NW_026596040.1, read as the reverse complement.
AGCCAAATAAAGGGACCCAGCTCTCTTTGAGGATCTGAGGGATGTTAGACACTATTAAAATCTGTTAGCATCGCTGTTAGTGTTAATTATGCTGTAAAAGTTTACATCGTAAAGAGTACTGCTCTTCGCTTCCTTATAAAGAAGCAAAGACGTTGAGGTGGGACTATCTGACTAAAGGTTATCATGTATTAGACTTGGCCTTCCTGTCCTGTCTGTTTTGTGCAAAAGGACCATCCGTTGCCCAGCCAGCCAGATGGATGCCCTTATGACAACAGCGGCCACCTTGAGTCAACTAGAAGAGGACTGGACTGTTTGCCTCAGCTCCAGGGATCTGTGGAATACTTGATACCAGATTTTTTTTCTATTGCAAACCTGAAAGAACTCTAGGTGAACCTGGCCACCATTTTCTCCCAGGCCAGAGAAGCAATTCCTCTGGTAAGCCAACAGAGGAACTGTTAAGACTAGTGCTAAGATGCAAGGCTGCCAGTATTCCAAAGAAGGGGTTGTGATTGGTCCAAATCCCCACACAACCTGGGAGTTGGCTGAGAGATACTCACCCATGCTGCTTCTCCTGGTTTTGGAGCAACAGCTCCCCAAAGACTTTTCAGTCAAGTGGCCTTTTCTTGCTTACTTTCAGTAGTGCAGGCTTAGCTGGTTACATAGGGAAAGGGGCAGCAGAGACAGAAAGAATGAAGGCGGCAGAGCGGGAGGGAGGCGGCAGGCACAACAGCCCCAGCGGCGTGGGCAGAGTGCACCAAGGAGCCTCAGCAGAGACAGGTGTCCCAAACAGTGTCACAGAAAGAGGAGGCTGTTACAGGAGTCTGGCAGCAATCTGACAGCAGAACTACCCAGCTAAGATGGGAGGGAGAGCAACAGAAAAGGTGGGCGGATGGGGCAACGGAGGGCCAAGACTAAAGAGTTGTAGAAGGTAGTAGGGAGCCAGAGAAGGCAATTATAATACTTATGGAACCAGGGGTCTTGAGACCCAATCCTTGCCTGAGGACCATGACCTTTGCTGCTGTATCTTGCGACCGCCAAACGTTAAGGTAAGGAACTTGGCTGAAGATTACCTGAAAACCTGCTTGCGATTAGGAAGCTGTGATTTCTACCTACCTGGAGCAGAGGAGCCCTCAGCTAGATGACTGGCAGCAACTGCACTCAGTTTAAGAGTTACCAGATAAAGTCTTAATGAGGTAGTAGCTCAGTCGGCAGAGGGCTCGCCCGGCAGGCATCCCTCATCTGCATAAAGCAGGCATGTTAGCACATGCCTATAATCCTAGCACTCAGCAGGTCAGAAGGACCAGGAATTTAAAGCCATCTTTGGCTTCAATGGGAGTCTGAGGCTAACCTAAGATACATGACTCTTTCTCAAGCAAATAAATAACAACCGAAAAAACCACCACCGAGAGGCAGAATCTTGAATGCCCATTTACATTTGAAATTCATATCAACAGCAGGCTTCATGGCAAGGTGGCATTTATGGCCATCTTTTAAAATATATATTACATTTACAAACCCGGCAACAGTGTATTGTCGCCAAGACAGAACTAGAATGTACCTAGAATTGCACAATTACAACTTATCTAGAATCATAAGTGTTAGCCCAACAGTAAACTAAAGTATGTCACCTACTTTGAGAGGGAAGAGTCTGGGAAAGCTGGGAGGCAGGAAGAACTACAAAGAAACTGCTAAGAGAAGCTGAAAAGTGACCACCCAGATCTATCCCCTGTGACTCTAGGACAACTGGCCAAGACACTGTCTGCAAAATGTCTTGCAAGGTCAAGAAAGAGAGAAGGAAAAAAAGGACATACTGAATTTACTACTCTGACTAGAGAGTTGGGAACGGCATCTGTCTCAGTTACCCAGTGCAGTGTAACAACTACCCTGCCACTCTGTAGCTTAAGATGAAGATGACAGCTGTCGTGATTTAATTCTGGGGGACGCTAAGCTCTCTTCTGAGGCTTTTGAGAGTCTTCTGGGGCCTGGGAAGCTCAGCCTTTCAAAGGAGCTGAGGAGATTTGGCTACGTGGCGGTGGCCATGTTCCAAAAGCATAAGACCCAATGCCCAAACACTTCTTATATTTGCTATCCATGTTGCTCTGTCATGTTACTGATTTTTAACTGACAAAACCATACACATTGGTTGTACGCAACATAGCTTGAATTGTATTTATAAGCCTCGTGGAGTGGTTGCATGAACAAATTTGCTATGGCAAATCACCAGTTTTTGTAATGAAGATACTCTACTCTCTTAGCTATTTTTAAGAATACAATGCTTCTTTTGAATATATTCTGTCTTTTAATTTATTTTATTTTTTATTCTGTATGTGTGTGTGTGTGTGTGTGTGTGTGTGTGTGTGTGTGTGTGTATGTAGAGGGGTATAATGTATATGTGAGTGCAAGTACCTGCAGGTTTTAGAAGACAGTAGCCTATCCCCTGGGGTTGATAGTGTGCCTCCCTAGGTGGGTGCTGGGAACTGAACTTGGTTCCTCTGCAGCAGTCATTGTTCTTGTAACCGCTGAAGCATCTCTCTAGCCCCTGAAATATTACATACAACTGCAATCTTGTGTCGTTCTTAATCCTCTACTTCCCTCATAGCCAATATCTTGTCATACAAAGCAAACTGATGGCCAAGCCCAGAGGGAGGGACAGAGGGTACACTTTAGGGGGCATGCTCACTGTTAGTCCTTACTATGGTCAGCCAGAGATGGGAGATAGCAGGTATTGACTGACCATCAGGATGTAGTAAGAAAACAGTCAGATATAAGGTTTATTATCATGATGTTGAGGAGGTCTTCAACATATGTTGAGGAATATACAGTTAAATGTTATACTCATAAGAAGCTATTCATTAATACATTAGGAAAGTCTGATATACTCACATCAGGGTGGTTCTGGAGAATCATTTTGTGCTCATGGAGAGCAGGCAACAAAAACTGTCCCTTGAGCAGAATTAATTGAATTAATTAATGGAAATGAGTTCCCAGAATTGCTGAACACCCTGGTCTCAGGAAGAGAGAAAAGAAGGTTCCACTGCATTAGGGCTCAATGGACAGGAGATACTGGGAGTCTTTCCAAGGGACTGACATTAGGGAGTGTCAATTCTACCCATCATCACCCTCGCCACCTGTAATAGTTGCTTTTCTTCTCACTGGGACAGGGTCCTAGACAGAAGACACTCAAAGGAGGGAAGATTTATTTCAGTTCACACTGTGAGAGGATTCTGCCCATTGTGGTAGAGAAACCATCACCAGTTCATGGTGGATGAGTGCCCCTGAGTCTCTTCAGATATTGGTGGGCCAGAAACTAGATTGCTCATCTGGAAGTTAGGCCAAACTTCGTTCCTCAGGGTAAGCCTCCCTGCAACTCTCTTCCCCTGGTTAGGCCCCTCCTCCTAAGGGGTCATAACCTCCTAAAATGGCCTATTTGCTGGATACCTGCTCAGGAGCCTGTGGAAGACACTTCATGTTCAAATCATAGTACTACCTAAAATTCAAATTCTGAGAGAAAACGTTTTATTGGTCTCTCGATGTCAATTGCTAACCATTTGGCAAGCATTGGGAAGAGCATCTTAGGCAACAGTTCTACAAAGAATGAATGCAGTGTGTGAAGTTAGTTTGCAAGAAACCTCCAAGAGAGAGAAGGATGCCTAAGAGACTTCCCGAAGAGGCCATGAATATGAAAGAGAGCAAGGAGGGCTGTGTGGGAGGTTTGGGAGGGAGGAAAGGAAACAATGAAATGTTGTAATTATATTATAATCTAAGAAATAAAAAAATTAAAAATCTAGCAATTAAAAAATGAGACGAGGGGCTACAGCTGGGATACAAAGTGAGTAGACTGTAATTCATATAAAAATAAAAATTTAATTAAAAAAAAAGAGACGATACCACGTATCTCTTAACCTTAACCTTGGACCAAATCCCACATGCACAGGTGGGAGAAGCCTGCCTCAGCATCCTTCCTCCTGTCCAGAGCCACCTTGTTACAAAGACCACATTCAAGACCTCATCCCATCCTCCACCATTCAGCCCTCTTCCCTGCTATGTGGCTCCTCCACCGTGACTTCTAACCTCACCTGTGGTTATGTGGTCTATTCTCAGCTCCCCCAACAAAGCTGGATGTTCCCTCTAATTCTATTGAGTCAATGATTTGACTGATGTGACCCTTTTGGGGACCCTTTTCTATAGCCCTATTCTCATTCTTTTTTTTTTCTCCTGCCATTCCTCTAGCTCAAGCCCACTCACCCAAAACACATGTACATATCAAGCACAACTTAAATAGAACTGTAGGAGAATTAATCCAGCAGCCACAAGTAGAAAGAAAGCAGGCAAGAGCCATCTCGGAAGCTAGACCCAATAGAGAACTAGACTGGGGCGTGAACAACAGGAAGGGGCAGACATAGAGGCCGTGGTCACTAAGATATCAAAAGGAAACACTGGAGAGCATTGAAATTTTGACTCCTAGGTTTAAGGATTAAGAAGAATTTCTGTTCAAAGAAATTGAACAGAAATTGTTTTTGATAGTTTTTTGAAAGTTTATTTTGGTAAAAAAGAAATAATTGCAAGGATATCCAAAGCACAGACAACCTTGTAGAATCGTGAAAAGTCAAATATAGTGGTTAAGCATTCTGCTTTGACTTCAAACACAAAGACAAGCGCAGCCTCTGGCACGCTCAGGTGTCATCCAAGTCTCCGAGAAAGGAACTGAGCTCCCATGAGTCTCCTCCCTCTCAGAGACCCTGACTCTAAGGAAGCACCCCCAAAGTTCACAGCCTGGAGAAAGTAAAGCTGTGAACACACCTTTGAAGCAGTTCATGTAGACACTTCTCAGATTTTTATTAATGTTACTAGTGCATTATTTCCCTTAGCTATTCCTATTAGGAGGCCACAGATTATATATATATCGTATATAATATATATGTTATATATAATATATTGACCCTTACATGCACTATATATGGGAGACATGGAATTATTATAACAATCTGATGTACAATATAATCTGTGCATCTATACCATGTATGATAATTAAGTCAGTATGATCAGCATTTCTGTATCTTTAAACTTTTCTCATCTCCTTATTTTTAGGACCTGTACACTTCCAGTTCTTTATGTTAACTGGATAGTCTGTCATGAACTTAGCCCTATCTTGGCATTTGTTATCCAACTTTAATTCTTCCTCCAAGAATACTTTCAAATTTGTAATAATTACCATCCCATTCTCTCCTGTGAGATCAATGTTTTCATCTTGGAGACCCGAGGAAAACACATGGTATTTGGTGGAGTGCCAAAATACTTCAGCAAGTTCATCTTTGAGTGTGTTCAAAGTACTCACTTAACTTTTACAAAATCAATTAATAACCATTAATTACTTTGCTTGGGCAGTACTTAATTAGCTTACAAAACATAAAGTAAATTACAAAACTAAAATGTAGAGATGGACTGGAAGAAGTGACTCGGGAGGGAAGTCTAATTGGTTACAGCACACGGCTCACCAAAATGAGCAGAAAAACTGGGTTCCGGGGGAGCCCCTCGCTACTTACCTGCACCCAGGTACAGTGCCCCGACCGCACTACTGCTTTCTGTGAAAGGCACCCTAGAAACTACATCCAGAGAATCAGCCCTACGGCATCCACATGGGGTGTCTTTTGAGGACTCTCTGCTTGCTTGGGGGTAACAGCACCTTAGGAGCAGAATGTTTGCTGACTATTTGAAAGGCCTTCCTGTGGTTATGGCAAATCATACAGAACTTTGATTTTTCAGCTTTTTAAAATTTTTTAATTAATTTATTTTTTAATAAATTATGGTTTATTCACTTTGTATCCCAGCCTCCCCCTCATCCCCTCCCAATTCCACCTTCCCTCCCTCATCTCCTCCTATACCCTTCCCCAAATCCACTGATAGGGGAGGTCCTCCTCGCCTTCCCTCTGACCCTAGCCTAGGAGTTCTCATCAGTACTGGCTGCATTGTCTTCCTCTGTGGCCTGGTAAGGCTGTTCTCCCCCTCAGGGATAGGTGATCAAAGAGCAGGCCAATTAGTTCATGTCACAGGCAGTCCCTGTTCCCCTTACTAGGGAACCCACTTGGACACTGAGCTGCCATGGGCTACATCTGTGCAGGGGCTCTAGGTTATCTCCACGCATGGTCCTTGGTTGGAGTATCAGTCTCAGAAAACACCCCTGGGTATAGATTTCTTGGTTCTGTTGCTCTCCTTGTGGAGCTCCTGTCCCTTCCAGGTCTTTCTATCTCCCTCTTCTTTTGTAAAATTCCCTGCACTCTGCCCAAAGTTTGGCCATGAGTCTCAGCATCTGCTTCTATACCTTGCTGGGTAGAGTCTTTCAGAGTCCCTCTGTGGTAGGCTCCTGTCCTGTTCCCTGCTTTCTCCCTCTTCTGATGTCCATCTGTTTGCCTTTCTGAATGAGGATTGATCATCTTACCCAGGGTCCTCCTTCTTGCTTAGCTTCTTTAGGTGTCTGTTACACAGCTACGAGTCATCTATTGAGTGGACTTAACTTTCAGTCTACCCTGAGCAGACTTTCATCTCTTATTTCAAAGTTCCATTAGCCTGCTTTCTGCCATCACTGCCAGAATGCCCACATTTTACTTACTGTGAGCAATTGGGAGTCCAGAGATGGTGTCTGGTCTTCGTCAGGAAGTCCTCAGACACGTTTAATGAACAAAGACATTGTCCTAAGTCCTTAGTTATCAGCTGTCAGCAGCTAGAAAGAGTCCTAAACTAACCTGACATGGGAACAGCAAATACGTTATTTTTAAACAAAAATGCATAATTGGAATAGTTCCCCCAAATAATTACTGAAGCCATCCAGTCATTTTTTTTTTCTTTTTGTCTGTGGTAACAAAATTCCCAGTGTCAGATGAGGTGAACGTAATGCAGCCCATTCTCATGATCTTTCTTAGCAAGTCACTGCAACTGTAAAAATGACCACATGTTGCCACCTAGTGGCCATTTTGTAAAATGGCAGGCTATCCAATTTACTAACTAAATATGTAGCTAGAATCGCAGAGCAGACCGGTTGGGACCTTAGATGTCATCTTTTGCATCTTTATTATGTCATGGCATCACACTGGTTTCTGGAAGCATCAAAACTGAAATTATAAAATAAAAGGATCAAAATGGGAAGGCAAAAATCGCTGCTATTTATTGAGCATTTTCTTTGTGTTCAGGACTGGCTTTCCCCAGATTTAATCCCATCCGATCCCACCGGACTGTCATTAGCACCCTCTCTTCTTTAGAGACTAGGAAACTTAGACATGGGAAAATTAAGCAAGTCGCCACCAAGCTCTGAGTTCAGTTTAAAATGCAGGCTGCCTGCCTGCAGGGCTCAGATCCTCATCTTTTCATTTGTCATGTGTGAAACATAGGAGATGGGCCTCCTTTATAAATGTGTTGGGCTTTGGTGTCTCCACATTCTTTAGTAAATATTTACAATATTTCACGTGGTTCTAGGCTTTCCAGGAGACAGCAGGAGACAACCCTCTCCAGTGCCTTCATTTTGCCTGAACAATGAAGGCAAACACTCTAGTGATGGGCTCTGGCTGAGAAGCCATCCTCCCCCTGCTCCTGCCGCCCAAGCACCACTCATCGGCAGACTTCAGCCTTAGAGGCCGCTTATGTTGCAAGGCTGAAATCCTGATATCTAAGAGGTAAACTCATAAGCTAAATGCTTATGTAATTCACCTCTTTTCAAGGCATCTCCGAGAGGGGTCAGCCCCTTTTGACAAGGTGAACTGTAAGCCAGAATCTTGTGCACAAAACTAGGGATGTATTTGGTGACCAGGAATTGCAGATTAAAGCTATTTTAAGATTCTAGCCCACCCCTCTCAGATTGGCCATCATCAAGAATAAAAATGACAACAAATGCTGGCGAGGATTTAGTCACTGTTCGTGGTGGTGCAAACCAGAGCAGCCACTTTATAAATCATTCTAGAGGCACCTCATGGCTCTCAGAAATCTAGAACTAGGACCAGCCATACCAATGTAAAGCCAAACAGACTTTTGTAAAGCACAGACTCTACACTGTGCTACAGACAAAACTGCTTATCCACATTCATTGCTGCTCCATTCACCAATAACTAGGGAGCAGAACCAGTCCTGATGCCCATCAACCCAAATGATAATTGTGGCACATGCGCACAGTGGGGTTTTGTTCATCTGCAAAAGAAAAAGGAAATCTGCAAGGAAATGGATGGAACTAGGAAATGTTACAACATTAGAGTAAGTGGGGTACTGTAGCCCCAGAAGGTCAAACTCTGTATGTTCTCTCTAATATGTGAATGGTAGCTTTCAGTTTTCAGATCTGTTTAACTTGGAATGTCTGTAGAGGCCTGGAAACGAAAGAGGGGGGGTCAGTGTGGGAGAGAGAAGAGGCTTTAAGCAGGGAAGAGATGGGAGAACACATGGCTGTGGAAATAAACGGAGGGAATTAAGGGGATGGGAGCAAGGTGAGGGTGAACTAAAACATCAGTGTCTGAAGAAAACACAGGGAAACTACAGCTCACACTCTAATCGAAAAACAATTTTTGAGGGTGGGTAGCATGTCTCGGTGGGTAATGCTGACTCCAGAAGCCATGGATTATTAAATGGAAATCCCTGGGCCAGGTGCAGAGTACTGCCTTAGGCACTGTTGGTCAAGAAGACCCCAGAGCTTTCTAAAACTATTCAGGCTATGGTCACTTTCTGGTGGAGAACTGGATATCAAGACCTGAGGCTGGAGACACCACATGTCTCGGTTGCAGAGTATAGAGAAGGCGCGATGAAGGAGTGTTCCCTCCTTGCCGGCCAGCCTTTGTGCTAGAAAGGCAGCTGCGAGAGAAAACTCAGCAATGGTTTTCCCCAGCTTTGAACACCACGGTACCAGCTTGCCAGGCAGGAAGTGCTTACTGGTGCCATCGCGGGATGACTGTAATGAGAGTAATCAACTGAGGTGTATGACTGGGTATGAGGCTCAACCCGTGGGATGGAGTTCATGTCTGAGACTGTAGACATGGTCAAAGGCCCATAACTGGGGAGGTCAGAGGTACTCGGGATGAATCTACTACTTTTGTTTTGCTAAAAGGCAAGTTGTCAAGAGGCCTCGTGAATATTTATGTGCACACTCGTAGACAGGTGTTGCCCTAACCTTTGATCAAAGAATCATCTCATTATAATAGGTATCAGTACAGAGACTGGCAGGTGGCCGGTCAAGGTTCTGAGAACAAGTGACTATTAAGTCAAGCATCAGCGGGTACTCAGCCTTAAATGGAACACTCACATCACCCTCTCCATGGCTCAGAAAATGCCACAGAAGAAGTGGACAAAAGAGTGCAAGAGTTTCCTGATGGGGAAGAGGGCTGTGGAATGCTGCCTTGGGGCAGGGCATGGCTATTGCACTCATGAACTCTCGGAAGCTGCAGTTGCTTGTACAGGGCCTACAGAAGACGGACCATTAAATATCGAGTCATGGACAGGGGAGGCTTTCAAGAGGGTCCATGCCACCCAGGGGAGCTAATGGCAGTCAGGAAGTCATTGTCTTCAGTGATGCAGCCATTGGCAAGTTACTCGTGCCCCAGTATATACTGGGCAGACTCACACCTCTGCCCATGTAAGTGGCCTTGGTGAAACCCCATGGGCACCAAAGCAAGGTCAAAAGTAAGACAAAACAAAGAGGCATGGAAATGCCATGGTTGCCAGGCATAGCTGTGCCACACCTTTAATTCCAGTACCAAGGGATCAGAGGCAGGAGGATCTCTGTGAGTGCGAGACCAGCCTGATCTACATAGGGAGTTCCAAGTCAACCAGGATTATGTGAAAAAAAAAAAAAAACATAAAGAAAGAAAGAAGTGAGGGAGAGAGGGAGGAAGGGAGAGAGGGAGGAAGGGAGGGAGGGAGGAAGGAAGAAAGGAAGGAAGGAAGGAAGGAAGGAAGGAAGGAAGGAAGGAGGGAGGGAGGGAGGGAGGGAGGGAGGGAGGAAGGAAGGAAGGAAGGAAGGAAGGAAGGAAGGAAGGAAGGGGAGGGAGGGAGGGAGGGAGGAAGGAAGGAAGGAAGGAAGGAAGGAAGGAAGGAAGGAAGGAAGGAAGGAAAGGAGGAAGAAAAGGGTGTTGAGTGTGAGTGGAAGGAGGGTGATTGGTGGAGTTGGGAAAGGATAAGAGTGTGTCAAGACAGGTGAGCCCATGAGGCTCCAATGAACAGTTCTAAACCCATGACCATATAGACTGCCCTCATTAACCTCGGTGGGCCACAAAATAAAACCCAAGTCACAAATGTGAGAAAGGAAAGGAAAGGGTAAGATGAAAGGCCTGGATAACTGGAGTGCGTTACTTACAGGTATGAAATTTTAAAGAACGCATTTCATACAGACTCTAATTGGAGTTGAACATTTCCTGGCTCCCATCCTCTGACTTGATGTACTTTAACCGTAGGTGGATCTTAAATAAGGACAATAGACCTGAAAAAAAAATGAGCGGAGAAAAATGAGTGTGACCAGAGTGTATTATCAGCATGTATGAAATTGTCAAAGGAGAAATTAATTTAAAAAGAAGGAAATTTACTATATTAATTTATTTAGTTTCTAACCATATAAGCAAAGTAAAATCAATAAGCTGGTTCCAAGTGGGCAGCTAATAAAATTAATTTTGATTGAAAAAAATATATACGGGGATGTAATTCCTACATGCTATGAGAGTTCTTCCTCCCCATGCACCCAAACAATTTGCTCAAACCTTTATTTATAGCATTTATGGTTATGCTGTGATGACTATTTTATTCTATTATCTTACTTCTTATCCCCTTTCACCTCTCAAGCGCAGGCTGCAGACAGGCTTCTACCAATTGCAAAAGGGACAGTTTTTTAAATCCCCTGTTCTCTGGGATTTTTCCAGACTCATAGCATTTGTTCAATAAATGTATTTTGAGTGGCTGGAATGCAGTACAGTTTACCCAAAACTAAAACCCAACTGGATGGCAGTAAAATATCTGCATATTTGATATCCTGTGTAACTAAACAAATTAAAACCCAAATATAGAACTTGATGGCATGTTTGCACAGATTTCTTTTGTTGTTGTTGTTGTTGTTGTTTTGTTGTTGTTGTTCATCACTCGAAGTAAAGGATGACTTAAAAGCTTTTGTGACTTTCATGGTAGTTTATGTCACCAAACAAAGTGCACATTCCGAAGATAAGTAGCTGAGTCTGCTAATGAGGAATCATGGTGCTATGTGTGCAAAATTTCAAGCCAATAAAATGAAAATATAGTTTCTATGACGATTGAAAGCAAATGGATGTTGGTGCCTATCCCCCTTCACACCGTAGGCTCGTTTGCACTGAAAAGGACTCTAATTTTGCCACTGAATCTGGCATGATTCTCTTATGACTAAATTATATTATATTTAGTATATCTCTGCTTGAATGCATAGCAAACATCTTAGCTTTATCCCCTCCAAAATAGACCTCCTGGTCTGTCCTTTGAACCCATTCCTTAGAGCTGTGCCATCTTGGGGAAGGACGGCACCATTTTGGTCTTTCATTCCAAAGAAATGAACTCCATCTTGACTCCTTTGTTTTGTCTTGCCCTGTGTCTCACCCAGCAACAAACATTCTGGTTCTTTCTTTAACATATGTCAGATATCTGCCTCCTCACGCCATGGTAGCTGGGCACCTTGATTTGTGCAGTCACCCCCTTCAGGTAGCACAGACAGGGAAAGTGGAAGGGACATGGAAGAGAAAGGAACCCCTCCCTCTACAGTCCAGTTAAGGTCTCTCACCAGCCGAGAAGTCAACAATTCCAGCACTGTTCACAAAATGTGCTGTGAAGGTTGTCTTTGTGGAGATAATATTCTTTATATACAATGATATTTTTAAATAAGAATGGTAAAATAACTGTAAATCAAGCATAAGGCATGTATGACCTTCAAGCTTGGTCCTTCTCATCCTCATGTGTAACCTGCCATTTCCTGGAAACTCAAAAGGGAGACTGTAAATCTTGTTTACAGGAGCCTGATGGCCAACTGATAGGCAGAGTGAATGGAATTTTATGTAAGAAGTGGGAAATAGTAAGAGCTGGAGAGGGCAGGAACTCCACAAGGAGAGCAACAGAACAAGATAATTTGAACACAGGGAACTTCCCAGAGACTCATACTCCAACCAAGGACTATTCGTGGAGATAACCTAGAACTCCTGCACAGATGTAGCCCATGGCAGTTCAGTGTCCAAGTGGGTTACATAGTAATGGGAAGAGGGACTGCCTCTGACATAATCTGATTGGCCTGCTCTTTGATCACCTCCCCTTGAGGGGGGAGCAGCCTTACCAGGCCATGGCAGAGGACAATGCAGCCAATTTTGATGAGAACTGAAGATCAGAAAGGAGAGGAGAACCTCCCCTATCAGTGGACTTGGGGAGTGGCATGCATGCAGAAAGGGGAGGGAGGGTGGGATCGGGAGGGGAGGAGGGAGGAGCTTATGGGGGAATACAAAATGAATAAAGTGTAATTAATAAAAAATTTTTAAAAAGTTATAAACATAAAAAAAGTAAAAACATGTCTCAAATAATCCATGGTTTTACCTCATCAGCCTATTATAATTCTAACCAATGCATCTCAGTAATGATCCTCTGAATTTGCTTATTGAAAAAAAAGAGAGGAAGAAGGGGGTGGGTGTCCTTTAGAAATCCTTATAAAATGTTAGTTCAGTAGCCATCAAAATCATAGGTATGGGTATTAGGAGATACATGTGTGACTCTCTCTTGATAAACCCACATTCACACTGGAATGAGTCCTCCTTTTCCCTAAGTGATTGTCCTTCTATTCATGTGCACACCCATATATTTTTTTAAAATCTCCCTAATAA
>NW_026596040.1:30525798-30542226 GCF_907164565.1 Psammomys obesus | reverse complement strand
ATTCGAGCGGTCAGCCACTGCTCCAGCCTTCATGGCTACCTGTTCCTTTCCAGTATGTTTCTCTGGCATGATGGTGATGAACTCTTTTCCCTCTAAAATCATAAGCCCCAATAAGCCCTTCTTTCTCCAAGTCGCCATGGCCAAGCATTTTATTACAGTGATAGAAAAGTATCCAGGGCAATACTGATTCAGCTGGTAATTCTGTTTTGCCAGACAGTCAAGAATTGGAGTTTCACCTGACCAGCAGTTTCTGAAATCCTCAGGCTGCTACAGATGGCAGGATGGAGCTGTGTCTCTGCCTCATGTCCACTCTGCTATTGGCTCTCACTGGTCCCCACTACACCCCATCCTCACACAAAAGATACTGAAAAGACTGTGAGGATCCCTTGCTCAGAATCCTTCAATGGTTACCACTTTCTCTCCAAGTACAAAGTACTCATGTCATTCAAGGCTTTAGTCTATAGGATTTTGTTCTGACTCTTTCTAACTTGTCATTTGAGCTCATTTGAAAAATTCCTTCTCTCTTTAACAACGCCTGTGGTATCAGCATCTGAGAGCCCTTATATGCCCCATTTTCTTTCCAATAACCTCTTAAGTTTCATCATTCCCTAGAATGTTAACTATGTTTCTAAGTAACAGAGAGGAGAGGAAGAGGAAGGCAGAAAACTCCGAGTAACATAAATTCTAAAGCATTGGCGTGTGGAGGACACCTGTAAGAACCACAGTTGGGACATTAGTCACCTTTGTGCTTACAGTGAAGCCCTGTGCATCAGTTAGCGTCACAACAATACTGGGTAACACACAACCTCAAGAGCTTAAGAGGCCCTAACAGTGAGCTTTTCTTGGCCACCCATCGGTAGTGTTAGCAACATGGGCTGGGCTCAGGGGCTCCTGGCTGCGTTTACTAACACACTTGGAGCTACATGCTTGGTCTCCCTTCGGCTGATACTTAACAAGAATTATCTAAAAATTAAAAAAAAATATATATTTAAGAAATGTGGTTGTTTCAATGAGAATGGATACCATAGGCTAATATGTTTGAATACTTGGTTCCTAATTGGTGCGGAACTATTTGGGAAAGATTAAGAAGTGTGGCCCTGTTGGAACTTGAGGCAAGCTTTGAGGTTTTAAAATACTTGCAACATTCCCAGTATGCTTTCTCTGCCTCTGGCTTGTAGATCAAAAGATGTGGATCAAAAGTTGTGAGCTCTCAGCCATTCCTGCTGCCTTGCCTTTGCTCTGTCATCATGGACGCTACTCTCTGAAACCATCAGCTAAATTAAATGATGCTTTCTTTTATAAATCACCTTGGTTATGGTATTTTGTTACAGCAAGAGAATTAATAAAAAGGATAAATGAGTATATGGAGGAAGGTACTTATAACCGTTATTATATGTCTGGCCCCAAGCTGGAAGTTGGAGAAAACACACAGATAAAATGATAACCCAACTACAAGTTTCTAAAACCCAGAGCAGGAGATTCAAAAATTACAGAGTGGAAGGATTTGTTTCACAAGAAACAAAAGAAGGACACGCGACAGTAGACTATCAACAAGAAAAAATAAAACAGTCAAACATACTTGTTGTATTCCTTAGCCCGTTCGCCAAGCTCTCGTTCTTGCCCCATTCCAAACTCCTCAGATTTTTACTTAAATAAAATTTTTCCTTTTAAAACTTGCACTCATCACATAGCATGAATTCATTCCAGCTCCATGAAGGGATTTGGTAAGCTCTGAGTCATAACGAGCATATCAGAGTCCAGTGTCGAAACACAGAAGTGTCAAGTCAGGACACAAGGTAGAGGCCTAGCTCTTAGCCGACTTCCAATGCAGTGGGGCTAGCCTGTATGGGCCTACAGTAAACGGGATAAGACAGAGTGGATTTAGAGCTAATTCCAATGGTGTAGACAAGGAACTCAAGGGAGGAAAAATACAATTAAGAAGACACAGTTATTGCCCTGAAAATTATCAACTGCCCCTATGGATCCAGAGTAACAGAGTAACAGTGCCAGTATGTCATGTTTAAGACCAAACAGAAAAAAACACAATGTCTCTGCGAAGCTTCGACGTGTTTTTCCAACCTCAGATTCCTGTACACTCAATTCTTAGAGCACTCACATTCCGTACCACATAATTGAGCACCTAATTATATTTTTCCTAGTAATGCTTGCTGTTTTTTTCAGGATGGTTAGTCTCCTACTCCTACCAGATTGTAAACCCACTAAGGCCTGTGAACATATGTGACTGTGTGGATTTTATGAGACCTTTGAGATCCTTTTATGTAGATAGCTGCAGAAGAGGAAGACTGACAATTTGTGCCTAGTTCACACAGCCACTTTGTGTTTGGAAAGTTTCTTATAATCTCCCTTTGGTTGGTGGAGAAAGGAGTAATAAGTGGATCCCCACCTCCACCCCTGTCCCCCGCCCCCGCTGACATTTTTGCTGTAGATTTTTAAGGTGATGTGGGCCAGCTATCAATTATTATCATTAATTATTTTGTGTTAGTCGAGGCTTGAATATAGAAAGGATGAGTCTCTTTATGCCTACGAAAGCCTCTCTTCTAAACAGGAGAAAGCAAGCGAGAATCAGTGGAGTTCAAGAGCTGATAAGATAAGGTCTGACTGTGAATGAGAAGCACCAATTAGGATCTGACCTGTTTGACAGACTGAAGGAAAAAAAAAAAATGGAAGCATTACAAGAGGCGGGGTCTGGATTCAGAAATGAGAGTGCCGAGCTGCAATGCAGCAGACTGTGCCCTGCTGTAAAGCAGTCTGTACTGCGTAGAACAGGGGATTTTCACCCCGTGACTTTCCCTGGGGGACTCCATCTTACAGGCAGTGTTTGGCTCCAGTTTGACTGCAAACACAGAGACAGGAAGCCTCCATACCATGGTGGGCATATAAACAACGCAGACTGCCTAGTACCATGCACAAGACACAGATCAATAACTTGTTTCCAAAAGTAAAGAGGTACCAACCTATAAACTTAGCGATGTAATTTGAGGCCCTATGAGCTTATGGGTGCATTAAAATAACACCAGACAAAACAAGCTTAAGAACTTACCAAACACATCAGACTAGAAAAATGGTGTAAAATCCTTGCCTGAATCCTATGAAGAAGAAAGAGAGCATTTAGCACTGGGATGGTGGTTGTTCCCTTACCCAGCTGTCATCAGAACACCTGGTGTTTCTATAAGGGAACCAAGAAGAGAACTCCCAACTCTAGAGATTTCAGTTGGAGTCAGTCCCCACCGTAGATGTAGCCTAGTGTTGTCTGTCCATCTGCTCACTAGTTCATGTGAATCCAGCCCTGCTCTTCACCCCCATAATCCCCTACCCCACTTTTACCACTCAACCAGACGCTGAGGTTAGGCTCAAACCTGAGACTCTGAGGCCTGTGTCTGTGTCTGTGTCTAGAGTAGCATCTTCAGCCGACCTCCAGCTTCTTGCTGCCTTTCAGCGAGGCCTTGTTGAAACTCCTTGAACTTTTTTAAGGCCTCTTTAACCCCTTGTAGATGTATTTAGTGTCTGATATGTAATGTGTGATCTGAAAGCTAATATTAGTAATTAAAATTAAATAGATTCCCCAATGCGCATATAAAAAGCCAGGTATAGTGGCACGTATCTGTAACCCAGTAATTAGGGACCAGAAGCAGGCTGATATCAGGTGAAAGATCCCAGGTGGAAAGAAGACATTCAGCATTGACCACTGGCCTCTACATGTGTGCACACATATATTCATGTAAATATTCATGGCATGCAACACACACACACAAAGCTGAAGTAAACAATCTCTATTTACCTTAGGAAATCATCAAGGGAACTAGAACAACTTGGGGAAAACTGCTGTCTTCAGAAGCAAAGTAAATTCTTAACTGATCATTGTTCAGTAAGTTCTGATATTACACAAGTATGTGCTTTTGTGTTTCTAGCACAGTGTATTCGTGAAAGAATGGATGAGAGATACCTTTAACCCGGGCTGGAAACATGAATATCTCAGGAGGCTTTGCCACCATTCAGGCTTTAATTAGAGAGCCCTGTGCTATGATAATCATCACCCATAAAGGCTGAGATGGCAGAAAGGAAACCATCCGCCACCCCTATGACAGCTAGGTTCTGTGGCACACAGATGTAATCCTAGCATTTGGGAGGCTGATACAGTATACTTGCAAATTAAGGCCAGCTTGATCTGCGCAGTGAAACCCCCTTTGTAAAACTTGATGGGGTTTTGTAGATTCTTCTGTCACCTCTTTACGTCAGACATGATCAGCCCTCGTGTGTTCAACATAGCAGCCAATGGTGGGCTTGCGGACAAAGTCCCATGATGTTCCCTGGGCCTTGGGGTTTTATACAGATGTCCCATTTAGGGATGAGAGCTCAAAAATCATTTACTCTCATCACTTTGGCCAAATAAGTCTCTGCATTAGCAGTCACTCTCTGCAAATCGGAGCTTCTCTGCCTCACATGGAGAGCAGCATTAATAAATGAATACTTACTAGCACGCTTTACAACATGTCCATTTACCAAAACAATAATGCTATGATTCCAATTTGGGTTCATAATCTCTGCAGCCCTAGACTTTTGACTGAGTTTATAGTTCTAGATTATTATATGTCTAATTACTCCCATGGAGCACACTTCGCATCCAATCATAAATTGGTTGGTTACAGCAAGCATAATTGTGCCACTATTGAACCACTAGGCATATCTTCCCTGGCACACTGTTACTGTAGAAGAAATAGCCTACAGCTGATAAGGTCATTAATGGGTTTGCTCGCTCTTAGTTTATTTTTCTGTTGCTGTGATAAAAATACCATGACCAAAAACAGCTTTGTAAGGAAAGAGTTTACTTGCCTTACAAATCCCTGTCATAGCACATCATCAGGGGAAGACAGGATAGGAACTCAACCAGGGCAGGAACCGGGAGACAGGAGCTGAGGAAGAGGCTATGGAGGGGTGCTGTTTACTGAGCTGCTCAGACTGCTTTCTTACACAACCCAGGACCGCCTTCTTACTGGCGGTCACACCCACAATGGGGTAGGCCATTCCATATCAGTCACTAATCAAAGTGTCCCCACAGAGCTGCCAAGCCTGCGGAAGCATTTTCTCAATTGAGGTTTCTCTTCCCAGGTAACTCAAGCCTTGAGTCAAGCTGAGAGAAATGAACAAGAACGCTTCCCCTAGCAGCACGGTCTGGCACTATGAATGCCAGTCAACAGAGAGGGAGCTTCCAGCTTGGCTCTAACTTGATTTCGTTGTGTTCTGCAAGGCTGGTGTGTGATGCCATCATTCTTGCCCTCTAATTTTGTGGCCAACCAAGAGATGTAGCAATATTCAGTATTCTTTGGGGGGGGGGGGGTCTCTGGGACTTGTATGGTCAACATCTCATTAAAAAGTAGATTTAAAAGTCTATGACTCTGGAGACAACATTATCCACCCATGAATTAATCTCGTTATATACGATATATATATATTTTTATATATATATACATACATATATGCATACAAATATATATGTGTATATGTATATGGTATATATACATTTGCATGTATGATATATACATACATACACATGTATATGTGTATACATATATATGTATATATATACTTGAGATATATATATATATATATATATATATATATATATATACACACACACACACACACACACACATATACATATAAGCCAAATCCCATGTCATCATCTGGTTCTTCGAATGCTTCTTTTTCACCCTTCTTTTCCTCTGCTGCAGGAGGGCAGAAACAGCCTAACAGCAGGCTCAGTGGTGAGCTTGCCAATACCCTAGGTGAGGACAACATACATGATTTTTCCCTTTAGTTCACTGATGACCTTGTTGCTGGGCATCATCCACCTCGATCCCCACACTGTCTAGAATTTTCTTTCTGCTCCGGCACTGGGAAAGGCGTTACCCCAAGGGCACCCAAAACGTAAGAATGACAGTACACGTCAGCTACAGCAACAGGCCTCACACATGCAACCTCTGTGATATGAGGAGGTAAAACCTCCTCTCTGATATTTTCTTTGTTAAAGCAACTATTGAAGTACTTAGTTTACATAAACTAAGTAGTGTACTTTGTTATGATTGACTTTTGTAATATATGACACTCTTCGTCAGGTACATAATATAAAATAATTTTCCAAAGTCTCAAGGTTTATTTTCATTCTCTTCTTTTTACTTTTTTTTTTCCTTTTTTAATTTTAATTTTTGTTTTTGCAGAACCTTACTATGTAGCCCTCACTGGCCTGGAACTTCCTGTGTAGACCATTGTAGGCCAGAAATCACAGGACCCCACCTGCCGCTGCCCCCCAAGTGACTGAATTAAAGGCATGTGCCACCCTGCATGGATAAATTTCATTCTCTAAAAATTGTCATTACAAAAGAAAAAAAATTAAGTTTGAGTAAAATAAATCAAACTTATCAAAATTATCCTTTTTATGAATTATATTTTGCCTCCCATCTAAACCTTCTTGTCTACTCTGAGGTTAAAAAGATTTTCTCCTATGCTTTTCACCCTTTTATTCAAATGTTACGATCTTACGCTTAGGCTAACAATCTCTTGGAAATACTTTTCACATATAGCATAGGTATGGGCCAGAGGGGCTGTGGCCGAGATGATTCAGTAGGTAAGAGCGTTTGCTGTGAGAACATGAGGGCATGCCAGTGGCTGCCAGCGCCCAGCCGAAGAGCCCCACGCTGTGCCAGCCTAGCTCCAGGTTCAGGGAAAAACCCTGCCTCTAAAGAATACTGGAGAGCTGAACACCTCAGCCAACCCTTGCACACAGCGCTGTGCATACGCCTCACTTAAACACACACACACAAATATGGATCAAGATCTTTCTCTGTGTGTGGATAGAAATTGTCCCAGCTCCATTTACTGAAAAAGGCTCACCAGCGAATTGTTTTGTGGAAGATCGCTTATCCATAGAAGAAGGTTGGTTTATTTATTCTTTCTTAAAATATGGTTTTACTTTTCAAATTAATTTAAGTTTTCTGAGAACTTCATACATGAGTGCTGTGTTTACATCGTTTCTACCTTTTCCCTCCACTGACTTCTCCCTTTCTCTTCCAGCCGTGCACTAACTCATGACCTCACCTTCTATCACACCTTACGGATTCCATTGAGTGCTGATGGTATGCCCATGGGTTTACAGCTAGCCACTTGGGACTGGATAACCTCCTAAGGGACTCCTCCTTGGAGAAATCAGCTCCTCCTTCTTTCGGCTGCCACTGATTGCCTGTAGCTTTTTATTTAGGAGTGGGGCCTTGAGAAGGTTCCCCTATCCGTGCAGATATGTCAACTGGAATTCTCATTTTGCGGTTGTTGTAATTCTGTATCCCTTATTTCAATAAAGTGTTTTTTGATCAGTTTGTCTGCCCTAACGCCAATACCCCTTTTTTGATCACTGATGTACTGTAATATGCCTTAAGCTTTGTTTTGTCGTCATTAAATTTATTTTGGTAATTCTGCACATACTAATATAGATTTCAAAACTGGGTTGTCAGTTCTCTCCACAAGTTCTTTACTAGATCCATACATCTAAGTGTGAACTAAGCCTACGTATGAAAAGTGAGACCCGTTTAGCTTTCCTGAGTTTTCCTGGCGGTTAGCATGCCATGTCTTCTCATTCCCTTAAGTCTTTAATTTCTCACAGTAATATTATGACAATGCTAAATTCAGTCTCTATGGCTATTACTGGTACATCACAATATAGTTCTGTTTATATTTTCTAATTTTTTCACCTCTTAAAATTTGCAAAATATACTAGTTCCAGTGGGTTTTGCTATGCAAATTATATAGGATTTTGCATAAACAACTATGTTGCGTCCAAATAAGAACAGCTTTGTTTCTTTCAAATCTCTGTATATTTCCTCTGTATAGGTTTCCATTTGTTACTGACTAGAGCCTCCAGCACAATGATGATGTCGAGTAGACATTATTGCTTCCTTCCTTATTGTTAGAGAGAAACATCCAGTTCTGCATTGTTAGATACACAGTTAACAGTTTCAGAGGGCGCCATTATCTCTCAGAGGAACTTTGCTTCTACCCAATACCCCTCTAACATCAGTGTGTTCAGCTGAAAGATGGAAAGCATTCCTGACTTTGTGTGAGCCCAGGAACATACATAAAAAATTGACAGCGCACTATCAGACTGAGAAAATTCTGGTCTATTCCTACTTTGTTGAGGATTCTTATGGGAGTAAATTATATCTGATGTTTAATCAGCATCCCTGGATGCTATTATGGGGATTTTTCTTGTGATGATATGACATACTATAAATATATATATATATATATATATATATATATATATATATATAAAATGAAAAGAATGAGAATCATTGCATAAATGATTCTGAAGACATTGAGAGCCTGCAAGTAATAATACATGAGTGATGCCAGGTTTTCGGAAAGGATTGGCCATTCACCCACCATGAAGTTGGCACTTCACCACTTAGTCCTTTATTGGTGATAAATTCACAAAATTCATGAGTAGTGCTTTTACCCAACTGGTGGCCACTATGTTCACAGAGGTCTCCCCAACATAGCAAGGTATGTGAGGACCTAAAATTTCCCTATGCTTCTCAGTTTGGAACTTCTTGACTATGGCATATCTGGAGAAACACGTTTCCTTCAGAAGTTTTAGGGTTGTAACACTGTTTTGGCAGTGAATGTTATTTGTGCCCATGACCCTTCTTCCCCTCTGGCCCCACCTCTACTCCTAATGTCTCCCACAAATAACCACTACGTGGCAAGCCAAATACTTGTGCTTTTAGCGCAAACCAGAATAATTTTTCTCCAGGATATGAGTGACATTGAAATGTTGTTTGAGCCATCCTGTACTGCTTGATGCTTTGGGGATTTTATCTTATTTTAGGCTTAGATTTGCCTATTTTATTTTGTGAATGTTTGCCTGGAGATAAGTATGTGAACCACATGTGTTCCTGGTGCCTGGCCCAGGTGAGAAGATGGAATCTGATGCCATGAAACTGAAGGTGCAGAAGGTAGCAAGCTGCCACATGGGTGCTGGAAACTGAACTCCGGTTTCTCTGTAAGGGCAAAAGCGCACATAACTTCTGAGCCATCTCTCCATCCCCTCTATCTATGCCAGTGTGACTACCATTGCGTGGTGAGGTGGACAGACTCCTTCATGACTAACTGGTAATATGGTTTTTTATAACTAAACGTGTTTATAAATTGGAGATAGTCTGGATATTGTGCTTATATGTATTATTGTATTGACACACACGCATCCCGTGTTCATTTAACAATATGTATAAATGATGGAGGTAGTAGTGAAAAAACAGACTTATTTTTTTGTGAAGCAACATGGAACTTGTAAAAAAAAAAATGCAAGTTGCTACTGAACTCTCTCAGACAGCTATAGTGGAAGTTGATTCTGGAAAGGCCATTATGAGGGTAATTGCCCAAGAGAATGTTTTCTTACACAGGAAATTAAAGACAGAGAAAGTATTATTAAAAGTTTAAAAAAAAATGTAGATTTTTACATCTGCCAGGACATGTCGCATCGCTTGCTCCCCTAGTGGGAATAATGACTAAATTGAAGCTCACTTAGATCCAGAATTTGAGATGAATTTCAAGGGGGACAGAACCTTGAATAATAAAGGGAAAGTATTCAAGATGTTTTATACAGTGAGATTCCCCATTTCCTGAAATTATATTTTAAAAAAGTTATTTCCCTAAAAAAGGTAAAGTGAGGGGTTTATTGCTTATATTAAATGAGAGATCAAAACGTTTAGATTGGTGCTTTTGAGAACTCTGGTTCTCCACCCAAATTCACCATATGTATTGTGATTCTAGATGCTAGATATGATAAGATGTAAAAAGTGCCTGTCACTAACTCTTGTTCTTGAATTCTTAGCAAAATGGAGAATTATTCACATAGGAATATAGACGTGTTTGTGAATGTATATATGTTGTGTATCTAATACGTGAATGTGTATATCTGAAGAGGAAAAAGTGAGTCAAAATTAAAAATGTTAATTGGACAACATTCTTGAATGTCTTAATTACAGTGATCTCTCATTTGAATTAATTCAGCAAATAATCAACTTATTTTCTCTTTGGTCTGCAATCTGCAGTCCTTTGGATTCAAATCTTGAGGTGCAGCTCTATTGATGCCACAGCTTCTCCATCTCTGCATTAATTTATAGGAATAGTGATTATACTCTGTCATACAGCTAGACAGTTTTTGGACAAGATGTCATCTACATTCATTAACAGCTCATTTATTTGCCATTATAAGTTTTGCATAAGTGAAGTTTCCAGATAACCAAAATTAAATCTGTGACATTTTACTTTAACCATGTTGATGGAAAGGGACTCCAATTCCCTCATTTCTTACAGAAACTATTCTTATGAAGATGCCAAGTGAGCTCAGACTGTCTTGAGAAGGAGATCTTGGTACCTCATGGGTGAAAATTAGACTGTGATGTGAAATTTAAATGATGTACAATGAAATGATACTTTTGCAAGTGATTTAAAGAAGAAAGTGGTCACACGATAATGCTAAATAGCAACATAAAAATGCAAAGCTAAATTCTGCATCATCCCAGTAACCGAGTGTAGGATTTGCACAGAAAGTATGGACCATGACAAATTGTTAACAATGTTTTCTTCTGAAGAGAGGATTAGAGATGATTTTAATGTTTTTTTTCCACAGAAATTCTGATTATTTATTTACACAAGCATTTTTTACAGTTAGTTTTCCCCCCAAAGGCAATTGATTTATAACTTACATGATAGTTCCCCTATTTTTTCCTTGTAGTGAGAACTTTTGGTTTCTTTAAGAACACCCCAAATAAACTCAACATCCCTAATCAGCGGAAATAGTCTATTGATATTGACACCCCTTTTCTGCTCTAACCTTCTTTCTCTCCTACCTAGTGCCGGAGATTGGAATGGATATGGAATGTGTGGGAAAGTAGAAAATAGAACCCAATAAAGTAGCCAAAAAGTCCGTCTGCAGTCCCTTCTTACTTTGTGTCTATTCATATTACAACATAAATACATGATGATGATCATAACATTCATTTCACATGAAATCATGCCTGAGGGTATTTTCATAAAGAGACTATGCTTGAAGGGTCTTGAGGTAAAAAGCCATCTTGTGACTTTCTTCTGCCTGGTATTCATTAATTTTGTACTCATTTATTATAGAGGCAAAGAGGTCTTCTAGAGAATACAACTCAGACACCTCAGCCAGTATCCATAGTCTACAAAGCATAGTAAGAAACGTGTTAGCTATAATTCTTGTCTGAGTAAATCCTTTAGGTCAAGATGGAGAGCAAAAGCCAGCCATTGTGTGATTGACTGCCCATATTAGTCATAAGAATGGAGATAAAGTTCAAGGATCTGTGACATGAACTATGACGTCTGCCAACAGCTAGGTCTTCTCTTCAGTTCTTCATGAATCAGCACTTTGGCCAAACATGCTTCATAGTGGTTTCTAAGGGAACCATATTTAACTGTTGTGGTCACTGAGGACTGAGGGATCCACAGTGGTAGGCAGTTGTCACCTGTTCGGCCATAGTGAAGATTATCTGAAATAATAACTACCTGTGTATGGGTGTGCAAGTGAAAAAATAGGTTCTGGAGTGAGTGCTGGAATTTTCTATGCATATTCCTTTTAATTCATTCCATGAACAAGATACTTACTTTCTCTGCATCTTAATTTCTCACCTTCAAGAGATGTTAGTCCTAGAATCTACCCTATATGGTCTTTGAGGGCATTAAAGGTATTATATCCAATACTATTTTAACGCAGTTCCTAAGACATCTACATAGTCAATAAACATTATTATTAGCTTTTACTTATGATTCATAATCAACATAACTGTGAATGTAAATATTTACAAGATCACAATGAGCCAAAAACATCATGGGACCATAACAACTGTATTCTGGTAGGTCCAGAATAGGAGCCAGAAAACTGGAGTCTACAGGCCAAATGTGGCTTTCTGCCTCTTTATGTGAATAAAAAGTTATTGGAATGTTGCTTCACCACTCTTTGCATATTCTCGGCACTGCTGCCTGCTATAATGGAAGAACTGAGCAGTTGGAACTCAGCCATAGCAAGTAACGCCTTAAATACTATCCGCCCCTCTATAGCAAAGCCTGCCACCCACTTTTCCAGACCTCAAAGAGAAGCCAGGAAAAATATATGACACTTGAAGGAAATGCAGTATTTGAAGAAATAATAACGGAAGAGACAGTCTGGGGAATGATTCTGAGTCATTGCTTAGCCAAAAACAAAGCAATGGTGGCATTAAAACACCAAGTGAGTATCTTTGCCAAGCAAAGCCAAGGCAGGCAGCAATTGGCTTATTTGAGGACAAGAAGGAATCCCATCAAAGGAAAGGAGAAAAATGGAAGTAAAGTTCTTACTTTGGACCACAAAAAACAAGGAAGGCCATCTTCATTCTGTATAGGTCTGTGAGATAGGGTAGCAATAAACTACTTACTCAAGTCAGCTTGTGGTGCTCTATCCAAATTGTTAAACACAAAACAAAACAAAAACCATGTGAGCTCATCAAGGATGTTGATGCCAATAGGGCTGGAGCGATGGATGGCTCAGATGCTAAGAGTTCCTGCCACACTTCCAGATCTGTTCCAGGCACCCACATTGTTCACAACCACCTGGAACTCTAGCTCCAGAGAAGCTAACACCTGCTTCTGACTTCTGTGAGTGCCCACATGAGCAAGCAGGCACACACACAGGCATATACACACACACATATACACAACCACACAAACATACACACACAAGTACGCATATGCACACACTGTGATCTAGAAATTCACATATGAAATACAAAAATAAATTAAATATTTACAAAAGAATATTGACGCTAGTGATACAATTACTAAGGCTCAGAAAATGAAAGCTGGACATCAGCAAAATTTTGCTCTCTGCCTAATGAAATGTTGCAAGGACCAGGAACTTATGTTATGACAGAAGAGGATCAAGACTATGGAAATTGTTCTGACCTGGGTTACAGTCTCTGCGAAGCTGAAGACCATTGCTTGTTCTTATAACAAAATCCACATAAACTATCAGGCCAAGCTCCTTTCCGGAGGATAAATTCTGATTCCATGACTGCAAAGCTTTGCCTCCAACCGATTCTTCTTGCTTAGGGTTGGCCACCAAATGAAAATATCAAAATAAGCATCCAGACTTTGTAAGAGTGGTCAAAATAGAAACGTGTAAGCCACATTATACACAATTAGTGCAAGACCTCTATTCTTAATGAAGGGTAACCGCGAATGCCCAGGTGGAGGCGAGTAAGGGCCAAGCTGTTTGGCAAACTGGTATTCTAACTAAAACTTCTAAAATCTCCTGAGCCTTCATCCAACCATGTTGGGAGTTGGTCTGATGCTTGTACTTCAGTGCCAGTTACTGGCCCTCAAGATCTGGTTACTGCCTGGATAAACCTATCTTTGTTTGGTAAACCTGCCTAAGACATTATATCTGATTGGTTGATTAAAGGCCTAAAACCTGGGCGGGGTAGAATGGGGTAGGCGTGCCTAAGGTTGTGGAGCTTTGATAACAGGAGAATCAGAGGAAACAAACAGACTGACAGGAAGAGAGAAGGCAGGAGGACACCATAGAGCCGGGATAGGGGAAGGACTCCAAGGATGGCATGGGTAGCGGAAACACCAAGATGAAAAATTTAAGCATTTATAAGATTATGTATGAAAGGTAGTCCAGATAGGATAGGCAGATGGCATTGGATGGGGGTTGGGAAGTGGATGGTGAGGTTATCCAGACAGTATAGGTGGAATATTTGCCAAGCCCAAGGTAAATAAGGCAATTATAACATCTAACAGGTGTCTTTGTCTTAGTGTTTGTGACAGTGGGTTAAATAATACTTCCATGATAATCATAGTGCAAATAATTAATATACAGCCTGACCCTCATTGTATTTACAACAACACAACCAATCATAAATTAAAGCGGTAAAGAGTGGAAGTCTATGTTCAAATTCCAAAGCCCATTCTATGCAACCTCATTTTCCCACAGGAGCATGAGCACTTCATTTGCGCTATGTACACTGTTGTCTCATCAGTCTTTGGTGAAAGACTCAGGGTCACACAGAGCCACTTACACACTGCACTAAGTTACAGGAGTCAACACATAGCTAGCACTAGCTACTGTCTCTGGAGATGAAAATCGTCGCTGTGTTCTAACTTAGGAACCGGTGGATACCTGCTTGGATATTCATTAGCTCTGTTCAGCACTGGCACTCTGAACTGTGAGACTTCCTCTTTGGTGTGGCTTCTGTGGTTCCGTCCTCGTAAGGATGCACTTGGGATGGAGGTATGGGGAAGCTTTCCATTGTTACACATGTGGATGTTCACATCAAAAGCAGCAAGGAAGGAGAGGTTGAAATGAAATCACTCTAGGCCACAGCATCGTTTCTAGGGTACTCAGGGCAAGATGCAAGAGCTGAGAATTCTTGGGGTGTCTTCTTCAAACTGTGGTCGGGGGATAATAATGATGCATTTAATATTTACTGACCTTGGATACTTGGTCACTTGTAAGTGCGGATTTCGCTGCTGTGGCCCTCTCTTACCACTTAAATCCGTAAATACTAACAGAGCATTTTTTTTTAAAAGGCTAGAATCAGAGAAATTCATCAAAATGTTAAGATTTGCTTTCTTTGAATGGTAAGAGTATATAGATTTTGTTGTCATGATTTGCTTTGTAACATTTTTTTTTTCTAAAAAGTCTATGTGTTCTTTCAGATTGGAGCAAATATGAAATAAATTACATTACACTGGCTTATTTAATTTCTTCTAGCATATTTGAAAAAAAAAGAAAAGAAAAAGAAAATTAGCTTATTTCCTGATATGACAGATGGATGTCTGGCAACTACATTTTAAAAATGATTTTAATAAATGAGAGTAGGGAAAATAATAACATTTTTCTGGCATTTAAACCTAATATAAATGAATAAAAAGGCACAGTCTTACCTTAATGAAATATTTCAGCCAAAAAGTCATTCATTTTTATTTGTTATGTGGATAAATAAATGTGATTCTCCCCCAACCCCTCTCATTAGCTCTCCTTCTGGTTTTTTCCCTGCCATTTTACATTTCTCTCCATTTCTTCCCTTCTCTGACTTGATTGTTCACTTCAAACAACAATCATAATTGTTCAAGTACATAAAATAAAAATGTTTGCCTTTAGAAGTAATGGTCTTAGCATGTTGTACATTAATTTCCCATCTTGTTCCCTCATAAATTACGTATGTGCCACTTGTTCAATGCAGTTCATTAAAATTAGGTAGATATTTTCTAATTCTACAAATAGGTGCTAATTAAGACATATTTGCAATTAATGTAATTTTTTGTAAATGTCTATATTCCCATCCAACATTTAAAAGCATATTTCCCCATGTACAGACACTGAAATGTGTATCTTAGGCTATTATAAGTACTATAAGTACAAAGATTGTGTCTAAAAACCATTTGTACTTTTGCATTTGCAATTTTCTTGGTCTATTATAAACAAATGCACTTTTTATAGAGCACATTTAGATGCATTATTTCCTTGCTTAAAAATGTACTCTTTTTAAAAAGAGCATTAAAAGAAATGCTAATGTATCTAGTAGATTTCACTTGGGCAAGGGGTGAATCAACTGAGGAGTGGAAATGCAAGCAAAATATCATTACTCTGTTGACAAGTTGTAGGATCCTGTACTCCCAGCACTACAGTGAGTCAGTCAAGAGAGTGAGCGCTTGCCTAGAATAAATAAGACCTATCAAATGATGATCTACTAGAAACACATTTCTATCTATTTCCAAGTCAAAGCAATGTGTGTGCATCCCATGCCCACCTCTCCCCTCATCCTTGCGGTCTCGAGACATTCCTTACTTACAGCAGTTTCTTTTATTTGGTGACAGTATGAAAAAGATATTGTCCATCTTAATGCCCTTCTGCGACTGACACATTGAGTATCACATGAGAGGACTGAGGATAAGTATGGGGTTGCCCTGTCTTACTCCATGTCCTTGTCACTTGTCCCACAAAGCGGAGTCCTATTCTTTGGGTCTGGTCATGAAGGCTTGTCCGAAATGCCCATCGCCAGAGATATCAATCCCGTCATCATGAATTGCTACAGTCCACACTCAGTGCACAGGTCCAGTCGGCAGACATCTTGAGAAGGGATGTAGATGGGGATGTAAAATGAGGATGGAGTGCTGTTTCCAGCCTAACACCTTTCCAGCACACGTTAGACTCCGAGCGCCTTCCCTCCACTTCTTAGCTTACCTGCCAATTTCCACTTTCTCCCATCATAAATATTTAATCTGCTCACATGAAAGGTTAGCTTTTAAGACACACACACACACACACACACACACACACACACACACACACACACA
>NW_026596040.1:30441696-30525788 GCF_907164565.1 Psammomys obesus | reverse complement strand
ACACACACACACACACACACACACACACACACACACACACACACACAGTTTGCCAGTGGCTGAGAATTTGTGAAATACTGTTAATTCAATCTTTTTGGTATAAACCTCCTGGAAACAGTGGAGTATGACCACCACAGGAGATTGCTTGGGTTTCACTTTAACCCACCTAGGCCTCTTCCCTGCCTCAGATTTAGCAACCATGGAAACAGGTAAATAATCCTATTTTTAGTGAGGTGAACACACAAGAGCCCCAACCCAAAAGAAGCCCCGGTCTCCAGCAGTGGCCTGTGCAAACCGGTTCTGGCCTGTGCTGAGCATGGGGCTCTGTCTTTCTGGGAGCCATTGTTGATGACATCTGTCTGTCTCCAGGATCAAGTGACACACCCAGAGCTTGCTCATCACTGCTTCTTCCTGATGACTGGGCTGAATGCCTACTTCCAGGCCCCTTCCCACTCTCACTGTGACCAGGGGCACACAAAACTTAATTCTCCCATTCCCAGGATGGCTGATATATCTTGGATTTCTTGCTAGTCATTCATTCTATGATTTTCTATTCATGGATACCAAATTATCCTAACTTAGCTCATCTATTTCACTATCTCCACCTTGATGCCATTCCAGTCATTGTATCCCTCTCCTCCACCATGCCAGTGGGCCCACTTCCATAGCTCAGCATCACCATTCAGCCTCCTTCTGGTACTTTCTGCCTTCTTTGACCTCACCGATCCAAGAATGCAATTGCGGTTACAGTTTTTAGCCCAAGCAGTCACAGCTGAGAAGCAAGGAGACATCCTACAGCTTTCATTTTAAAGGTTTCAAGTTGTATGGATTCCCCCCCCCCATTAATTTTGTTCTGAACCTGTAAATGCCATCTGGGATTCTTTAACTCTTCTCAATCAGTGTTTGTGGTTTGAAAAATAGCCCAACTTGCCTCATTGTTGGCTGTTGAGAGAACTTTTGTTCCGCTGTACACCATCTGAGAGGAGCTTCTCTCCTTACAGAGACTGCAGTAATTTTAATGGATGAGAAGACTGGGCGAGTAGCCTTGACACAGAACCAAATTAAACAGAAACGGGATCACAGTGAGTCTGCTGAAGCTGGCAAGATCCTGGGAGCTGTTAATACTCCTTACGTACAAATTATACACACATCCCGCATACATGCACACAGGCAAACTGTATGTCTCCACCATGTATCTGCTAGGCTTGTAACCCAGCCCTCTCCACCTTCCCACAGGAAAGGGAGCTGGTGCCTCAGTAGAAATAAACGAGCTTCTCGCAGGTTTAAGAAGCCGTTCCCTGATCCAAACCAGGGTGCTTGAACAGTTCTGATAACGAAATGAAATGAGTTTTCGGCTGCTTTAGAAGGGTTGTTCAGCAGACCCACACCAGGCATTTCCATTGGTGCTCACATGGCGAATGAGTTGATCGTAGATGTTCCGTCTCTAAAGACATCTTCTCCTTGTAGTTTAAGTGTCTGGCTTTCTGAGTTAGGTCCTTCGAAAGGTTATCCACATCTAAGCCTCAGAAAAGGTGCCCAGCCTGCCTCCTCTCTGTCCCGTCCCTGAGGCACCTGTAGTGAGCGCTTCCTTCAGCTGGACAACTTTGCAGAAGAGCCATGAAATTGCAGGAGGCCTGTGCAAGGAGGGGGATAGGGTGAAGTGAGCAAGAGCCCAGCCACCCACCTGTATACACAAGCACACACATACCCATGTCTGAACTATGTCAAGAATTTCCTGATTGGATGGAAGGTCTAAGTTTGTGAGATTTGCACGCATGAGAAAATGGCACTTCTGGCAGTGTGCAGGGCAATAAGAAGGTGAAATGCCAAACCGAGAGAAAAACTGCAATTATGACAGATAAGGGTTCATTGTTTTTCTTATTGAAATTGATCTTTTCCTCTAAGAAAAAGTAAATCTCCTACCCCTTCATGACTTATTAATTCAACGAACATAATGGCTAATGGTTAATATGCATATGAAAATAACTAAATCTATAGTAATCATAGATGGGGATTTTGTACATTAAAGCAATATCACATTTTTATTGGTTTCAAATTGAATAAAACACTGGCTTATGTGAGTAGCAATTGTTCTTTAGCATCAGCTTTATTGTTTTACAAGTCCATTTATTTTATATCTAGGATGACAGCAATGATATTAAGAACATGGGGAGATGTTTAGTTTAGTAACCATTCTCAGCTCTAAAAAGCATAAATGTAGTTTTTAAAAAAACATAAAATAGATCAAAAGGCATAGAAACACTTAAAGAAATGTTCAACATCCTTAGTCATCAGGGAAATGCAAATCAAAACAACTCTGAGATTCCATCTTACACTGATCAGAATGGCTAAGATCAAAATCTCAAGTGACAACCCATGCTGGAGAGGATGTGGAGAAAGGGGAACCCTCCTTTATTGCTGGTGGGAGTATAAACTTGTACAACCACTTTGGAAATTAATCTGGTGCTTTCTCAGAAAATTTGGAATAGCACTACCTCAAGATCCAGCTATACTACTCTTGGGCATATATCCAAAAGATACCCCACTATTCAATAAGGACACCTGCTCAACTATGTTCATAGCAGGTTTATTTGTGATAGCCAGAATCTGGAAACAACCTAGATGTCCCTCAATGGAGGGATACAGAAATTGTAGCACATTTACACAATGGAATACTACTCAGCTATTAAAAACAAGGAAATCATGGAATTTGCAGCAAAATGGATGGAACTAAAAAAGATCATCCTGAGTGAGGTAACTCAGAAATGGAAAGACACGCATTGGAAAGACACGCATGGAAAGAATGCATGATATACATTCACTTGTAAGTGAATATTAGCTATATAATATAGGATTGACATCCTAAAATCTACAGGCCTAAAGAAGCTAAAGGCTAAGGAGGACCCTAGGGAAGATGCTTAAATATCATTCAGAATGGCAAACAGAATAGACACCAGAAGCAGTGGAAGAGAGGGAACAGGACAAGAGCCTACTGTAGAGGGTCCTCTGAAAGGCTCCACCCAACAGGGGGTCGAAGCAAATGCTGAGTCTCATAGCCAAAGTTTGGGCAGAGTACGGGGAAGAAGAGGGAGATAGAAGGACATGGCAGCAGGGGAGGTGGGGGGGAGCAGAAGCCCTACAAGGGGACAACAAAGCTAAAAATTCTGAGCTCAGGAGCTCCTACAGAGACTGATGCACCAACCAAGGACCATGCATGGAGAGGACCTAGACCCCCTGCTCAGATGTAGCCCATTGGTAGCCCAGCCTCCATGTGGGTTCCTGAGTAAGGGGACCAGGGGCTGCCTCTGTCATGGACTCTATTGCCTGCTCTTTGATCACTTGCCCCTGACAATGCAGCCTTGCCAGGACACAGAGGAAGAGGATCCAGGCAGTCCTGATGAAACTTGAAAAGCCATGGGCAGATGGCAAAGGAGAACTTCCCTTTCAGTGGACTAGGGAAAGGGGATGGGGGAAGAGGAAGGAAGTGTGGGACTGGGGGGAGTTGAGAGACGGAGCTTCAATCGGGATATATAATGAATAAACTGTGAAAAAATTAAAATTAAAAACATATAATATAATGAATAAATTCGCAAGAGAACAATGCTGAAAGAACAAAGGTCCAAATGTTTATTTTATGAATTTTAAGACTTTTTGCTTTCTTGGTGTTCATGTATCTGTTGTATTTGATTCACTGACCACCATTTTCTTTAAGTCAACCTGTATGTAAAGTGCTTTATCTTTGTGTTTCAGCATGTATTTACCTACCCGTGTTGACTTGCTAAGCTTTACTGTATGGTTGCTTGAACAGTTATCAGCCCAGCTGTATTAAGAAGTACACTGGCTAGAACTCATGGCTATGGCAAGCCCGGCCTTTTCATGCGACTTATGGAGACATGAGCAATAGTGGACTGCAGCCTCACTACCCTGCCATTAGATTTGAAGATAGGAACCCTAGGCTTTATTTTCCCCAGTGTATGTTGTGCTTAAAATCATCAGCACGTCATGTCATCGTGTTATACGAAATGACGTTGTCTGTAGTTATAGAACATGTGCTGAATTTTGAAACCTGTCTTGTCTTTATGTGCTAATGTTTGAAATATGTCTTTTAGTTTTGAACACTGTCATGTCCTGGGCTCAGACTGAAATTCACTGCAGGGTCCACGTACAGCTGGAGTGAGGATGGCACCTGTGCCAACTGTTTAGTTCTCTGCAATATTGTGTAGCATATACCTCCAAGGTTGAGGCATGCACCTGGATAGAGCGGCCAGGCCTAATAGACACTAACTCATGCAGAACGCTGCTATGTATATAAACACAGAGCTGCAGTGTTTTCAAGGAAGTCTGGTAGAGTCTTTACTCACCTAGATCTGTCTATGACTCACATGTGCGACCCACTGCTGATCCTTATATCAGGAAAGAGTAACGCTGTCAATTTGGAGGAAGTATCTTTCCCTACTCTCTCCCTTTCTTTCTTTCTTTCTTCCTTCCTTTCTTTCTTTCCTTCCTTCCTTCCTTCTTTCTTTCCTTCCTTCTTTCTTTCTTTCTTTCTTTCTTTCTTTCTTTCTTTCTTTCTCTCTCTTTCTTTCTATCTTTCTCTTTCCTTTCTTCCTTCTTCCATTCCTTCTCTCTGTCTCCTTTCCTATGTCCTTTTGTCCTCCCTCCTCTCCATCTCTCCCTTCCTTCCTTTCTTCCCCTTTTTCTTTCTCCCAGGCTAGCCTCACACACTTCACTGTGAACTCATCATCCTCCTGCCTCAGCTGTCCCTGTGGTGGGCTGCCTGCCACCAGCCATCAGTAACTAAGGCAGTTACTGATTTGTTTCTGCATACTGACAGCAATAAAGCTTTATCTATTTTTGTAATTAAACTAAAATAATAATTTCACTTATATGAGTGATGATCAGATCTGTTTTGGTGTTTTGGTATGAGTGTGAGTTCTGATTTTTTCACTTGCAAGTGATTTTTCTCTTATATGTGTATGTTCAACATTTGGACATTGGATAATTTAGGAGCATGTTTGTTAATTCTTACAAGAGTCTCTGAGATGACAACAGTTCCATCATACTACAAGGAAAAAAAGAAAGTAAGTTTTAACAGGTTAAATAACTACCTAGTACCACAAAGCTAAAAAGTTTGCGACATTCTCGAATCTTCACTCAAACTCCACTCTGGACTAGATGGCATTTGAAAGATGACCTGACTTCTCTGTGTCTCCTTTAGTCCCCTTATTGTCTCTGTCTCCAGAAAGCTACTTGAATCTCTGACCTGGAAATAGCTTATATGACACATAGGTAGGAGCCGACACACTCCTTTTTACATTCTATTTTACATTCTTAGCCCCACACTGGGGCTAACATTTCTGCCAACATCCTGCTAACTGAAGCACAATCCATGAAATAGATTTGTCATGTGTTAACTTCCCAGAGCAGAGAACGACTGACCGGCCAACTCCTTTCCTTCCAAGTTTTTCATTGACCCCTTTGAAACCAACTTCACGTTAACTCACTAACAACTAGAATGATGCATGTATTCTATAGATAACATCACCAGGTATACTTCAGTGAGTGGCTTGATTGTGTGTAAATTATATCTTAATAAGTGAAACTTAAAAACTCAGATTTTGTCATTCAAAGCAGGAATTGTTCTTGAGCATCAATAAGAAAACAGTCTTGAAAGCAAGGTTTTGCAAGTAGTCTTGATTTCTTTCGGTTTTGTTTGCGTTTCTTTTTCTACTAGTTTTCATTGACTTGACCTATTGGAAAACTGCCAGTCTCAAAAGTTTGTGATTTTACTATAGGCATAGTATGGGCGATGGGAGGTTGTATCAGGAAGACTTGGCGCACTGAATAAATGATTAGCACTAGGTAGACTGATGGAAGTCCCAAGTGCAGGAAGTCTTGGGAAGACACCTGCAAGATAAGTTTCATGGCAATTGCTTAATAGAACATTTAATAAGCAAGCCAGGTTTGGCTCCTATGGTACTGAGAAATAAACATACTGTTGGAGATCCAGAAATGTCCTTATGCCTAGGGAGAGGACTTGGGAAGGCAAAATCCACAGTTTACCAGCAGAATCATGAGTCAATACAACAAGTGGAACAATTTGGCTAGTATAGTCAAAAGCCAAAGATCAGAAGCTGGAAAAATGAATGCCAGTGTGATGTTTCAAAAAACTAGAGGACAATAGATTTCTTCAGGAGACACCAGTTTGGGGACCAGACTATGACCACAGAAACCTATGAGCATCCCACAGACACCATCACACACAGAGAGGGTAAAAAATTCTAAATCACCGACTGTTTATTCTCAAGAGACCAATCCACCGGATTAAGTTATCTGAACCTAACAATTCTGGGACATGGCTTACTAACAAATATAACATTAAAATTAAGCACTGACCCAACACCAGGAATAGTATACTATAATCCCAATACTCAGGAGGCTGAAGCAGGCAGTAACAAGCTTGAGGAATGCCTAGACTACATAGTAAGACTATACCTCACAGAAAGGAAAGAGAAGGGAGAAAGGGGAAGAGAGGGAAGAAAAAAGAGAAAACTTAGGAGCTTGGAAAGATGACTCTGTTACTAAATTGCCTACTGTGCTAGCATGAAGCCCTGGATGGATGGATCCCTAGCACCCACATAAAAAGCTGGACATGACACTGATCATCTATAACCCCACTAGAGAGGATGTAGAGGCAGACAGATTGCTAGAGCTTTCTGGTCAACCAGCCTAGACAAATTGCTGAGTTCCTGTCCTGTTGTAGCCTCACTAGCCTCTGTGACTGGCAGTACAGTCTGTCAGATTACCTAACCCTACAGTGCTTTCCTTCCATGATAATGAGCTCTGAATGACACCCCCTAGCGGTCCTCCCCTTTAAATCTATCCGTGTGTGTTACTCAATAGACATGTTAGCTATTACCACACAGCTCAGACTCTTCCAAGTACTGGAGGCAAAGCAATGGATGAAAATGAGCATCTGCAGGTGATGTTCTGCCTTGGGGAAGTTGGGGATCGAAAAGTTCCTCTCAGATTATTCTCTTCTTTTTTTCTACACATCCTTATGAAAACAACTAATTCCCAATATGAAGGAAATCTGAACCAGGCTCCGTCTTTTGTTTGTTAGTCACGTTTCACTAACCAAACTGTAAATCTCTCAAGATGAGAGACTTGCTTTTACATCTTTTATGCCTCAGGTAAAACCCATTTGGTAATTTTATAATAACATCTATTGGCTCACTAATTTCTTGGCCAAAAAAAAAGAAAAGAAAAGAAAAGAAAAGAAAGAAATTACAAAATTTGCCAAGAAGAACTTTCCATCAGATTCTGTCTCACTTCTGTTTACCACTTTGCCTTCAAGGAAGGTCAGAATACATTTTTTACTTTCTCACTGATGTCTTTCTGGTTCCTGTAGCCTGCCCAAGTTGGATTTATTTACATTGTTCTGGTCTGAAATTTAGTTTACATAACCTTCCCTTCTAGTAGATTCCTGCAAATTTCCTCGTGCTTAATACCATTCCTTTCAGCTATGTTTAAGCATAGGGCTTTCTTTGTTCCGAAGAATTCTGATACTGCCTTCCCCCAGCTGGACACAGCCACGCAGGAATGTGTCCCACACTTGTTCAGAAAGGGGGATACTGTGTGCTTTCCAAACCATCATGACCTAATTTGAGTGCAGAGAAATTCCTATGTCGAGGAGATTTTTATTTCCCTCGTGTCAAAACAGCAGCAAAGCTGAACCAGAAGGAACAGGAGTGTGGAGGGGAATGCACTTGCTTTAAGCAGCCAAAGTGTGGCAGCTCCGTATACCAAAGCCACCTACTGTTCAACATTGATTGACTATTAGCATATCATAATTTAACCTCATATTGCAAAGATTCTTCATGTAAATGGTCTAGAAAAATCTGTAAGCAATTATTGTTAATAACAAGCAATCTGCAGCATCTGGGGATCACAAAACCTGTTACAAATGAGCAAACAATGTTGCTCAAGCTCGACCATCCTGGGAGGGACACAGCGTGAAATTAAGCAGTCTTGATGAAGACCCCACTGCCAGGCACAGGGGACAGTGAGGCTGCCACAGGCTAAGGGTCAACAAAATTCACACCCAAAGCATCCAAGTTTCCGAACCCACAGGCAAGCTCATGGATCCCACTGCCCTCCACTCCTTTGTGTTTCTGTATCATCCTGTACCAGTCTCATCTTTGTGATCCATTACCCTTTGAAGAGCAGAGCAAGTATAGTCAAAGGCACCATACTGGATGGCTGGAAATGGTGGGATTTGAACACCTGCATGAAAGTAATGAGCAAAAGAAAACTGAGGAAAAGCAAGTATTCCCCAAGTAATGGATTATTTTAATCAGTATCTAAGTGACTGTTGTTCACATGGGCTCCAAAGTCTTCTTTCTTCTCTTTTGTTCTCTCTGTCAACAGATCTCTTCTGAAATTAGTCCCAAGTTAGAGAAACTAAGCCATTTGAAGTAAAAAAGAAAAAAAAAATACCCTGAAGTTCACAGAAACAAAGGAGAGATGCTTCTATTGCCATTTTCAGACTTTTAAAAAAATCCTGCAAGGCAGCTGCCTTTGTTGGGGATAGACAATGGCCATAGGACATGAGGGTAGGTGAGTTCTTACCTGGATGAGAC
Source organism: Psammomys obesus (assembly GCF_907164565.1). Classification (NCBI taxonomy): domain Eukaryota; kingdom Metazoa; phylum Chordata; class Mammalia; order Rodentia; family Muridae; genus Psammomys; species Psammomys obesus. The sequence goes on along the minus strand of NW_026596040.1, from coordinate 30,517,146 downwards.
TGACAGTTTATAGCAGTGGTTACTGTGTGTGATACTCATTTGAGAAACAGAGCAAGCATAGCTCTGGCGAAGGCCCTAAGGAAATCTATGGGTCTGCTGGCTTATCTTATCATCAGAAGCCACTTCAAGAAGCAGGAAATAGAGAACCCAGACCTGAAGGGGACAGGAGCTCCACAAGGAGACCAACAGAGCCAAAAAATCTGGGCCCACAGGGTCCTGCAGGGACCGATGCTCTAACCAAGGACCATGCATGGAGAGAACCTAGATCCCCCACTCAGATGTAGCCCATAGGCAGCTCAGTCTCAATGTGTGTTACCTAGCAAGGGAAGCAGGGGCTATTTCTATCACGGACTCAGTAACCGGCTCTTTGATCACTTCCACCTGTGAGGTACAGCCTTGCCTGACCACAGAGGAAGACAATGCAGCCAGTCCTAATGAGACTTGATAGGCTAGGATCAGATAGTAGGGGAGAAGGACCTCCCCTATCACTGGACTAGGGGAGGGACATAGGGGAGCGACATAGGGGAGCAAGAGGAAGGGAGGGTGGAACTGGGAGGAGATGAGGGAGGGGATATAGCCAAGATACAAAGTGAATACATTGAAATAAATAAATTAACAATCTGTCTTTAAAGTGTGTTCCATTGTCTATTGTCTGCTGAATGTCGAGACCCCATAAGGTTTAGACTGAAGACTTTTCTTCCTAGACTTCTGATCCTTCTGTTTGCCTCTGTGTTGACTTCTTTGCTATGATGCCATACATATCACCTTATCCTGGCAAATCTTTTATGCCCACTTATCTGGCAGGTGAGACTGTTCTTAGGCACACCATCCTCCTTGAGGCTCTGGATATATTCAGAACTACCAATATTATCTAATCCATCCAACAAGAGGAAAGAAAGAAAAATGGTCCTCATTAGAGGATCTTGCAGCATTCCTAAATACACTATCTAATCATGTCTCCTCCATGGGTGTGGCCTTGACAGAGCTACTGGTTTTATTGCTATTTAACTATTCAAGGGAGTTTTCTTGTGTCTCTAATTATGAATCAGAAACTATTCCCTTAAGTTATCCAAAGCACAAAAGCACATTTCCAGATTATTTGTAACTACTTCTTTATAAATATTTTTAGACAATCCAGCAATAAAAATTGCCCGTATTAACCAGATCCTTATAGTCATATTTAGACTTATGGTCTTTCGCTCTAGTGCTTTGGAGGTTCGGGATTTGACTTTTTTATTTTTATTTTTTACTTTTATTTATTCTTTAAAAATCACACACACACACACACACACACACACACACACACACACACACGTATCCTGATCATATTCACCCTGCCTCCCATTTCAATTTTCACCTCTCCTCAGGGTCCCATATCACATCTCCTTCTCACTTTCATTCCATCCTTTTATAACTATTTTTAAACCACTGAGTCCAGTTAGAGCTGCCCATATGCACACAGGTGTGGGGTCACCCACTTGGGCATGGGGAAACTACCAGTGGCCACACTCCAAGAAAAGTGACTCACGTTCATGCAGTAGCTATCACCTACCAAGAGCGTCTCAGCTAGGGCGGATTTGTAGAAAGCCCTCCCCGATCTTACGAAGATCTTGGGTAGGCACAGCCACTGTGAGTTGATGTGTGCAATAACCACGTCATGCCCGGAGGACTGCATTTCACAACACTCCTGCCAATTCTCCAGCCCTTACATTCTTTCTATCCCTCTACCATGATGTACCCTGAGGCTCGCAGGGAGGGGCTGACATGGGTATTCCATCTACAGCTGAGCTCTGACAGTCTCTTATTCTCAGCTCTTTGAACAGTAAAGCATGCAACTGTACATTAACCATTACCTACTGCAATAAGAAGCTTCTCTGGCCAAGACTGAAAAGGAACACAAATCTATGGGTACAAATATAAATATTTAGAAGGCGGCTTGACAACATAACTCCTTTTTTAAAAAATAACAGTATTGATAGATTCTTCCTTACGGCTTGTGACTTGCTTGGTTTTTAACCAGCCTTGAACTCCTTCCCGATGGAGCAGACCTCAAATCCACTCAAAAGAGTGGTTGGTTACCCCTATAAAGAGTTGACCACTATTACTGCACTGTGGCATAGCTTGCTTCACATAGTATTGTAGCATAAAGGGCACAGCGCTGCATAAAGATGATTGATTTCTTTCTTTCCACCAGATTCCTGCTTGGCATCTTCCAGAACTATGAAAGTTAAAGCAGCAGGGAGAGATTCTTGGTCAGTTTGAGATTTATTTCTCTGTGTCCTGCTACCAAAGTGGGTGGTGTCTTCAACAATAGAGTTTTACCATCTAACCCTGGTGGGCAACCAAGAGCACCACAGTAGCCTACATTGTAGTGGTTACAGCTATGGCCTCTCTCACCAGTAACTCACAGAGATCATAGGGAAATTGTTTCCTATGCAAATTGACACTGAGATTTACATTTAAAAACCCTTGTCTTTTGTGAATTATTCACTAAAGCGGGTTATTTCTATTCAAACGCCTCAAAAGAAAAGAACAAACTTTCAATTAGATTATAAACTACTAGGGTTTCCTAAAACCTCTTTGTATATCCTTTAGTTTTGGTTAAACCATTCTCCATTTTCAGCTCTATAGTCATGGCAACTCTATTAAAAATAGCTAGAAAATGGAATCAACCTTGGGCCTGGCTACTTTTATGTCAACTTAATATGAAATAGAGTCATGTGAAAGGAGGGAGCCTCAATTGAGAAAATGTGTGCATGAGATCAGGTTGTAGGCAGGCAAGCCAGGAGGACATTTTCTTAATTAGTGAGCGATGAGAAAATGTCCATCCCATTGTGGGTAAGGATTCCCCTGTGTTGGTGGTCCTGGGTTCTATAAGAAACCAGGCCGGGCAAGCCACTAGGAACAAGCCAGTAGCCAGCACTCCATCATGATCTTCTGCCTCAGCTCCTGACTCCAGGTTCCCATCTGGTTTGAGTTCCTGCCTTGGCCTCCATCAATGGATTGTGATTGAGGATATGTGAGTGAAATAAACTCTTTCCTCTCCAAGTTGGTTTGGGTCATGGTGTTTCATCACAGCAACAGTCACCTTAAGTAAGACAAACACAGATGCCCATCCACTAATAAATGAATAGTGAAATGTGATACACATACACAGTGGAATATTACTCAGAGGTAAATACAAATGAAATCATTAAATTTGTGGGATAACGGGTGAGCAAAGTCACCTGGGCCCACAAAGACCAACACCACATGTTCTCTCACATATTAGGGTACTAGTTTTGAATATTTTGTTTTCTGTATGTGACGTGGAGTACACGTGGAGTCTAGAGAACTGGAAACAGCCTGTTGGAAGAAGAAATGCATTTAGAGAAAGGGTCTAGTAGCATATGGGTAAAAGTAAAGTAGATGAGGGACACTGAGGGCAGACAAACTCACACAGGCAGTGGAATGCTAGGAATGGTGAAATGAGGGGTCAGGTGAAGACCTGAGCAAAATGAAATGAACATGAAGAAGCTGCTTGGTTACCTGTGACCTTGTCGTCCTGGTAGAAAAGTAGAAGACAGTAGACGACATGTGATATAAAAGAATCCTGGGAGCCAAAGGTTTAAGCAGGGCTGGGGGCAGCGTGGTATAATGGCGAGTAGGCATTCACAGCAGATGAAATGTTAATAGCCACATGCTGGAGGTGGGAAATGTTTACAGGGTAGCTGCGTTGACTTGGAGTTGGACAGGAGCTCATAGCATTTTCCCTAGAGAGCCTTTCTTTCTCGCTGAAACTACCTAAAGCCTATAAAATAAACACCGTATGGCCACCGTAAGGCAGTAAGGAAAAAATGACACACAATTGGTCTTATAAATGATCACCAATCGAAGGAAAGAACGAACCCTGGCATGTGTTCTCTTACCTTCACCGACACACACACAAAATAAAAATGTGAAAAAAAAAAAGTCACTATACACCAACAATTTGATTGGCATCTTCTTTCAAAGATGTCATGCATGATTATAATAATTCATCATAAGAAAGTAGGACAAAGGGAATCTTTATGTCACAGGACATTTCAGAAACTTCTTGGAAATTTCTTTGAAGAACACAGTGTGCACTATTTCTGAAATACACTCAAAAGTGGCACTTCAAATTTCCTTGCATGACTCGTGTCAGGAGTGTGCAATGAGAGAAACATGGAATGACGAGTTCATGTCTTTCTGTAATGTCAGAGTTTATTGGGTAGCAATAAATTCACAAGTTTAGCAGTTTTGCTAGCTATAATTTGCCTGGTAGTGCACTTGCCTAGATCTGTGACCACTGCAAAACACAGATCCTTGCCTTTCCATCTTAACAACTAATATTAACTTGGACCACACATTACACAGCAATCAGCATATGTGTGTATATATACATATATATGTAGGCATATGTATGTTCATGCACTGTGAATGTGTAGGTTATGGAATGTTTACAAAAGTGTTACAGAGTCTATAGAGTTCAAAGAAGCCATGCTGGAAGTAGAGATATAACAGATACAGAGGGAGATAGTCACCTCAGTGGTCAGAGAGCTATGAATGAACCCAGCTGCAGGCTTGCTGAAGGGCAGCAGAGCTACTACGGTTGCAGGTTCAGTGCGATGCAAGGCTGTACTAAGCCACAGAGGTTCCAGACCATGGAGGTACATGACTGCAGAGATTGTAGATAGACCTGAGGAGCCAGAGCAGGACCAGATCTGGATGGACTAGATGGATGGACTGACTGACAGACAGTAATTCAGTGGAGACTGAACTGAGCTAAGGCCCGTGCATGAAACACTGGGGGTTCTTTGCCTGTCAGTCCCTTGACACACATACAAGGTGGCCCAATGACAGGTCACTTGGTCCTCCATCATCCCAGAGTTAGGTGTGTTCCCTTTTATCAGATCCCAGGGAGGTTTCTGTATCCTTTGTTGGTATGGCGTCCTCGGTAAGTGTTTAGAACTGTTTTATTTTTAAGATAGTTTTACAATGCCCATACATTCCCAGTCTACTATGATGTTTACTCTTAAACAATATATCAGCTTTGCCTCATGGTCTGTGCTGCCTGGGTGATGGTGTTGTCAGGCACAAACAAAAATGCCCCGGCATTGCCATCTAATTGGAGACAACCCCCACTTTGTGAAATGAAGTCTCCCAGACAAGGCACAGCCTGAAAGACACCATTTCACACGGTATGGACTGTGATCTGTGGCCAGGGCTCAGCCTGAGTTCCACATTGGAGGTTTCATAAAATACAGACTGCAGTTCAACAACTTTGCCAATGAAAGCACCCTTAGGAAATACATGGAAGTAGAGGTTTGCAGTGACTATCAGCTCAAAACTGATTTTTTAAATCTTTTGATAACAGGCTTCATGATTGTGCTATTTTGTGAAGGCTTTGCAAACCATGCCTCTCCTTTTACTCTGTGTAATAGTATGTGCATAGCATTTCTCCCATCAATTCTTTCCGTTTTTCCTATCTGGCCTATACTGAAAGTTCTTTAGAATGACGATCAAGGATTGACTATATTAATTTCTCTGGTGCTGGAAAACACATTGAAACATGAAGGTCCAGGCCTTGAGGATCACAGTAGACATAATATATTACAGAATCCATAGCAACAGCAAATGGAGCATAAACCCGGATGGCCTCTTTAAAAGAGTTCTTTTTTTTTCATGTTCAGTATTGCCTTTTTAATCAGGTTGATCTTCATCAGGCCTAAGTCACTGCTTTTGCTGGAGAATTAACATCAAAGAAAACTGTCTGACGGGGTTATTGCTTTTAACAACTTTCTCAATTAAACCTAAAGAGTTCTTTTTATCCCCCTCAAATTAAAAATTTATGTTCTCACCCAAAGCTACCATATGCCCCCTCGTTTTAGGCTCTTCAGGCCACACACGCCATACTATTGTTCTAAAACCTGCCTGCACTCACACCTGAAATAACTACAAAGGCTCACTCTTCCAGCCAGGCACCAGGCAGGCCACGCCTGCTCCAATCCACCACTAATTGACCGCACGTGCTCTGCACATGGGAGAAAGTGCATGGCACACAGGGTTTCCTAATCACTTCCAGAAACAGCCTCTCCAGAATTCATGACTCACAGCAAGCATGTGTCAAGGCTGTAATTGGGAGATTATGCCTCTTAATTGTTATTTATTTTAAATATAGCCTCCTCGGAAAGGAATGCTTTCTGAGGTCTTTGCCACTCAGAGCACAGATGTCTATCCAGTAATATCGGTGTCCAATCGGAACTCCGCAAAAGGGCAAAATTAGTATCCATCCAAACTTGGCGAATCCAAAGCTCACCTTTAACAGGAAACTGGCATGACTCTTATGCTCATTTTAGGTGGGGGACGCCCTGGAACCTGGGAAACCTGAAACATGGTCAAATTTTCTTTCCTAGAAGTCTTATGGTAATTTCTGATTTTTTTCTTGTCTTCAAAAATAAAGACCGTATATAATAACAAATCAGTGTGATACTAGCAAACTGCAGAGCTTTTTTCCCCCTAAACAAATGTCATATGTTGCAACAAAGAGAACATGCAATGACTGCAAAGTTCCTTCCGAAAGTCTTTTTGGCCCTGAATTATGCTGATTTATTTTGATGTGTCCACAAATTATAGAAACATATTGTGGCCTTTTGTCACCTATGAGGACACCCTTGAAAGCCAATGGCTTCTTCCACAACAAAGTAAGACAAGGGGTCAGGAACACAGTTCTGTCCAAGCAGCTTCTTTTCCTTCCTGTGTTGGTTGCTTTTCTCACAGCTATGACAAAATACCTGACACAAACAACTTGTTGGAGTCCTTATTTTGGCGTGCGGTTTGAGGGCGCCACCCACCATGCTGGCTGTGGCACCAGGAGAGGGCAGAAGCTCCTCATGCTGATCTGTGGTCAAGTCAGGGATGTATTCTGGTTCTCAGCCTGCTTCCTTCTTCTCCCCTTTTCAATCAGTCTGGGATGAGAGTCCATGGGCTAGAGCCACCCATGCTAAGGAAGGACCATCTTTCTTCAGTTAAACCTCTCTGAAAACACCCCATCCATGGGTCAGAGACGCATCTCTGAAATGATTCTAAAGTAAATAAGTCAAGTTGACGCTTTGCTGAACAGTTTTGATTTTTAATAAAGTACTAGTTAACTCGTCATAATTATTAATTTTTGTGTGTTGTCGGGGATCAAATTCCAGGCCTTAAGTGCACCCTAGCCAATCTCTGCACAATGGTAAGGTTGCTCCCCCAATCCCCCTGGAAATGGTTATTTTAGACCAGGAACTGCTATGACAGAACCTGGGCAGTGTTTAACACCCTGAAGACTGGCTACAGTGGAACAGAAGATATACTGGTCCCAGTCTCTCCCTGTGATACTGTTCTGCTTCACTGCTTACATTCTGGGAATCTACAATAAACCCCTGCATAGAGAAAGGAGCCATGCCCTGATCTGATAAAGCAAAGAGCTGGGGAAAGAGGCATAGCGTTAATGAAAAGCTTTCAAGTTTTAATAAACTTCAGATATTGGTCATGTGTTTGTGTTTGATCCTCCTCAAATCTGTCACCTTCTTTCCTGTAGCGCTGCCATCGCCAGAAACAGCTTTCTCTAACCCGCCTTTGAAAGCTGTCCTCAAAAATGACCTAGAGAACATCACAGGACTATGGGAGCATGATCTTATTTATCCTCCCTGCTAATTTAAATTTTAAATACTGTTATCTCACATGAGATCTCTTATGCTCCAAACCCAGTTCCTGAAAATCTTGAATCATTTCTCTACAGATGGAAAACTGTTCAAATATGGTTTGCATCATTTGATTATTTAAAGGTTGCTGCCCCCGTCGGGTTGTTGAAAAGTAGCTCTTGTCAATAGCAAACGGGTAGTAACATCAGTGGTCAATTTGTCTTTGAGAAGATAGAAAATGTATACATGAAGATAAAATATCCCTGTGTGTGTGTGTGACTTCTTGTAGCATTTTATAAAAAAACAAAACAAAACAAAACAAAAAAAAAAACAGTCAGTGTTTGTCAAATGGTGGAACTAACAGATTTGATAGCTAGTGAATTGGACAGCCTTTTTAGTGTCTCAACATCCTTTAATCTCCACTTCTCTGCCCTAGTTCTCTGTAAATCAAGCTGGAAAAATGAGTCAGGAAGATACCCCAGTGAGGCTACTATCTAAGCATGTGTTTATATATGTGTGTGTGTGGGGGGGGGGGGGGGGTGAAGTATATTGCCAGATGCACCTTGTAGCAAGCCATGATACTTTAAGAGTGTATTTTGTTCCGTTTTCTTACACCTCCAACTCATACTTAATGGCCATGCCTGCTCTCATCCAGCAGTATGGACATTTAAGAATACACAGCAGTATACCTCAGCTGCCAATCCACGTAGAACAATTCTAGAACAGTTTGACTCCGAGATCCCAGGAATGAAGGCATGTTTTCAGTGTTCAGAGGATGCTTCTAGGAGCCTCAGCTAGGGTGGCATTGTTTCTTGCAGGTACCATGAGCTTAAGAGCTGAGTTGTTATGGCAACTGCAGCCCTGTGCCTGGGAAATCAGGCATCATGACACAGCTCCAGAGGCTAAGGGTTTGGATTATGTCAGTGGCAAAGGCCTGTATTTCAAGTCTGTCATGGTACATACAGGTACCAGGAAATATCAAAGACTGCATATGAAAACTAACAAAGCCTCCATAGCAATAGCAGAAACAATTCTGGGGTATTCCTGAACATATCCTAGGGTATGTGACTTTTCTAGGAGAAACACTACCCAGATTCAAATTTGATCCCTTCCATTTTGAGCTATATAATAGTATGATTATCACTCACTCTACCCATAGAATTCATCTAACTAACATATTGGCCTCAGAGGACACAGAGATGAAGAAAATCCCTATATTTGATCATTTTGTTGAAACAATAATATTACACTCTGCCTCTGTAGCTGGAGTTTTGAAGATCAATTTAAAAAGAAGAGAAAAAGAACAAAAATTTATTTAGTTATTATTTTATATATCTGTACCTATATGGATTTATATATAAATTTAAAGATAGATTATATATATATATATATATATATATATATATATATATATATATATATATATATATACACAGAGAGATATATAATACATGCTTGCGTGAGCCTCAAGAGACCAGAAGAGGGTGCTGGATTCCCGAAGCTACAGTTACAGGCAATGTGTGTGCTAAGAGTCAATTAATAGGTCCTCTGCAAGCAAGCCCGCTTCACTGCTGATTCATTTCTCCAGCCTCAAACAAGGTTTGACTACTGTAAATAACTCTCCAAAGAAGCCTCGGAAATGGGCTTCATTACTACTTTACAGCTCAGCAGGTTGGAGCTCATGAGCTTAAATTCCTAAACGTGAAAAAAATGAGTAAGGATTCAGCTGTCCGGTGATCTCAAAGCCAGAGTGAGCCCACTGAGTTCATTCAGTAGAAAGCAGCAGGGTGCTATGCCTAAAAGATTTGCTTATTACACATGACCATCAAGACTACAACAAAGATACAGACATCCGGGGTGATTTGGCATGGAAGTATTCAGGAAAGGTATGTGTCGACAGTTAGCCAGGTGTGTATCAGTGAAGTTGCTCCCAAGGATGAAATGTCAGGGAGGGATTGGAATACCTTACCAATAGAGGAAGAGATACACAGATTATTAACAATGATCTTTCCAGTAAGAATTCATTACAAAAAATTGTTTTTGCCTTTCTCCACAGATCTCAAATAATTGTCCTAGCTTTCTTTTAATTAGCCTTTATCTCTTTAAGGAAAGAAATTGGGTAATAATTTTGGTTTCTCATTTGTGGAAGAGGAAAGGGGAATTAAGCAAACTCGTGTTCCAAGATGATGTAGAATATCAATAAAACAAAATAACTGCTCTAGGTTTGGACCTGAGGTTCCCTTTAATCCATGGTTTGCTCACCAAATCAGTGTGTTAGTCACTGGCCTGAGCATGGCATCTGCTGTGTGTTGTGCAAACGCTGCCAACAAATCTATTTAAGACCATGTTCTCCTTTATACAAATCGAGACTTTTTCTCAGAGAGACCGTAGAGATACGTGTAACTTCTGAGCATGGTGTAGGAGCGCATTACCCATGATGTCCTCATACTGAGGACACAGTATATTGCTTACAGAAGCTTATGTAGGACTCATTGGCTCATCTCTTTATGGAACCCATGTGGAGACTAATGCCCATAACTTTAGAAACAATATAAAGACATAATACCTTGCCTCCACCTAGCCACTTAGTCACTCATCCAGGGCTGCAAAAAAATCTAGTTTCCCCCCCCACACACACACACACACACTGACCTGCCTCTGAGTCTTCCCAAGGTAAGGGCAATGTGTGGGCTGATTCCCACGTGTGGTCCTTTATTAGGTTGTGTTATCAGAGCATTCTCCATATTCCTCAGTATCTAGTTACCCTGTCTTCCTCAGTATCAGGCATAAACCTCAGTCATACAGCCATCCTATTTTTCTACATGCAAAAGGTTAGATTTCTAGGAACTTCTTAACCCAGTTGAGTCCAGCCACTCATGTATAGTCAATACAGCAGCAGCAGAGCATCCTTTAAAGCTGTGAGCTTAGCCTTTCCCTTCCCCCTCTCATTTCCTTTGTCTTGGCCAGAATATGAATGGATGGGCTGCAGCATCACAGACCCTTGAGACTATAAAATCACTCCAAATAAAGTCACAGATGGATGGACACAGCAGAAGAACACTCGGAACCCAATGCTGCCACCTCAGCCTTGGAACCTCTCAATGAGACAAAGAAAGAAACTTCCATCTTGCTTAAATATTCTATTGCCAGAGGCTTAACCTAACAGGTCCTCTTGGCTGAAGCCATGTTTGTGCTGCTCAGTCTCAGGGTCTGGAATTTCTCTTGGCTTTCCTTTGGAGTTGCTCATATATAATTACTAGCTTGAGCACTTAATTGAGAATTTACCGGGAACTATCTTCTGGCATTTCTCTTGCTTTGTCGACCTACACTCCTATTTAATGTATTAGTTGCACTTGACTTGTCTGAAATTTTATTTTTCCACCTAATTGGAGGTTCTTTCTGCTGCAGAGGCTCACTCACAAATTACAGGCACCATGCTTCAGTGACAAATCAGGGATACTCGTAGCACTTTGAGTTCAAATTTGAAACACAGCTCCTTAGTCTACACTTTGCATACCAAACATTATCAAAATAAATTAGCATGAGATTCCCGAGCCTGCCTTGAATCTCCAACATGGTATTAGGTGCCTCAGTTTCCCCATCTTAAAATACAGATAATAAGAATAATATATGGTAATGATACAGAAGGGAAGTAATAATGTAAATTGTTATCTTGGGAAATTTGCTCCATAATTAGTTTCCTTAACAGTGAAAAATGAAGAGCTGGGAAAATTATACTCTTCAAGGTCACAAACATAGTGAGTAGAAGAGCAGGCTGAAGTCCCGCTACCTCCCTAGAGAAGCTGCCACGGCAGCACTAATACTGTGCTAGCTCTCCAAACTTTTTTGAATGGTTGCTAGCTACACTACTCATGCTACAGTGACCATCAGCTACCCATTGTTGCCTAATTTGCATAATGGTAACCCTCACGAATACCCCAACATGAGCCATGGAAGTATCACAAGGTCTTACCCCCTAGGTGAAGAACTGCAGGCAACCCCTAGCTACTGAGACAGAAACAGTCCCTTTTCTCCAGAGACAAGCTCCCTGACAGCTTACCAATTCCAAGTGGTCAGCCCTAAACACCAAACAAATGGGCTCAGCAGGAGATATATGTGTGTGCAGACAGACAGACATTTGAAATAATAGTTAAAAACACCCAGAGGTCAATAATTTGAGAGGGAATGCCAGGGGTCTGGGAAGGGCATGAGGGAGGGAGTGTATAAGGATAATGAGACTACAGTGCTCATGTAAGAAATTCTCAAAAAGAGTAAAAAGTTACATAACTAAATTTTTTAAAAGACATATAGCATTTTAGAAGCCAAACAGTCCATGTATTAAAATCTAAAAACAGAAGAAGTTATAAAGTCACAACCAACATTTTAAAATATCTTCAATATTCAAAGATATGTGGTATATTGAATTTAAAATATATATGTGCATATATACTCAAAATATTCATCTGAAGATGCTAACATTCTACACAATGAAAGTGCAACAAAAAATCATCCATCCCTTTTCTTCTGAAAAGAAGCAGAGTGTGTTGTGATCAAATAAGCACAAAAGTCACAAATCATTTTATTCCAGCTATCCCATTTAGTTCTTGGAATTATTATTGTTATTATTATTTATTATCTTGCTCCTCTAGGAAAAAAGCTCAGAGCCTCATGCATGATATGCAATTCTACTAGTGAACTGTATACCAAACCACTTGATTCTATAAGAGTCCTAGCGAAGAGGAGTCTATTATCAATTCATATTTTTTGAAGTAGGAACGTGAGTAACTCAAGGGCTTATGAACTGCATGTAGATGACTCAGTTGCTTTGAGCTGCATCCTTTGGTCTCCGTACCATATCATGCTGTAGAATTTCCAGAATCTTAGCAGAGATAAATGCAGAATTCAAATGCTAACACCCTAACATTTCTTTTCAAGCTCTCTTGGAAAAGTCAAATGAAGAATGACTATAGTTAACACATCATGTAATTATGTCAAGTAGCAATATATTCATTTTCGAGCTGGAATATATATATATTTTTAAAGAACAAGGCAATATACCTGAGATTCAAATTTCTGTGTGAGTTATTATCTGTGGGTAGGCAGCAAGTCTTCATTATTTGAAGTGAGAATCGAAAGACTGGATTCACATTGAAAAAACAAGTCAAAACCCTTTAAGTTTCTTCACCAACCAAAGAAGCAAGCCAGGATGGGTAAGAACCCTCTTTCCCAAATGCTCACTGGCTTCCACTATGTCTCTACAGCTTCCTTCCTCAAATTAAATCCTGAGTGTGGGTTTTCTGAGACTTGGTACATGGAAATGCTGTCCCCCATGATGTAGACCCAGGTGCAGAATAAACTAATATCCTTCCTAATGCATTCCCCTTTTAATAATAAGGGGGAAGTTATAATCACTTTTTAAATAAGTTTTTCCCCATTTGGATAAAGACAGTTCATGAGTAGGGATCTCTCTGGTCCAAAGAATAGTGTTCAGCCCGTTAATGACTGACCCCTATAGTTTACTAATCCCATCCCCGTCTTGCATTGGTGGAGTAATATTAGTTCTTGGCTCACTTATAAGAACTATCTATTATCATTTTTTCAAATTAACACTTGATTGGTATTCAGCACAACTTCTGGGGACAGGATTTTCATATACCACTAATTAAGCAAAGGAACTCATTTGTTCAAAAGTTGAAAGAATTGGGATTGTGAAACTAACATTTTTTGCCTCAAAATTGCTATAGACTCATGTACAAAGTTTCTATATAATGTGATGAAATAATTATTGTAATTAGCATCTTAATTTGAATTTAGATGCAATTTTTTTTCTTTTTAGAAATCTAAATTAATTCCCTGGGAAACTGATGAGAATTTTTCAAAGTAGAAATAAATGTCTGTAATAAATCAAGAGATAAGGGAACAGGAAGAGATTATTCTTCAATTAAAGTTTACTAAATTAATTCCACTTAAACTCCTCAGAGTTTAATGTGAAAAAAACTAAGAAGTGTGTGTCTTCTTAAATTAAAAAAAAAAACAATGATACACTGAAAATTTAAAGGCAAAGAAGAAAAAAGAGGTACATAATCAATATTTCCCTAAACACTAATCAGAAAATAAATGTTAATATTCTTCTCACAGTTTGATATTAAAAATATAAATAAAAGACACCAAACTTGAGTAAATTAAATGGAACTGTGGACAGGTGATTGGAAGTTGAGTGTATTTGTTTTACCCAAATGAATGTAAATTTCATTAGTTGATAATTAAAAGGAAATTATATAGACATTACAATTACTGCCAATGGCATAAATTATGAAGCTGGGTAGCAAAACAATTTAGGAACTCATGTTGCTGTTACTATTGTCAAACTGGTTACCAGAGAAACCTATGATAAGCAATCTACTCTGTGACTATGGAAATGAGGCCTTGATGTGTTGCTAGGCTGTTAAAGCTAATGTCATTCTATGAAACAATAATGTTAAACATTATTAGTTTTTTAATTATGTCAGTTAATTGGAATTGTTCCTGTTAATTGCCTATGATTCATCTCCAGATGAAAAATGCTCAAGAAAGAGTTTGGGCTTTGTCTTTCCCAATGTGCTATCAAAAATAAGGTCTGGGTTTCACAGAACTGGATTTTAGAAGCACAATCGGCCTGAGAAACAATAGGAGACATGGTCAAATTATCTGCAACAAAAGGCAGTGCCATGGAACCAATGTTCTCGGGGCCCTCGGCAGAGAGCCAGCACTTTACAAGTCTGAACTCAGAACATTCATCCTGACTCCAAATATGGGTTTTCTATCAGATTTTCACCAAAATTCAAAGGCAAATACAGCAAGCATATAGATTATTTGACCTTTGACTTCTCTGGGCCTTCGAAGTCACCCTCTTCCTTTGGTAAAGAGATTATACCTGGCCTTGGTGTATATAAGCACTCTACCGTTGACCTATGACCTGATTCCTACTTTTACCTTTTTTTTTTTCTGATAGAAGGAGCTCACTAAGTTATCTTGGCTGTCTTTAAACTGACTCAGTGTCCAGGCTAGCTTTGAATTTGTCATCCTCTTGCTTCTAGAGTAGTTAGAATTTTAGTCTTGCACCAGAAGGCTCAGCTAGTTTCTTCCCTTACATTTTCAACATAATACCATATATTATATTATATATTCATTTTATTATCCAATAAAATGAATCACCTCAACAAATAACAGATCATGTGTTGAACACTGTAAATATACAGCTACAGGAAAACATAAACAAAATAAGCTTTCCCAGGAAGCTTGGACCTTAGAACCATGAAAGTACCAGTGAACATTCTGAACACCCTGAGATTACCAACATCTAAAAACCATCCCATAGCTTCCTTTAACGTTAGAATGCCAACCTGCTCCTACCACCCTGCTCAGATGCACAATGCAGAACAAGATACAAATGCCTACTTGTAAGGTTTTATTTATGGCTTTATTCCCGGTGTCCAGTTGAATGGACTAGTTGACTATGGTTGAAAAAGAAAATAAAACTGAAACTTCTTAATATGGATTTTGCCCATTGCTGTTATATATTAGTAATTCAATATTAAGAGGTGGATTGTGAATAAAGAGCATGGTGTAAAACATTGGGGAGCAGGAGAGGTGGCTTGTTTGCTAACAGTGTTCTTTCTGCTGCTTCAGGGGACCCAGATTTGGTTCTTAGTACCTGTGTCGGGTTGTCCACACTGCCTGCAAGTCTAGTTCTGGAGATCCACCAACTTCTGGCCCCCATGGTACCCATCTGACTGTGCTTATCTATACATATACACATAAATAGGGATCAAAATGTTTTTTTTAAGTAGGATAATCTTTCAGTATAAAACAAAACAGAGAGAAACAAGAATATGAGACAGGAAAGCTGGCATCAGTATGGGAGCTCAGTCTATCTAATGCTCCCTCCACAAAGTCCTGTCGTAATTCCTTATGAAAAGAGATTTAATTTATTTGGGGGTGGTGTGCCCTAACATCTGTGACAGCAAGAGAACAGCTTGGAAAAGTCTATTCTCTCCTTCTGTCATATGGGCCCTGGGGATTGAACTCAGGTTTCCGGGTTTAGCTGCAGACGCCTTTGCCAGCTGACCCTTTTCAGCCCAGCCCTGATCTCCTGAGAACATGGAGCTATGCTTTATAAAAACCATAGGACCAAGAGGTACAGTCAGCCAGCCATCTCTGTGGATTCCCACATACACTCCGGGAACTTACAATGCAGTCAGTTCTGCCAGGAGGTGCATGGCTGTAGCTGGAGGGTGTCCGGCATCCAGAGCTGAGGAATTGCTCCAAAAAGTCTATGTTCTACTTTCTGACCTGTTTCTGCCTGAGAAGTCCGAACAGTTCTTCTTTCTCCATTCATTTGTGTTTACTGTACATTTTGATAGCCAACCTGAGAATGATCTACATCTTATTCTTTCCTGGATGTTCTTGGTGTAGAGTTCATTTCATGGTTCTGTTGAACTGATCTGCAAACATTAAAACAAATAGTTGCCTGCTGCCATTTGTAAGAATTCTCAGTTAGCCAAAGTGGTGGTGCGTGCCTCTAATCCCAGGAGGCAAAGGCAGGTGGATCTCTGTGAGTTCGAGGCCAGCCTGGTCTACAAAGCAAATCCTCGACAGTCAAGGCTACACAGAGAAACCTTGTCTCAAAAGACAAACAAAACAAAACAGATTTCTGATTTAACACTGAAAATAATTGCTATTAAAAATATTCTGAAACCACAGGTGTAACTTACTTGTAGAGCACATGTCCAGAACATGAAAACCATTAATTAAAAGAGATAAAGTTGATAGAGAGTAGGGAGAAGGGTGAGAAAGAGGAAAAGCAAAAATGTGTTCTAAGATTCAGACTACTTGGTAGCTTACATATTCAATCCCTTTCTTTGTAGCAGCTAGCCTTTGTAGATTTGATGCAGCCCAAACTTCATTTCTTGATAAGCCTTTGTATATTAATTGACTAACTCAGAGCCCATATCTGGATGTTGCTATAGTTCTGACCTACGACTTCTGAATGGAGGGTCATCTTCTCCCTTTATTTGATGGTTCAAATGATTTTGTTTCATTTCAAAGCATGATCCTCTCCTATGTGTGGCTCAGATTTCATCTTTAATTTTTAGGCTCCTGGATGGCATTGAACAATCCAACAATACTACATAGAAATAACAAAATAACAGCCCAACAGTTGAGCTCATAAACCTGAGTGAGACTCACCCATCTCTATGTCTATGGCACTCTATGTCTAGAAGCTACCTTAGAGGGGGCCCACTCATTCTCTGAGTTCCCTTTCTCCATGATGAAGGCAGGAACTGCAGGCTGCAATGATTAAATGTGTAAATGTGTAAAAATATTGAATGAGGAAAAAGCTCTCAGGAAAAGCTTGGCCCAAACTGAGCGTTCAGTCCACAGAAGCTGCTACTACTATTGCCTTCCTTCTCTGGTCTGAGAAACTAAGGATTGTAGACAGATGCTTAGAGTCTCCCTGCTCACTGTTACAATCTCTCATTCCTAATGTTTGGGGATTTTAATCATTTACATGAGTGGGTCCTCTGTGCCAGGAAAGTCCTTCTCCTTCACCTCCCTCCTGCATTTGTCACTGATCACTCACTGACTCAGCCACACATTCAGTCATTCATCAACTGTGTGCTGCTTAGGTTGGGCTCAGGTCTCGGGAAGAACAACAGTGGGAGCAAGTAACTCAAATATGGCCTTCTGGAGTTCCTCAAGGGATGGCACTGGAGAAAGAGCAAACAATTGCAAGCACAAATGGTGCCTCAAATACACTTTCATGTTATGAGCATGCACAGTGTGACTTGATTGCTCCCATGAACTCAGATATATCCTTGGAGAAGCAAAATAGAGGTAAGATTTAAAGCAAGAGTAGGAAGTTCTTAAGTCAAGCTTGGGAGGAAGACACTCATAGCAGAGGAACCAGCATGTGTAAAATTTTTAGGGCTAATCTTTGACTCTCATCTCAAAATTAACTTCCCTGGAGATGTATCACTTCTCTGGTCACTGGTCCTCCAGACTGGATCAGAACCTTGTCCATTTAGGCTCTTCATAGCATCTGTACTTTGTTTTCATATCTTTTGCCAGGAGGCTGTAATCTTGTTAGCTTGTTTTTCTGTCTCTCCATCTTTTATAAATACCATGAAAGCACAAGCCACAGGCATACTGAAATTTTATTCCAGTGCCAACCTGCTGCTCAAGCCAAACCTTCCGCTCCATTCACTGAGAAATTGTGTGCTTATGCCCTCCTTTCAGGGTTAGTTAGTGTTGTGCTAATTGGTTTTCTATAATCGTATTTTTCTTACCATGACATGTCACATCAAGGTTACTTGATGATCCAGAATCTTCTAGATCTTCATCCACTGCATCCACTGAAGGAGCTTCCAACTATTTTCTGGGACAAGATTACCCAAATACCCCAGTACTGCTGAAGACAGAACAGCCATAAGCCCTATCAGTGAACAGATCACAATCTATTGCAGGGGTTCTTAACATTCCTCATGCCGTGACCCTTTAGTATAGTTCCTCATGTGTGGTGAACCCCAACCAGAAAAGCATTTTTCATTGTTAATTCATAACTGTAATTGTGCTACTGTTATGAATCATAAAATAAATATCTGGTATGCTGGATATCCAAAGTGAGACTCCTGTGAAAATGTGGTTGGACCCGCAAAGAGGTCATGATCCACAGGTTGAGGACCGATGACCTAATGGATCAAACACACACACATACACACACACACACACACACACACACACACACACACACACACACACACAAGCAGATTTATAAACACCATAAAACTGTAGGCTTTTCAAAGCTAAAAAAGATGTTGAAGTTCATTTAAACCATGATACCCATTTCATAGAGGATCAAAAGATCACGACAGGCCTTTCCACTCTACTAGTCCACTGAAAGACACCCTTCAAAGAAGTTTCTGAATGCATTCAGCACACACCTGTGAGAACAAGACTAATGAAAGAGCCAGTTTAGCCGTCCTTTCCTTCAAACTGAACAAAGCTCTTATCACAACTGTTGTTTTGGGTCTTAATGGGACGGCCTATTTCTAATCCTAAACTGCCTTTATCAGTTAGTCACAGTGACTTCTGATAGACTGAAGGAGGAACCAAGACAGAGAGAAGATACTTTAATGTGTAGAAAGTTCTGGAAATCTCCATACGGTATAGCTTTTACCTAGAATCTGAACTGAAAGGTCAGCATGATGCATCCGAGAAGCTCAATATATCTGCATCACAAAGGAAGCAGTAAAACGAATTATTCAAGGAGGAAGAAAGGACTAGACACCACTACCAGGGAGGATAATGAACTCCGTAGTACACACATCCCCCTTTAACCATCTCTCAGCTCACTCCACAGGCTATTCAACAGTCAAGCTTGCCAAGCAGACTTTCTGTTCTCCCAAACATGGTCTCATTCCTTCAAGTCTCGGTTTCTGTAATTTGCCTGATTGAAGAACTTGGCTGAGCAAAAGCATCATCAGAGATGATTTCTCTTGTTGCAAATTCAAAAGGCTTCGGTGCACAGCACAAACGATCCATTAGCGGCCATTGTCTGGAGTTCAGGAAAACACCTTCTGCAGCATTGTGCACTAATGTGTGTGGCTTTTTCTCCCTCTTTCTTCATCTATGGGGGAAGCACGCCTCCCAACATATAGAATGACTTACTTTTTCAGTATGTAGGCATTTTATGTATGATTAACTATAGTTGGGGAAAACTGTCAATCTTCAAAGCTTCTCAAAGTGTTCTCACAAAATGGCAGGATCGAGTTCCAAGAGACTGAGAAAAGCTGCCATAATTCTGAGTTTATCAAAAAACTTAGATCAGATAAAAATCACTAGAGAGAAAAAGGATAACTAAGTATTTGCTGTGCATAGCAAAATATTTTCAGAAGACAGAATCAAACCCTGACTTTCCAGTTTTCTCACTTGCAGCTCTATTCTAAAAGTAGAGATCAACGAGTAAGAATATGCTGAAAAACAACAGAATGGAAGCACTCACAGGATCTGGCCCGAGAGCTCAGATAAAGCATAGTAATCAAGGCAGATTAACAACTGGTCTAAAGAGAGACAAAAGGCTGAATGAACAGAATAAGGAGTCAAAAATAGATAAAAAATATATGATATATGCATAACTGATTTTCAATAAAAGTTAAAGCTAACAGTTCTGCATTATCTGTGTAACACATGGTATCAAACCAAATGGATTTCCAGAAAGAAAAAAAGAAACTAAAATTCTCTCATTATATTTAAAACAGATAAAACTACAAAAAGGAGTAGAAAGGAATTAAGTGATCTTAGATTAGGCAATAACACACTCAATGACTTCAACACCTCCAAAATCTTCTGCCTTTTAGTCATTTCCAATAACATGAACACACTTGCAGAACTATATTCTACCCAAAGCCTAAGATATAAAGCATCTAAGAACTCCCCAAAACTCAAGAAAAACAACCAACCTACTTTTACTTGGGAAAAACAGCTGTACTGACTTCACCAGAGAAACAGGATGAAGTCAGTACGTAAGTAATGGAAAGACACTGGGAATCATTTTTCATTAAGAAATGCAAGATGATGTCAGAAACACAATTGCATGTAATTGAATTGCTTGCGTTTTTGTGCTGGTGAGCTGTTCAGTGACTGAGACTCTGGTGAGGACCTAAAACTGAAAAATAATTCTGGAAAATAGTTAAGCCATTTTTTTAAAAAAAATTAATATATACCATACGACTCAACATTTCCATATCTAGACATTAGTGCAAGGAAAATGAAATCTTAGGTCTGTACAAAGACTGTACATAACTGTTTATGGTCGTATTTTTTTAAATAAATACAAACTTGCAAGCAAGCCACCACTATCGATCGACAGCTGAATGAATAAGCAAATTATGTGAAATGCCTTTAGTGCCGTGCTTCCCAATCTTAACGCTGTGACCCTTTAATACAGTTCCCCGTTTTGTGGGGACCTCCGACCATAAAATTAATTTGTTGCTACTTCATAACTGTAATTTTGCTACTGTTATGAATCATAATGTAAATATCTGATAAGCAGGATATGTGATATGTGACCCCTGTGGCAGGGTCACTCAGTCCCCCAAGAATCACTGTTATAGTGAGATAACAAGAACTAAACCAAAGCCATCTGAGTGAGCAGGTGTTATGTAATGATGCTTAATGAAAGCAGACAGACATAAGGGATACTCAGTCTGGACCCAGCTACTCGAATTTCTAGTAAATCTAAAGTAATCTGTAGTGATGAAAGAAAGCAAAGAAACTGTTGCCTGGAGAAAGAAAATCTGAAAAGGCAAAAGGACATAAGAAAATTTGGGAGCGTTAGAGATATCACAGTCATTATCATGATTGTGGTGATCATATCTAGAGTATATAAATATGTCAAAACATCAAACTGAGCCTTCTAAGTGTGTGCAACCTATTGTATGTCAACCATACTTCAGCAAGACTATTAAGACAAAAAGAAAGCACAGTATATAATGAAGTTGGAAGATGGTATTTCAGCGCTGACACAGCGAAGAAATTCTAATACCAAGCACAGCATATCAAATAGAACAGCTTCCCAGAAGTTGTATTGCTGAGAAAACAATCTCAGTGCAGGTCAGCTCTTCAAGGAGCGTTCACACACTCACTATGTTCAAGACTCTGTCCTAGGCACAACCATATGAAATGGGTTAGGTTAGTAAGACAGACAAAGACATGACACTACCCTTTAAGGTAATTTAGAGTACGGGCTGGTAGAGGTTTGCACAAAATGCTCTGGAAGGACAGCGAAAGTGGGTTAAACCTACCAAGGTGTCCAGGGAAGTGCTTCACACAGAACATTCTCCGAGAATAAGAGCTAAGCCAAGAAGAGAGAAGAGTTAGTGTTGCAAGGTAAAGGATCCTGCTAAGCAAAGATGTCATAGTAGCCATAGTCAGAGTGCAAATCCATCACCAATACCTGATAACAGCAATTTGGGGAGAGGGATGCTCAAGCACTCCTGTCCTCCCTTTGACATTTAATGGATTGTCACTAAGAGGTTTCTATAGCTCCAGCTGCATCAGATTAGAGAAGAGGTGAGGTTTCTAATCCTTCAAGAGAACTCTGATAGTCCTACAGTGGTCAACAAAGACCATGTCAGGAGAGCCTAGACTATGTCCTCTGCCCCCATGAGGGAAGGATTTATTCTGGAGACAGAAGAAATTTAGGCTGGCATGGGCAGGCTCCCCTAAAAGACTTGGCAGACCCATTAAGAGACAAAGCCTATGGAGGAGGATATTAGTTGGCTCACTGTTACATAAAATAGGACTGGAAACAGGAGAAGAACACACCCAGTGGCAGAGGCCGTGGTGCGTTCATGGAGAGACATGTCAGCTCTGAGGTAGCTATGAGTAGAACCGGTACAGTACAGTGACTGAGTAGAGCTGGCAATACTAACCAGCCAGCCTTAGATAGGTAAGCACTGGGCATGAACTGTGTTCTGAGAATCAGATGAAGAGATCATTTGAAAGCTGAAGGGACAAAATTCCTGCTGTATTTGTTGGACAAGGAAATCACTTATGTTTCACCTAAAATATCCTTTTTTTTCTAGCTAGTCCCCATTTTTACCGACTTCTCTAACATGGACACGCTGTCTATAAGGTACTTCCCCAAACAGGTGCCACAAACTCAAAATATTCAAAATACCAAATCAAGGAATAATGAATTCATAAGTATTCTAGAACTAGCACTTCCTAACTTACATTAGCCATTCCAAAATGTTAAACACATAAAATAAGAAAATGTTTAAATAAATAAAAATATAACATTCAAAAATAAATTTAATTCAAGAACTAAAATTATAAAAATTCGCATTGTAACTGTAATGGAGTCGCTAAACAAGCCTACACTGCTTAAAGAAATACTAAAGCATAATCTTTGTGTGGATGTCTCTGTGTAGAAGGGAAGTTAGTATCTCTGACTGAAAATTATAACTCAATTTTAGACTGGTGATGGCAACACTTGGCTCAAAGTATTGTTTTGGTTTGGTTTGGTTTTGGTTTTCAAGACAAGGTCTCTTTGTGTAACAGCCCTGGCTGTCCTAGAACTGCCTTTGTAGGCCAGGCTGGCAACAAACTCACAGAGATCTGTCTGTCCCTGCCCCCTGAGTGCTGGGATTAAAGCTGTGCGTCAACACTGCCTATCTCAAAGTAAAGTGCAAAGAGATACAAACTTCAACCTGCACCTCCCAGGAACCAAAGACCTGAGCTACTCCTAAGGACCACATGTCAATTCAGCTGAAACTCATGACAATTGTAGGGCTGCTACAAGGAAATTTAGTCCCCTATACATCGATACATCATAAGCCAGGCCAAGTATCCTGGCTGCTAAAGAGGACGGAAATGCATGTTACAAAGCTTTCCCATGATTCTTTGCATTTTCTCCCTGTGGAAACAGGTATTTACAAGCTGCCTGTGCTAAAGGGGTCCTTGATTTTTCCCTACTGAGTGAAGCTGAAAACCATAGTTTCTACTGATGGAAATTAAAACTCAAACAATGAAGGTAATTGTCACGCATTTAATTTGAAGTGTTAGCATGTGACAGAGAATTCTTGTATTCATGTAGAACATGCTGAAACATAGAAAGACCCAATAAATGATAGTTACATGATTAAAAAAGGACAAAAATTTAAAAGCCGGAGTTGTCAAATGGTGACGGTAGCGGCTACAGATCCTGGTTACCTTCGTCCTTATCCTCTCATCTTCCTCCACCACAGTATACCTCTGTATACTACCTCAGAGAAAGTGAAAACTTAGCCTGACCACATAAGCTATCTGATTTCTGTCTCTCCAAGTGAATCAAGTGACTCCCCATACCAAGAACAACTCAAACATAAAGCAAATGTTGTCATTGAATACGATAGGCTAATTTTTCACTAGCAGAGCCAAAAAGCAGAAGAAAAACACCGAGTGCGTACAGCAGGTGAAGGATGCAGTGACCTGCTCAAAGCAAAACATGTGTTTGTTTTACTAGCACCTCAGTTTGCTTCCTTCTCATACAGCCAATTAAAATTTCCTGAATGCTGTGTGCGTCCCCTAGGTGAGACTTTCATGCCTGTATAAGAACTGTTTAAATACTCCATAGGATGATCGATATAGGACAGATACCCACACGGGTCCAGGACTGACAGCAGTTGGAAGACTGGGGGTCAGTAGCAGGTTTTTTTCTAATATAACTGGAAAGCCCTTCGGCTTATCCTGCAGCCATAATATATACTGAGAGTTTTACCTTGGTCTGCATTTTCATGAGCAGCATGCTTACTTAGCCCTAATAATATTTTCTAACATCTCCTGTTGAATATTTTATAAACACAATGTGTGAGGTTTAGATGAGCTGAAACATGCTCGTCCCTTACATCTGTCAGAGTCTTTAATAAAAATATCCACAATTCATTTCTGAGATCAGAATTTCATGAGAGGGAACACTTTTGTGTGCTAAAATACTGATTTGGAATTGTCTTTGAGGAGCTGGGGGACCATTACAGCAATCAAACCCAGGAATTATATGCAGCCACTCTGTTTAGTGTATATTGCCTCTAAATGAAATCATCTGAGGAAAGAGTTTGTGTAGCCTTCACTTGATGCTCAAGTTCAATCATCATGTTAGAAAGAGGGTCTGAATTTTTCTCCAGTCAGAGCATGAACATGTTTCGTAGAATTACAGAGGGTCTGAAGCACCAAGTCCACTGACTGATGTGGTATTTTTATTCGGAATGGCAAGAGGAAATGGCACCTCCCCTGTGAGCTTGCTAAATCACAGAAGCCCGGGGCGTGAGTCCTTACAAGTGAAGATATTATCAAAGTGTAGCATCTTCTACAGTCATACATTAAAGGAAAGGGCCTTCCATTGTTCCTCACTTACCGTTCACGGCTACATCCCAGGCAATTTAGGATGTAAATGAAAGACTAAAGAACTAAATGCCAAATTACAATTTCCATGCTCCAATCTCAATGTGCCACTGCTGGATGGGGCTCTTTAATATTCTACAATGCCGGTGACTACTACTCCAAGTGTTGGATATGCAATTTCAATCTCTTTTTCTCTGAGTCTTTGTACCTTTTAGTCTAACAACAAAGAGGAACAAAGATCCTAATTATACCCATAATCATTATTATCTG
Organism: Psammomys obesus; assembly: GCF_907164565.1. Classification (NCBI taxonomy): domain Eukaryota; kingdom Metazoa; phylum Chordata; class Mammalia; order Rodentia; family Muridae; genus Psammomys; species Psammomys obesus. The sequence goes on along the minus strand of NW_026596040.1, from coordinate 30,492,271 downwards.
AAGAAGTTCCCAGTAATTAAATTTTAAAGAAAATTTATTTAATGAGCTTTCTACAGTCACATCCAAGCAATACACATTCAAGTAGATAGTGATTAGTATGAAATAGCACTAATTTGAATGACTTGATAAAAGCTCTCCCTTCACTACTATGTTTTTAATAATTGTGTAATTACATAGAGAATTATTCCTGTAAATATCGCTTGTTTTATATAGAATTGAAGACATGAAGATGTGTTCTATCTGGAACAAATTTCCAATATTTTGAAGCTGTATCTTCTTGTATCAGCTAAAAAGTTAATATGTACGTCTTAATTACCCAAACACACACACTCTGGCATTGGAATATACACCTTTCATTTGCATGACTTGAGAATAAGTGCTTAGCTCAGTTGAAGCAGAGGTAGAAAGAAAATAAAATAAATCTTCACTGAAGGAGAGCATGGTCATTACCAGTGAATGAAAATGAAAAGCATATTTCGGCGAACATCTCCTAATTATCCCATAAGAGAGGCGCCATAATTGGCATAGACTATATGGATATTGTCACGTCTATGTCATTTCCAGTGATTCATGGAGCTTTGGAAATGGTATCATGTAATATTGTGCATTTGTTCTTTTAATTTCAGGGCAAAATAAAATGCTGATCTTAAATACAACTGTAGAAAAAAGAAGTACAGCTCAAAGCAGACCTCATTTATGTGAATATTTTGTGTTTCAAGTCTTGTGACTAAGATACCAACAGATATATCATGTATACACAAATGAGACCAGCACAATGAAACAAAGGACCCCCTCAGTAGCTAGGGACTAGGAAGAGCTCTACGCAACAACTAGAAAGGTGGTATAGCCCAAAGCAAATCCTTGCAACCCTCTAGGCCTCGGTCACTTCATCTGTAAAACAAGAAGATTACAGATGAAGTCGAAGGACAGTCTCAACTTCCAACTACAATTTTTCTTAGCGCCAGTAGCTCTGTGAGATATTTGCCTTATTTTTATAAATAGAATCACTTGTTCAATATGCTCCCCTTTTCCTAAAGTGAAAAGCAAAGGAGAACATACCTTTCTCTCAAAATGAGATAGCTGGATTCAACGCATCTAATTCAGTGGTAGCTACAAAAACATTCACTCAACATTGTATTCAATGCACCAACAATACAATCAGGCAGTGCAAAAAGACAAGATAGAACTGGTAATAAGACAGGTCATACAGAAACTACAGATTTAATGTCATGAAAATCAAATGAACTTAAATGGCCCCACTTTTCTGACAGTTATCCAACATTTCTTTCTTACTCAGTTTTTGCTTTGGAGAAAGTAAATGGGTCAGAAGAGTTGATAAGTAGTGGAGATTTCAGTGTGTCTTCATTGACACTTTATCAGGAGGAACTAATTACCCATGTTGTGACCTTTAACCTTCAGAGACAATGCCTTCAATGACTGGAAGTGGGTAAAGAGAACTGGGTGACTGACAGCAATGTTAGGGAGCACCAGCCAGAAAACTCATGTCATCTCAATCCCTTTGAGTGGCCAGAGGAAAGTTTGGCTCTCCTTGCACTAGCATGGAAGATTAGGCGTTGTTTAACTTCTTCTTTTGGTCAACATAATCGCTAGGTTCCTTACTGTTGTCAACCTGGCACAATGGAAATATCTATTCTACATGATGTTCCTAAACTTTGATTCATATTTAGTGGGGAGAGCATTTGTGATCATTTGCCTAGAGAAATACATCTGAGGGCTGTCATCCTCACAGAGGTTGGTCTCTTTGGAGGGCTCATGCGGACTTTCAGGAATCCAGGGGTGAGCCAGCCAAGGAAGGAGTACCTGTGGTGAAACTGCAGAAAGTGTGTCTCCAAATTCATAGCTAGTGTTTTCGCCTAAGTTTAAAAATAATTAAGGCCTTCATTGTAGGCGTGGCCAGCTTGTTAGCTCACTATGGCTCTGATCAAATTGTGAGTTTTGAACCCAGTTAAGCAGCTCGTTTGGACTCTGAAGACTTGCACTATCCAGGAAGTCTCTTTTTGGCATTTTATTTTATTTTTTTAACTTTTATTAATTACACTTTATTCATTTTGTATCCCCCCCATAAGCCCCTCCATCCTCCCCTCCTGGTCCCACCCTCCCCCCCCTTTCTGCATGCATGCCCCTCCCCAAGTCCATTGATAGGGGAGGTCCTCCTCTCCTTCTTTCTGGTCTTAGTCTATCAGTTCTCATCAGAAGTGGCTGCATTGTCAGGGTTCTAGGTTATCTCCACGGATAGTCCTTGGTTGGAGTATGAGTCTCTGGGAAGTTCCCTGTGTTCAAATTATCTTGTTCTGTTGCTTTCTTTGTGGAGTTCCTGTCCTCTGCAGCTCTTACTATTTCTCACTTCTTACATAAAATTCCATTCACTCTGCCCGTCAGTTGGCCATCAGGCTCAGCATCTGCTTTGACAGTCTACACGGCAGAGGCTTTCAGAGGCCCTCTGTGGCAGGTTCTGAGGTTGTTTCCTGTTTTCTTCTGGCTTTCAGTGGCCCTCTGTAGCAGGTTCCTAGGTTGTTTCCTGTTTTCTTTTTCTTCTGATGTCCAGGAAGTCTCTTAAAAGAAGCAAGAAGCTGAGAGATAAGGAGCCTATTAAATCATCCATCCTTCATTAGAGTACATCAAAGAAGGGTTGGTTAAATGTGCTGTCCAATTCAGTAAGATCCTTTTGTGAAATTTTCTTCAGGTGGCATAGAGAATAATATCCTCAAACTTTAACAGACACAAAGAAGCAAATAAACTTCACAAATTCTAACTATTGAGAGTTTCACAGAGTATCTGGTGCTTTGAGTTCACATTTATGAGCTACTTTGTCTTGAATTATATTTAATTTCCTTACACTCAGTAGCTACCACATTTCACATGACTGTCCTAAGTTCATGAATTCACCTTCACATTTAAATGATTTTTTTAATTAAGATGCAAAAAATTAACATATGTCAAAAAGGGTAATTTATTTGAGGATGAAATTGGGATAGAGCTATTTCTTCAACAAATGCATTACTAAAACAAGCAGGATTCGGTTTGAATCACCTTCGGCTTTTCCTGAAGATAAAACAAGCCAATTCAAAAGGAAGAAGGATCCCAAAGATAAGTTTGACAGTGATTCATTGTGAATCTAAGGAGGCTCCCTTTTCCTGTCTGATTTTATTTTCTATGGCCATGATGTGTGAGAAAAATGCTTGTGCAGAAAAAAATAAAAACGGAAGAAAATGGATTTTGATTAGTAAGGAAATGATCCTGATTGTGTTTCCAGTGCGTCTCATTCTTCAGCTTCCCTTTCAAATGCCTTTTCTTTCATGTCCTGCGCTCCCCACACAGCTAATGTAGCCTAATTTGTTGGTTCTGCTTTCAGGGCGAGCATTCACCATCTCTTACCTGCACTCCTCCCCCACTTTAATATTCCACGAGCTTTTGATGCTGGTGGTTATTTAGATATGCTTTTTGTGAAGTCCCCGAGATGGAAATGACACCTTTCTTCCTTCTCATCAAGGTACTTAAAAGCACATTCAGCTTCATTCGGTTCAATTGTGTCTTCACTAAGCAACCTACTATGTGCTGGACAGCTGGCTAGTCACCAACAGCAGGAATTCCAGAGTGGGCTGACTCTTTGTAATGCCGTTTTCTGTAGACAGTCTTTCCTTCTGCTACCTCGTTTCTCTTAATGCCACCATAGACTTTTGAATAAACGGCGTCTTAGACCAGTTGGTAAGAAACCGTGTCGTTGTTAACCAAACAGTGGACTTTGACTGTGCAGTGTGCCCAAAGACCAGAACAGTACACAGTTAACCCCACATCTGACTGTGGCAGCTCAGTCGGCTGGCATTTAATTAGTTAATAAACAGACCGTTTCGTTGAGCGGATGCATTAGCATCTAACACCGGCTGGCAGACGAGCCTTCTTGATTGATTAAAATATACATTTAAATATATTCCCTTAATTTATATCAGTTGCAAAGTGAGGCAGTTATCTTTATAACTGAGAGCATTAGCGTAAATTATTTAGTATCTTCATTTTAATTTGCACCATATTATAATATCTGTCTTGATCGCAGAACTAAATAAATCATCGGTCCCAAATTATAAGCATATCTTGAGTCCTGAGGTGTTTACAGAGCATTTCCTGTCTTTGCTTCATAATTTTTCCAAAAGGGCTGAAACACTAAGAAATATTAATAGGCTTCTTAAGCAGAGATAATATGCTTTTTACAACTCTGTGTCTGTTTCCCTGAGAATGAAAAGCTTGGGATCTGGTCCATAAACATTTTAATGTTTTCTCGCAAGCTGAAAATGGGTAATAGTCCTAGTTGTCTTAAGATGTAAGGAGGTTTTAGGTTACTATCACTGGCTGATTTTGTTTGTTCTTAATGACTGTGGAAATGTTTCCATCACACATCACTTACTAGAACAGATTATGTAACTGGCTTTGTACATGGTCCCTGGATCCAACGGCATAAAGGAAACAAGATTTACCAGTATCCATGTGACAAGGATGCGAGGTATCTACAAGAGCTGAGCTAAATGTAACGGAAACAGCTATTTGTACAAATAGATGTGAAGAAACCATTTGCAAACTAATTTTGCTGATAATAAAATATATGTTGACTACTCAAAATATAGAAAAGTAGAAGAAAAAAATTCAGTTTCTTATAATAGCACTATTCAAAGGTGTACCACTAGTGATATTCTCGTGGTACCAACCAGTCCCCGTAACTCAAGGTTCTGAAAATTCTCCAAACAGTCCTAGTGGCTGATGCCCCAGTATTTAAATATACTGATTGGGTTATATCAAGTTCAAACTGTGGCATAAAATTGTTTGGGGAGTCAGCTGTCTTCATTTGCTTACACATGACTACGTTTGTCCTGTGATGTCATGGACGAGCAGGGAGAGGAGAAAGTGCACTGCTTAAAACTTAAAATATTATAGGACCTTTCACAGAATTTTTGCTGATGTTCATTCTTGATATTGTAAAATTGCTGGAAGTGTCTGTGTTTATCTCTGTGTGTGAGAGAGAGAAAGAGACAGACACAGAGAGACTAAGATTTGTTTCAATGTGGTCAAGAGACAGACAGACACAGATAGAGAGAGAGAGACTGAAAAAGGGAGAGTAAGAGAAAGATTTTCATGTGGTCAACCTAAAATATACTAGATAATTGGAATAGAATTGAAAAAGTGAAGAAAGTAAAAACTGTGGGAAGCCTGCTATCACCATATCTCCTTTATAAGAAGGGGCTAATCTAATAACCAAGAAATTATATAGCCAATATGATTATAGTTAAGGGAAATTGCCACAGTAGCGCAGCTTTATGACACACACACACACCATCCTCCAAAGCAAAGTTAACTCTAAGTTGTTCCCAGTCACGTGGGAATCTTGCCCTGGAAATCTATGAGTAGCTCTTGGCAGTGGCTAAAGTCTCCATTCAGAGTCTAGCAATGGGGGTCTCTTCACTATGCTCACTGATGCTTAACTTTTCTAATATGGCTCATTTCGCAGATGAAACTGTAGTACTGAAGTGACCGTTACTGATTTTCTTCGACTTTTCCAGTGAAATTTGTATCTAATTAGCATTCAGTTGTTTCCTTAAGTTGCCCTGTGAGCACCGTAAAGATTAATATCAGCAACAATTACCAACGCTTTTGCATTCAAAACGACTGGCCAGGACCGAAGGCATTTTTTGAGGTAGATGTAGTTTGATAAAGGATATCTGAAAAGTTAGTCCTTGAAAAGGACTTAATGAACTGAAAGATTTGACTTAAACTATACTGCCAATTGCTGTATTCTCATCGTCTATTGAGGTTCAACCATATACAGGCTACTAGGTCCGTCTGACACAGGCTGGTCCTTCTAAAAGCTCTTTGTGCTCTTAATGTGTAACAACTAAAAGAAAATGTTTAATTTGGAACTTGTCTGAATTATGTGAAAAATAAAATTCTAAAGATCTCAAATCATAGATTTTTCTCTCTGGTATTGAAGTGCCAGCATACAATAGACTATTACAAAGTTTAAAGTTAAAACTCAAGTATAATAGTATGAACTGTCTAATGTCAAGGTAGGTAACTCCATAAAAGTCACTGTAGACTGATATTGGCTTCAAATTTATAAGTTCTTTTGAACCTTATTTACTTAGTATTTCATCTGTCCATTAGAAGCCCATCAAGAAACAGAAACCACACAAGAATTTGAACATGGATTAGCTATATATCAACACAGAGTTGAAATAACATGAAAATAACCAGTAAGAAGGCAGACAAATGACGAAAGATACAAGAGTGACAGATACAAATGCAAGCCTCTTGATAGGATTGAGGTGGAGGACCCAACGAAGGTCTCTACCCAAGAGACACACACCTCAGTGATGGGGTGAGTCTGTGGCTTACTAGACGGACAGAAGCAGCTGAGAACCCAGGCAGACAGGACTTGCTGGAAGCCTGACCTCTAGAGGAAACCAACACAGGCAGTTATCAGGTTATTGACCTTCAATGTGGGATGGGGCCTGAATCCGTCTTCTTGCTGGTAGGACTCAGCACTTGTCTATGGAGGCATCAAAAGGTATCACAGTGAAATCACTGTGCTACCTTGCTGCTCAGGTTAAGCAGAAGAAAGTTGGATATGGAAGAGCCTTCTTCGGCAGAATAGGCAGTGGAGAGTTTGGCAGGTAAGACCCACTAGAACACAGGGTGCAAACCCCCTTTCCTTCCAATGTCACTCAAGTACCCATCATATGACAACACATATTGTGTGAATTTACCCCTATTATTAAAGCAGCAGGCAAAGAAGGTCCTACTTTGAGCTGGAGGGGAATACAATTGTATGTGGCTGGCTTGGCTTTCATGAGTGGGTCTTCAATGCACTATAGCTATAGTTTATCCTCGCTGCTAAAGTGAGAATATTATAATTGTCCATTTCTCCATATAAGGTCACATTTGCTGCAGGCTTTCGTTATTCACTCCTTTAACAAATATCTCTGGAAGGATCTTTGTTAAGCCTATCCTCAAAAAGTCGGGAATAAAAGAAATACATGTGTAATAGAGTCCATAAAAGAATAACTATAAAGTTGATAGAGAAGAAAGTGGAAAGTCAGTTAAATGCAATGAGCTTAGCAAGACATCAGAGGTGTGTGAGCATAGTGCCCAGGAACCAGAAAGATGTTAAACTAATCCCAGTTAGAGGAAGACTGAAAAGGGCCAAGACCCTGGCAAGAAGGCAACATCATGCTGCGTCTTGGACTGGAAGTGTTACAGAAGTTAGGCACCCTTCTTTCTATGGGTAGAGTGCAGGCCCTAAAGTTCCAGTTCCTAAAGAGCTTCTGGCTGAAGAGCCAACAGCTCCCCAAGGCTGGAACTTCCAATTAAGCCAACACCAAATTAAGAATTTACTTTCTGATTTAAAGAAGAAGAAGAAGAAGAAATATAAGACTTGACTCTAAGAATTAACATCTCTCTGTTACCTCAACCAGTTTTTAAATTTGCTGTTTTGATTTGTCATCTTGAATATCTGAAGATGATGAAATTAAATTCTTGAATCTGAACTTGATCAGACTGAAAGAGAATAAAAATTATTTTTATTAATTAATTCAATTGACATCTCAGTCATAGACCCCTCCCTCTTTCCTCCCAGTCCCACCCCCCATCCTCCATCCCCTCTCCCCTAATAGGGGAGTCCCCCTACTCAGACATCCTTGCTCATCTATTCACAAAAGAATTGACTTTCACCTTCTCTGTCTTTCTAAAAAACAAACGCGACTCGGGAGCACAACCAACATAATATAGAGATGGTCAGAACATCAGAGCCACATCTTTAGTGAGCTTGCTTTTCACCCAAAGCAAAGAGGAAAAACTACCAGTAGACGATTCAACAAATCACTCATTGGTAGTGATTGAGATTGTCCATGTCTGACCATCTTTTTGCTTCGAACCACACTAGAGGGCAATACAATACCCAATTTTCCAACTAACAAGGGTTTTGTCTTCTCTTATAGATATCTGAGAAGCTGCTTAGAAAAAAAGAGGAGACAAGTCTTTAATGACTGACATTGATTTGCAGAGGTGTTATGTCCTCTGAACACAGAGATGGAAGGGGAAGTTCTTGACTGCAGAGCCTGGACATCATGTCCTAAAGAAAATGCCTTTCTACCTCAGGCAAGTGCTGGCTCTAACATGTCTGCATGGTTCTACTGAGGTTCAGCAGACTGATTGTAGATGGCTAGAGAGAGAGATCAACATGGAAGAGCACGTGCTCTTCTTGCAGAGAATTAGCATTTGGACCCGAGCAAGCACTGGTAACCAACTGCCTGTAGCTCCAACTCTGCTATCTGATGCTGTCTTCTGGTCTTCAAAGGCACCAGAACTTATATGCACATACACACATGGACACACATACACACGCACTATCGAAAATAATTTTAAAAATTAATTAAATAGATGGCTTAAAATGAGTAAGCAACTGAATGTGTTGGATCACACCCTTAATTCACACATGTAGCAGAGGGAGGCAGATGGGTTTCTGTGAGTCCCAGGACAGTCAGAACTATATAGTGAGACCCTATTTCAAAAAAATGAAATCATTAATTAATTAGTAAAATGACTGTAATGGTCTGTGGGGTTCAAAGTTAGTTTGACCTAGGGGTAGAGTAAGCAGTCATTTAAATGGCACTGATTAAAAACTGACTTTCTGTTTATGAAAAATACCTCATAATGTCTCAATGACCTACTTTATTTCCTGGCATTTTATCTACTCTTCCTCGTCTTTCTGTACTTTTTATAAATGTTGATTGATTTACTATTTCAAAAGCCGTTCACTACAGTGGGTGCTATATACTCCTTTAAGATCTTAAATTGACCCATCACTTGCCACTGGGACTTTAGTTAAGATTCTGCCTGAAAAGGGTCTTTTAAGTGCTTGTATGAGCTAGTCGGTGTCTAGTTGGCTAGTTAGCTAATGTTTCACCTCCATTGTTAACTTGACTGAATTGAGAAGGACAGGATTTTATACGAACTACAACTTTAGGTTTATCTGTGAGGATATTTCAAAAAAGGATTAGCTATGGAGGGAGGGGATAGCCACCTTGTATATGGATGACTCTATCCAATATGCTGAGGAGACAGATAGGATAAATGTGGGAGAGGTGGATTACTAAATCACCAATGACCCAAACCAGTCAACCAGGGACTGAAGCCTCAGAAACCGTAAGTCCAAATTAAACTTTCCTGAGTAGTTTTTTCAGATACTTTGTCACAGACACTCTGACAGAGACCCACTGTTCTAAGCACATTATATACCTCATTTCACGTTTTCTGAAAATTAAATCCTCTTCTAAAATGAGTAACCGCTCCTAGTGCTTTCCAAAACAGAAAATGGAGATGGAAAAAAATATAAAGCATTGCCAAGAAAACACAGCTAGTGAAGTTTGAAGTCTGATGTAGTACCAAGGTCAGTCTGATGTGCAACCCTACAATCGAAGCACATTTTTCAGGTCTCCTAACAAATTCCTGCTCACCTCAGAGAATTGCATATGTTTTTGCTATCTGTGCTCTTGTTTCTGTAAACTTGGGTGAAGTTTGGAGATTCAGAAGATACAGTATAGGATGCAGAAAGTCTCTTCAAGTGGTCCTTGCATAATAAGTGTACGGTATTTGGAGAGGCTGCTGGAAATCATGGGAAGAGGCTCAAAAACTAACAGTGAAGCAAGCTCTTGGCACCATCATGCATTCATATACCTTTGTTTATCTCTCTGCACAACCTTTCTTTCTAGCGGCCCACAACTTCCTCCATACATAGTCTTGACACCTCTATCTCAAGATATACTCACTATGAATGCATAATCTTTATTTGTAAACTCATCAATTTGATAGGAATTCTGCACAGAAAAAGAAAACTAACTTCTAAAGCACCTACTAAGTGTTAGATATAGTGGCCTTTACTGTAGGTGTGAGTTGCATGGATTCTAAAGCATCCATCTTCTATTTGTGTGTCAGTGCCTCAAAAGAGGGTGTTGCTCACTCACAATCAACTTTATCTGGTCACTGGTGTTATTCTCTGTGAACTGTTTGGAACAGAATGCAGGCTGAGAACGGCATCTACTTATGATGATTTAGCTGAAGAAGCGTAAGACTTTTTAATAATGGAACTCCACTCAGGCACATTCTCTCCCGTGATGATATTTATGACACTTGATGTAGCAAAGGAAGATGACTCCGGAGAGAGGCAACACTGGAGTGGGACATGGAACAAAGAGCTGGAAAGGCTGGTATTTGTACAGAATGCATGCCTAAGAAAGAAGCCCACGTGCTGTGTGATACATGACTTTTTGCTGTATACTAAGTCATCAGAGAGCTTGTAGAAGGAGATTTTTGTCCTTAGGAAGCAATTTTCAGTCAAGTTCCAAAATAATGTCAAATAATTATCTTTTTAAATACATGTTTATGTATTGTAATTAACTTTAGAATCGGCATTTCTAATCCCCAGTGCCTAAGAAATTCCCTGGTAGTAAGTTAGTTATTTAGGGAAGGGCATTCATTCTGGGCCTGTAAATTTTATTTAAAATTGAGCCGTCTTCCTGCTGTTTGTTTAACAGTCCCTGTGTTCTTTGCTGGAAAGCAATGCATCTCCCTAAATGCACCTAACTCACTACTAGAGAGCAAGTTGGATACAGAGGCCTCCGTATGCAATATCAAGAAGGGATTTGTAGACATGAACACATGCCCAGAGTGCAGGATTTCGTTCATAGCCGAGATGTATGTGATTTCTGCCTTCTGGAGTTTCTCAGCCTAGTTTAACACCCCTTCCACAGAGAGCATGACTCGGAGCTTGCTTAGAGGGTTGGCAAACAGAAAGTCGCCATAACTGCTCCCATTTGAGGGGGGGGCGGTGCTTAACCATAAGTTAATAAAGCTAGGCATGGTGGCATGCACCTGTATGCTCCATTACTCAAGTGACAAAGCAGGAGGATGGCAAGTTCAAGGCCAGCTTGAGCTACAGAATGACTTTAATGCCATCTTGAACTACACAGCAAGATTCTGTCTCAAAATGGTCTCTGTGTGTGTCTGTATACATGTACATATATGAATCACCTAACAGAGGTAGAGATTAGAAGCTATTGGGTAATTCTAATTTCCTGGGCCCATTGGGGTGACACACATGTAGAATAAGAGAGAAGTTGAAGAAGAAGGATGAAACATGATTTGAGGGATGCCCTCAAGTCCTGGGTTCCTTCCCCTACCCTCCCTTTCTTTTTCCTAGTCATTTGTCTTACCTTCTAAATTGTTTCCCACAAATAGTCATTCCTTTGGTTAAATTCCCTCTCCCAAGTGTCTGTGATGCAGTGTAAGGGCTTTCTCTCTGTCATGGGATCCTGAGTTAGCCTGCATCTGCTTCTTCTGTATTAGATCCAGGGCTCCTAGCAAGATCCAAACATTAGAGCCAGCTTCACATTACATTTTCAGGTTAAAAATATAGAGGGATGAGTGGCCACACTAGGGAGGGTGGAGCCCACGCTGGGCTCAAAGGCATCTGGAGATAAAGAAGGTACAATGGGGAAACTGTGAAAAAGCAAAGAACTGAATTTCTGGAACAACTGCAGAGGCACCGGACTCTCTGAATTCCATAAAGTATTAGTCTGACTGAGCTTCCAACAACTGCCCATTAGGCCTTAATATGACAGTGTTGCAACCCAGCATCAAGTGACATGAACTCATATCACATTTTACAGAGTGGGTCAGCCATGAAAACAAAGGACAGCCACACGCGTCCCAGCCTACCTTCCTGGACCCTGGGAACCTACAAAACCACATTACAGAATTCAGAAGCTATAACCAATTGTTACGGAAAGAAAATTGAGCCACATGCCGCAGCTCCCTCCCCACCTTCCATCAAATCATAATAGTATCTTTGGCCTAATGTCCCCTGTGAGACGGGTTGCAGTGATTTGTGTAGAAATTCTCACTTGACAAGCAGCTGCGAAAGAAAGCTTGCCGGGATGACAGGCAGAGCAGCGCGCCATCCACCCAATAACTCAGAAACAAAAAGCAAATCAATAGACATAATATTGCAAAACACTGCAGCAGGATAAACACAACTCTCACATCTATTTGATTTTTCTCCCTCATCTGTCAACACAATTGAGAAGTCGCGCTTGCTAATTGTCTTCAATTGGCAGACTCTTCCGACTTTGACTGGAGCCGCGACACTTGGATGTCACAGTCTTCGCGGCTCGTGGTCGCCAGCCTGGCAGCCTTGGAAGCGGCCTCCATTTTGGGCAGGATGCGTTCATCTGCACGACTTCTCTCTGGATGAGGCCTTCTCTCCATTATGCAGTTCTTCTCATCATTAGCACCGACTGAAGGATCTGTGCCATGTTCTCTGTATCCAAAATATTTGAGGGAGGCAAAGAATCCCAGGAAGTCTATGAAAATGCGCCTCTTTTGCCAGCTCGCATTCGCAACTGCCAGACTTCCTTGCATTCAAATTAGATTACCCAGCAGAGAAAGGACAGAGAGACTGGTTTCAAACTAAGCTTTCTTTTGTGACTCTAAAGGGCTATGTTTTCTTTCTTTCTTTTTCTTTCTTCTTTTTAAGTATGCTTGATTTGCTTTCATGAAATGTCAGCCACTGCCCACTCCCTTGTTTACCTCCTGCGAAACTATAATGTCACCATCAAGGCTTCTGCCCCTGGACCCAGAAGACAGGAGCAGTAAATCCCTCCTGTTCCACACACCTAGCACAGCCAGACCACACAAACACTGGCCATATTGACCAAGTGCTGAGAATAGAGGCTCACTGCTCCAGGAACCTGGCACTCCTAGGCTCTAGGAGAGCGCAGGACCCAGGGAATCCTGCTGACTCTGAGACTTGCAGCCACAGTGCTAATTCATCCGGTTTCTTTGGCAATGGTTGCTCAAGTTGTTTTCGCAAGATCCTAAGAGGCAGCTCTACAAGCCTGACATAGAATGCAGGTGTAGAAGGCTTGAGAGGCAAACCAGAAGCGTGCAGCTGTAGCAGCCATGACAAACAGGCTAGCTGACAGGCACTCCATCCCGCCCTTCAAAGACCTTCACGTTAACTGCCAACGGGAGTTGTGTGTGTGCCTGCCTCATTCGGATTTCTCCACCCACAGGCCAGGGGTTGCATCTCCCCCATGTTGCAAGCTGAAGCCTTGAGACAAACTTCCTGTTGGTCTATTCCACTCTCCCCACGCACCACACCGTGCTGGAATTCCAGCCTTTTCTCTTTCTAATTTTGTGTGCCCTTGTAAACCGGCACACACACATACACACATACACACACACCACCACCACCACCACCACCTCCAGCGCCTCCACTGTCCAGTTTCAATTGATAACAATTCATGATTGACTTCCTTCTCTCCTCTTTCCTCTCTCATTGTAGAATCATTGTAAAGCAATTTCCTGACATCGAGTCATTCACAGATTTTTCAGTATCACTCTCTAGGGAGAAACTTAAGTATTATTCCAAGAAACCTCTGACTTCAAAATGGTGTGGAGCTCCCTGGGTTGTGGTCAATACACTGTGCTTAGTCCAGGATGATTAGAACAAAATTAGTAGTTGATTTTCAGGTTGTCTTTCTCCCTGGATGGGAATAAAAAACCCACAAACAAAAGAAATCACCCAGGTCTGTAGGTAGAATCAGCCCACTGAAGAGTGTGTGTGTAAGCCCAGCTTTGACTGGTACCAGCAGTCAAAGGCAAATAATATGGGTTGGCCTGTCTACCGCTTGGCTTGGGGTCGAACACTCAGGATACTGAGGAACAGACTCATTGTCCCTTCAGAAGCAAGATGTGAAACCACCAACAACAACCCTGTCCACAGTCTCGGTTTTCAGGGCTGGCCTCAAAGGCGGTGGGAATCCCAAGCTCTGCTCATTTCCCAGCATCCTGCAGGGCACCTCATGTTTTCACACCACTCACCCAGGCACTCGGTGGTTTTCTTGCCAGAAAACACAGCTTTGGGCTATAAAATTACATCCACTGAAGCAACCCACTGCCCATTTTCATCACATTTCTCAGCTGCAAAAATCATTGTCTCTTTAGACAGTGTTTGTACATTTTCATTGGTAAGTAAGCCACCCTCTGGTTTCATTTTTGGTGGTAAAATAATAGAGAGGAAGAAAAAAAATGCATTTTATGAGGGCTCAAAGTTTTACATTCAGAGCTCGATTCTAACTACAGACTACAGTTTTCCCGGTTGTAATTCCCCTTAAGTTTTACTACATGTCAAACGACTTAGTCATAAAAATCACAGAGTGAAGAAACAACTCTGATACTCTATGCTAAAATAACCATTTCACTGAGTAACTGTGGTTTTTATCTTCGGGCTTTTAGTAGTGTCGGTCCATAGAAGGATAAATAAATAAATACATAAATAAACAAATAAATAAATGTATGTTGTCTTCAGACCTGAGACTCCTGAGAGGGAAAGACAAATCTTTCTGTTTTTAGAAATCACAGATTAAAGGAGGTCACCAATAGGACAATTATTTAAGGAGCCATATCACAGAAAAAGAGCAAGACAATTCTCTGAGGGGTTCTAGTGGCCAAGGGACTATAAAGTAGCCCTGGGAGCTGATACCCAGCTCCTAAGTTCTCTGAGGCTAAGATTATCAGATGGTAAAATACACATGCTTTGTTCAGTTCCATTTCAGATCGACAACGAATATTGCTGCAGAGTAAAACTGTCCTGAATATTGCAGAGTAAGTCTATCCTTAAGTAACTCTCATTGTTTACCTGAAATTCAAGTTCAAATGGAAGTTAAACATTTTCATTTGCTAAACCTTGCAAACCAGGGGCTTATCATACCCAGAGGCTCACATTCTCATTGGGAACTGTACCCTCCAGTGTTCAGTGGAAACAAAGGGATAAAAGCAAATCCTGAATCTACCCTTCTTCTCAACCAGGAGTGATCCCATCACGTACATGAGAACAGTCAGACTGCTGGCCCAGTGATTATTCATAAACACCACGCTCAACAGAGAACATAAATTCATAGCCAAAATCTAGGGGGAAAAATTCTGATTTAAATATTCATTATTTTCTGTTTAAACCAGAGAGTTCATTATTCCTTGGTTTTAAAGCACTCATACCTGAAAAGGTTAGAATTTAGAGTATGAAAGTTTCTAAAACAAAATTGAATTCCATAGATCTCATAGTCTACTGTAGATGTCCACATTAACTACATGTATGATTCTGTACAGACTGTGCTTATGTGCATAATGTCCTGAGGGGAAAAAAACGTGAAAGAAACTATTTCCTTTGACACTTGGCGTGTGCGTTTGTTTCCCTGTGCTATGTATATTCTGTGTGACTTCATCAAAATTTACACACTTACTTTTGGAGCTTCTGATGTATTGCGAAACAGGGAGTCGTTTTTTGAGCTTTTCTTTCTCTCTTTCTCTTTTAAATCTGCAATTTTTCACACAGTTAATGGAAACCATGCATGGCTGCTCTAATTTTAATAAACACAAAGCATTGTTTAGCCTCATTGAGGAGAACGGTATTGGTGGTGCATCCCTGGGCTTGCGTTTGAAAGACTCAAATGGAAATTGAACCCTCATCAGGGCAGGTGGAAACTGAAAGAGTCTAACCGAATTCTTAGTTTTAATGATAATTTAAATGTTGTCAGGACCCCAGGCAGGGAAGGATAAAGAAACTAACTCCACTGTACTGAGAGTGAATGAGATAATGGGGGGGTACCTGGTGAAATTAAACCTCCGCAGCCTGCTGAGCTAACCCAAACTTGCTAAGCTACTAGAACATTAATGAGTAAGAGATCTTAATTAAATTGTTTGTAATTAACTCTCCCAAGAGTAGGAAGTCTAAAAGTAGCGCGAACCAAAATACCTGTAGCACTTACAGGCAAGAGAAAATGTGATTTTGACACAAGTGACACGCGTGAATACAGGCAGAGTTATATGTATGCCTACGTGTTTTATCAATGCCTACGAATGATGAAGACATCTTGACATTTCTCACACTTTCAGAATGGAAATACTAATTTCTGCAATTTAACTTAAATGGTTCATTTTGTCTGGGTCCAAAAATAATATAGGATGTTTAAATTAAACAGGATAACATTTTCTCTCTAAATGTAATGAGATTTAGATAACCTATAGACTATAAGCCAGATTGATCCAAATGGCAGGAGTGGGACATTGACAAAGGATGGGACAGTGACTGAGAATGTTTACCTACGTATCAAAATTATCTTTGGCTTTTCTGGGGACCAGGGCAGCAATTCTGGTGGCAAATGCACTGTCTAACTCTAGAGGCAGCCTGCAAATATTGGACATGACTCTGAGACAGGTGGACAATAACCCGTCGAGCCAACTACATTTGTACTCTGGTTCATAAATGGCTTATTTTGAGTTCAGGCACGGAGAGGGAAGTGGAGCTGCAGACATGAGAGTTGGCATTTCACTCGAGTAGCTTTCAACTTAGGGGAGTTATGAGCTGGATAAGTAAGACCTTTTGACCAACTGAATTCAGTTTCTTAAAGCTTATTTTCACCTTTGTGTATTTCACATACTGCTATCGATAAGTTGAGCGCTTTTTACATGCGATCGTCTAAATTTGTATGAAATCATAGTGTTCATGAATCTATTCTGTGAGCTATTAGAGCCTAATATGAATCTCAGTTCTCCGGAGTGTGACCTGAGCCATCACAGTGTCTCTGACCTTTAAAATGAGACATACACCTTTAAAATGAGACATACCGTAGCTGCCGTCCCCACTGCTGGCTGGATTCCCCCTTGTGACTGAGGTCACTAGTCCTTACAGACTAGTAAGGGAAAGGTGTGTCCCTGGGAAGCATCTCTTCCATTTATACAGTTGTTACTTTTGTTCTTGAAGGTGTCTTTCACATTATGCACTCGTGTGATGTTAATTCAGGAAAAGCATTCTGCAAGGTTCAAAGCCTCGTTTCACATAGCTGGGAAGTAGCTGGGTCTCAGACAGAAGATGTTGAGGAAGGAACCTCACTGCTCCCCCATTGTCTCTGCTCTGTGATGGGCAATACCCCGACACATCAGATTGGCTACCAGGAAACTGTCCCCAGCTCCTCTTTTCTGTTGTCAAAGGAAACACTCCAAGGGCTTCCCTGAGGCAGAGCTACCATCAGCTTTGTTTACACACTCTCTCAAGGTTCCAGAAGACATGCTTCTCTGTACATACAAGAAGTCTCTCCAGCTTCTTCAGGTCCTTTCTGCCTTCCTTGTCCTTATTTTTCAAAACCAAGTCAGCAGCTGGTCCTCTTCCATGACTTTGTATCCCTGGATTATCTCAACCCTGAGCCTTTGGTTCCTAAGCTCGAAGTATAAGCCTTTTATATTTCTTTTTATTTCTTTGTTTTTTCTCTCATTCTTTTCTTTCTTTTCTGTTTGTGGTGTGTGGGTGTCTACCATGCAGCTGTCTCTTGGAAGCTGTAGGTTGATGCTGGGCATCTTCCTGAATTGTATTCCACTTTATTGATAATTTCAGAGTCTCTCACTGAACCTGAAATTTGCTGCTTTGGCTCCGTTGGCTAGCCAGGAAACTCCGGAAGCCACCGTCTCTGTGTTCCAGAGCTGCAATTACACACTTGTGCTGCTACAGCTGGCTTTTTAAGTGGGCACTGGGGCGGCAGAGGTCTAAACTCTCACAGCAAACACTATCTGCTAAGCCATCTCCCTAGCTAATATTTTGGGTTGTTTTTCAGAGGAGGATTGATTTGCCCCTTTGATTATCCAAACATTAACCAAGATAGTGCACATGCCCCATTCTAAATTGCCTTTCTCTAAGTCGATGAAACAATATTTCTGACTCGATTATGTTGCCAAGATACTGCCCAGCCCCTTCTGTGTACTGCACTTGCCACAGCACCTATCACTGTTGATCATCAATAGCCCTATCCATAGCTTTGGCTCATTTGTATTTAGACATAGTTGTGATGATAATCTTATGTGTCTAGATGGCTGGACCATAGGGTGACTAGATGTACATTTAATGATTATTTTGGATTTAGCTGTGATAATGTTTCTGGATTACGCTGGGTCAGTGGATTAATTAAAGCAAGTTATCCTCCCAGAGTAGATGGGCTTTATATGTTGAAGGCCTCTGTCTTTTCCTACCTTTGGATTCAACTTCAGACAGAATTTTATACCACTGCTCCTCCTGGGTCTCAGACGTTTGAGCTCAGACTTAGAACTATTTCATCAGCTCTCCTTGGTCTTGACACTGCTTCTATCACCACATGAATCAATTCTTCTCTCTCTCTCTCTCTCTCTCTCTCTCTATATATATATATATATATATATATATATATATAATTTGTGTGTGTGTGTATGCTGTGTCTGTGTATGTATGTGTGTGTGTGTGTTATACATGTTTTGTGGTGAACTGTGAATAATACAACACTGTGGGTTTCCTTAGACTTTCACTCAGGTCCTTTATCATTATGGCTGTGACTATATTCCCTGATTGTCTGACTTTTGATCTCATCATTAATTTTTGTGTTTACTTTGTAGGATAAATGTTTGTATGTGGTTATCTACGTGTCTCAAGATTTCCTCTTGCTGTCTGTAGAACTAAACAAAGCACTTCCAACATTTTCTAGTGAGTTGTCATTGCATCAAGCTGGGCCTAGCCTCTAAGAAAAACTTCTCTGTGTAAAACACTAGAATCATAGACCAGACAATTGTCCTGGTCCTCAGAGGTTGCCATTCTTCTGAGTTCTAGCAAAATAATGATTTGAAGTTATAATACAACCATACATACTCTTTTGAGTTTCACCTCTTCTATTGGCTGCTTACAGCTGTTTGCTAGAAGGTGTCTAGTTGAATCGTGTTCCTCCTGAATCAACATACCTCTCGAGTTATATACACGCTCTCAACTTGTTTTGTTGTTGTTGTTGTTTGCCCTTAGTAATACTGATATGATCCTTCTCATAGGTGTCCATTCTGGCTGTGCATACCCATTAGGGTGGTGACAATCTTGGAAAGGCTTTGCAGATTGCATGATGCTTCTGCATTGTTTGTTTGTGTGTTTGTTTGTTTTTCATCTCTTTCAGCACATTTTTCTTCACAGGTTTCATCATCACATTGTGGATTAACCTCTAAACATGAGTAACTTTAAATTGTGTTTTGCTGATTCTCTGCTTTTATTAGTTACTTTTCTTATAATGTTACCAAATATCTGACCAAAAAAAAAAAACTTAAGGACAGGTTTATTTTGGCTCACTGGTCACAGACTGCAGGCCACCGTGATTGGCAAGGCACGGTGGAGAGAATGGCTTGGGCCAGGGTATCAAAAGGAGAGCATCAGTGCTCTACATTTTATTTCTGTTGCTGTGATACAAACACTCTGACTGAAAGCAGCTTGGGAGGAAAAGGTTTATTCGGTTTATGCTTCCAGGTCATGGTCCTTCATTGAGGGGTCAGAAAAGGTACTCAAAGCGGGAACCTGGAGAAAATAACCATGGAGAAGTACTGCTTGCCGGCTTGCTCTTGAGGGTCTATGCCTAGCTCACTTTTTTACACAGCCCAAGACCATCTGCCTAGTATGGGATGGCAAACAGTGGGCAGAACACTCCCATGTCAATCCTTAATCAAGACAGTCACTGACAAAGACAATTTCTCTGTTGAGATCTTCTTCCCACATGACTCTAGTTTGTGTCAAGCTGACAATATTTTATCGAGTTGTTAATTCTTTGAACCCTCTCAACTGGGTGGTGAAATCCACATCCATCAGGGGTCTTACCTCCTTAATTAAACCTCTCTGAAAATACCCAGACAGATTCACTCCAAGGTATCCCTTATCAACACTCCTAATTGTTTCTTAATCCAATCAAGTAGATACTAATTTTAGTCATGTCGCTGTTCTTTAGGGTCAAGAGAAATTATGTATCTAAGGAACCTTCATTTCCAGCTAGAAATGTGGTCAGACTCCCAAGTGGAAAGGAAGTCCGTTGTGGACCCGCTGAGTTTAAGATCTGTGAAAAAGAGACAGAGTGAGTTTCTCTGACATCTTGAAGGACCTACTCCACTTTTCTGGGTTTCAAGGGTGCAGAGAGGGAAGATTTTAAGGACAAAAAGAAGAGCTTCTATGGCTGAAAAGTTGCAGTGCTCACCTTCCCACATCAGCTGCTGACAAACCATTCTAAGATGGGGACTCCTCAAAGAGGAAACAGTCCCTACATACAAAAAAAAAAAAAAAAAAAAAAAAAACCACCGCTAACCACCCACTCCTCATTCCCTTCTCTGGCCGGGGTATAATAATCTACTTGCAATATTTTGACCATATCAGTCCCCCTCCCACCAGGACAGGGGGAGGGGCGGAAAGCCCAAGTTTCATGTGGACCACTATGTCCCAGCTCATGGTGGGTTAGCACTTCTTTGGAACACCTCAAGTTCTGCACCCCTAAAACCAAACCCCAGCCTTTTCCTCAAACCAAATCCCCTTTCAGGTTTCTCAGTTTCTGTCAGCTGCAGCGGCGCAGCTTACATTGCTCGGAAGTGAAGAAGCCTTTTGGGATGCCCTTTGTCTGCAGAGGCAGTCAGCGAGTGCGTCACTTGCAACATCAATACAGGTCAACTTCACCGGCTCCTCTGCTCACCTGGTGCTGTCTCCTTACCTCCCAGACCGTACTTTAGAGTTCTTGATTACCTCCTTGCCTCTTCCCACTGCCTCTTGCAGCTTAGTACTGACAAGAATGGGCAGCAAGTTCCTAAGATTCGTCCTCTTAAGACAGGACTTAAGAGCTTCCACCCAAGCAGCAAGGGGGACTGTAAAGTCTTGGACATTTGAACAGATAACAAACAGCCAGAATTTGTAATGTGAAGTGATGTTTTCTAAAGACAGAAAGGACAACAGTCAATGGCTGAAGTCTAGAATTGTGGCTAGTACATCCTAGACTATTTCAGAATTCAAGTTTATTAGTGCCCTTTAGAACAGTTTCAGTAAATGAAATGAAATGCTGTGAAATGAGTAAAAACCAAAGTCTGATGGACCTCTGGGATGCAGGTCCATGGTAAGGAACACAGGCAATGAGTTTTGAGTGATGGAGAAAGATAAGCATATAGTCTTCTTCATGCAAGTCCAAAATGTACGCTCTGTCTAACACTGCCTCTTTTCAAACAGCTCATGAACCGGAGCACCAGACACAAACCCCCATGCTTGAAATAGATGATCCTAGGGCTGAGGAAGTGATCAGTAGTGAGAATTAGGATTTTAATCTTTGGCACCTACATAAAGAGCTGGGTGTGGTTATCCTGGACACATTAATGGACATTTTAAAGGGTAAAAAAAAAACATCATATACTTGTTATCTTAATAGAATTTTCTTTCTGTGTAGTAATTGAGGGCTCTGTCTCTGTCTCTCTATATCTCTGTCTCTGCCTCTATCTCTGTCTCTCTCTTCCTTTTCTTTTCTTTCTCTTTCCCTCTCTTTTACACACACACACACACACACACACACACCATTGTGATGAAACATCAATTTCTTTTTCCTACCATTTATTGTACTTGAGGATCAAATAAGTAGTAGGAAGCTTTGGGTCTAACAGATTTCTTCATCATTACACTGTTGAAAGCTGAATTACTTGCCCAGGCAATAAAAGAAGGGATTCTTATGGGGGGATACAAAGTGAATAAAGTATAATTAATAAAAAAATAAATTAAAAAAAAAGAAAGAAAAAAAAAAAGAAGGGATTCTTTATAGCCCCCACCTCTGAACTTTGAGAATCCAAGAGTCAGAGTTTGGAATAACACAGCAATTTTCTGTGTTATTCAAGAGATGGAAAATGTTGTGTTACTATTTTTAAACATTTTTTTTTAACTTTAAAGTGTTCCCTCCAACTAAAAGGTAAGGTTTTTGCAATGTCCCCTTGAATCAAGGTGGACCTTTGGGACCACTTTGACTAAGTTATGGTGCCTTTCACTGTTAAGATCTAGCTTTTATTTGGCTATCTTGGGACCCCCTTTTTGCAGAAACTCATGTGTTTGGTTTCATAGCACACCCTGACATCTTTCTCCATCATTGCATTAGGCAGGAAATGATTCTTTGGTCCCTCCACATTAAGTCCTTCTGCCAGCTGAAACCATTCACTGACTTTGTAAATTCAGGGAGCCACAGAACAAAAGCAAGACCTACATGAACATTTTTGGTAAATGACAAGAGAAGAAAAAGAAAAAGAATAGCTAAGCCTTGCTTCAACTCTTGAAGTTGCCAAATCTACAAGATACAATAAAGTAGGCATTGTAGTATGTAAGAAAGTTTAGGGATGGTTAACACACAGGACATACAGCCTGGAAATAAGTGGCAAAGGCCCTGTTGGGAGTAATCAGAGAGGGCAGTGATTCACAAGTTGATGTCTCTGAGCTGGTCTTTAACTGAGCACAGGGGAGATAAAGATGCTCCCTTGGTTTTTTAAATAAAAATAGTGTCAACACCCTCACACTCTTATTTTCCTAGTGATGTAACTAGCCTGTAGTCATAGTAAAAAAAGGATACAGAAAACCTGCTCTGTGTCCTGCTCTGTAGTTTAGGCTCTAGCACCCACTTCATGTGGCATTTTCCTGGTGTAGAGCTCTACCTTCACTCTTCTCCTATTGAACTAACTCCCCCCAATAATTTCATCATGATGTAGCAAATTATAAACCTTATCTCCAAACAAGGTCTCTTTCTGAGGTTGGGGCATTAGGATTTCAACACGTAAAGAGACATAATTCAACCTATAATATAAGCTGGGCCATTTTTTACTAATATGAAAAAATATTATTTCACCATCTTTTCAAAGAAAACTCCGGAGGAGTTAGATAATGTGCAGAAGTCAGAGGTTCTGTGCACTGAGTGTCAATGCCTAAATCTTCCTGCTTGCACCCTGAGCAGCAGAGCTTGTGAGATGTGTATGCACTGTCCTGCCGTCAGGTACTTAGATGTTGGGTCTGCAGAAGGGTGTAGGCTGAAAAGGAGTCTTGGCGTGGCATTTTGAGAGAGGGTTTTTCTTTTTTTTTTTTTTTTTTTTTTTTTTTTTTTTTGGCTAGCATTTCTGTGCTGTGTGGGATGGGAAGCGTTTTTTTTTGTTGTTGTTTTCACTTCCTACATTAACAGTGGCAGGTGCGTAATTATAGAGAACTTCATCCGTCCTTATGTGTCTCTGGTACTCGTGTGTGGTCAAGATGCAATGAAAGCCATACTCTGAACACAAGGGGGCACAAAGTGGCAAAGAATGCAATCCAGGTTTCTCCCTCACTGCTTTCAGCCATGTCTCAACAAGCCCTCATGTCTCAACAAGACATTTACTGACATCTGTCAGTTGAAGCCATTTCTATCCTTCCCCACCTCACACCCAGCGGACACTCGATCCTTTGTTCCCAAAGGCCTGTAGGTAGCCACGCACAGCAGCAATTTACTCACTGCTGGCAGGAAAAGGTGCCTGGGGAAGCCTCTTGGAGAAGACCGAGCTGACCAAGAGAGCCCTGTTTCCTAGGAAATGGAGACAGGCATTACTTATTCATCTATCAAGGCCACGCAGATTCTGAATCATTGCCACTAATAGTCTAAACAGAGGTCAGGACTGTGTCGAAAATCTGGGCATATTTCCCTCTGAGCATTTGCATGTAATGTGTCTGAGAGCTAAGTATGAGTCTAGAGACAAAATCAGCCCAGTGAGAGCCCTTCAGTGTCCTGGGAATGCGAATTTATGGAACTTCTCACTGGAACTTCCCCGGTACAAGTTGAAGCTGTGATGTCTGGAACCAAAGTTCACGGAGACTCGGAAATTTCAAGAACCGACATGTCACCTGATATTCACTGTGGCTACCTCGACAAAGAGGGGAAGGGAGAAAGCCTGCTCATCCAAGACAACAGTGTCTCTTCTGAACTGCAGACCACACACCGAATCCACCAGCCCATCTCTCGGACAAGGGCACCCCCACTGCTACGTCCTGCCCCCCTCTCCTTCCTCCTCTTTGTCCTATTTTCCTCTTTGATCATATCCTCAATTCTATTTGTGAGAGAGGAAAAAAATACAACTTTAGCTATGAGAGCCAGGCTTCTCCAAGTGATTTCTCCAAGTGAGCTCAGCTGAAATCACAATTACCTTTCAGGGAGGAAGAGACAGCAGGAAGGTTCTCAGCTCTGACTTGAACTCTGAACACAGAATTCCTGGAGGTGGGCCAGTAGACCTTGGTAGTCAGAGGGTGGCTTCAAAACAAGAGAAGAGCTACACATGGAAGGTCATTAGAAACACAGCCTGTTTCCTTCCTATTCCCAAGGAATCTTCAACATCATTATAGCAAGAAGCCCTGAGGAAAAAGCAGATTAGCAGGAAAGATGAGCATAATTAATGTTCCAGAGTCTTTTAATTGGTTGTCTCCAGAACCAAATCTGATTTTCCCACCCAACTCTTGGGTCTTGATAATGAGGCAGACTAAAGAAGTTCCTTGGGTAGCTGCCCTTGATTGCCATCATAGTTCATCAGCATAAAAATACCAGATTTCACAGAGTATTCTCGAAACCCTGACTCTAAACCTTGATGCATCCCATATTCCCCTACCCAGTCTGAAATTGACTTTGGGCTTCACATTTCCTGATTTTATAAATAACCATTGAGAGGAGAAAGAGAAATCCTGGAAATAAGAGTCTCCTCTTCATGTGTCTACTTATAGGCCAGCTCCTCCTGTCACAGGTGGCTTTCCTGGTGCCTCAGACATACCAGTCACTGTTGTACATGTACAAAATATGTATGCAGCGACTGGAACAGAAACTGTTGGATAGCTCCATAGACAGAGTGGATAGCTTCGGAAATGGAGTTGGGTGAGAGGTTTTCCTTGTCTTCCATTTGTCAACTTTCAAGCATGAACTCTTACAAAAAACTAATCTTAACGTTAAAATCCAAATGAAAAAATCACCGAATGTCTTCATCATCCTCTTCGAAGATATTTGCTAGTTCCTGTCCCTGCTTTGGGGCTTGGAGTGTTACTGTCAATAAACCATCCTTGCTGTTAATACGTCACTTGGTCCTAATGCAAGGCCTAAAAATAAAGTTTGTGTATCAGTTCACAGGTACACTTTGGGAACTGACAAGAGAGCGACTTTGAGGGTGGCATGCGGATGAAGGCTGAAAAGAAAAAAAAAGACCTCAGTACAAAGACTTAACCTAGAACACACTTCAAGCTTCAGGAAGATGGATCTTGTGTGGCATGTTTTTCTCCTGCCTCCAGCCTGTGCTCACTTCTTTCCAAATATCACTGTGTGACATAAACAGAAGATCCCTTTGGGGACCAAAGGATCCTTACACAGGAGTCACACATCAGATATCTTGCATACCAGATATTTATGTTATGATTCATAACAGCAGAAAAATTACTAGCAAAATGAACAAGCAAAAAAATATATATATATGGTTGGGTCATCACAACATGAGGAGCTGTATTAACAGCTGTCACAGCATCAGGAAGGTTGAGAACCGCTGCTCTAGAGCCACCTGAAACTCATGCTTCTTGCATAGTTTCCCTAGTGTAGCCCAGATCACTGTTAGACATGCTGGGATTGACTAAACATGAGACCTAGTTATCATTTTAGAGACATTGAGTGATATAGGATATGAGACAAGAAAAGGGTAAAAATAAAGTTACTTTTTGGACCTTCTTGGAAGAGGTCCCAAGCCCATGACTTCATTTTGAAATGGCAGGAAAAACAAAACACACTGAAACAGGGCTTCGATGGCAGCCCCAACTTCAGCGATGTGCAGAGAACTGCTGAAGTCTTCAAAATGCTGCCAACTGGTACTACATATGCAAATGAGCTATAAATTCAGGGTCCAGATTCTAGGTTATGTGTGCCAGGACAGAGGGGACAAAGAGAGCATGTGTCTGTTTTCAGACTATACACTTTTAGCAGCTTATTTCTACATTGTCAGCCTCCCCGAAGCCATTATCTCACAATTTAAATTAAAAATACATTTATAATTCCACTGCCTGGGACACATTCCAGAGAAATGAACCCATGTATCTGGAGTTAGTATATGATATCAAGAACTATAAGGTTGAACAACACCATTCCCATTGACAATATCTTTTTTTTTTTAACCACCAAAGTCTAATCTGCTAGCTATGCTGGTACTGAGAAATATGAATGTCAGCAGGACCCGGGGCTTACTGCAGACATAGCAAGATGTGCTATATCTTTATTCTCTCCAGGAAAATCTATCACAGTGTTTCAAAAGGAAGATGTCATCCTCAAAATGTCTTTTTCCTCTTGGCTGCACATGCAGGAATTAAGCCAGGGCTAACTCACAAGGCGCTTCCTGGGAGTTTTCATTCCGTCTTACTGCTGCTTGAAGTTTTGGAGTCACACAGTTGGCCTGGTTCTGCCAGGGTAGGAACACAGCTTCTAACTTCTTCTTGGATAGGTGCTCACCTCTAGGACCAAGATCCTCCCTAACTGAGGGGTGTGTGTGTGTGTGTGTGTGTGTGTGTGTGTGTGTTCTAAATAAATAAATATTTGTAGTGGATTTTCAGCTTCTTGGAGATGTGAGGGGACATGGCACAGTAAACCCTCCTTCCTCCCTTTGTTGATGCGGTTCAGTCCATCTCCTTTATGCCTCTTCCCAACTGTGCCTCCTCATCCCTAGCTTCAAATTATTTCCCATAAATATTTTAAACGTTGGCATCAATTTAGGAACTGTGTGTGTGATGAGGACCATGGCTCTTTACACTGAGTGGATATTAGCAATGTTTTGTGGAACGGGCTGCTTATGTCAAATATGTGGCATTCATTGTGTGTTACTTGATTAGAATCCCTGAGGACCCACATTTAAGACCCACATCTGAGCTGGTGGTAGTTGCTTTCCTAACACTAATTACTAAGTAAATAGTTCACACTAAGTGACCTTTCATGGACCAGGTCTCTAGTGCCATAGTTGGACAGTAGCCGGTGCCATAAATGGAAAGGAGCTTTACTGGCATTTCAAAGCTGGCAGCAATGAGATGTTTTGCCTGTGATACTACGTGTGAACATGGATGCCTGTCAGCATCACCTTGTATCGCATAGTGATGTGACCTGGAGCCTCAGGAATGAAAAGAAACAGGGAACCAGAAAACTCTACTCTGACACTGCCTTGACTATTGCTAGGCCCGTTCTTCTAGCACAAGAACCACAAATTCCAGGTGAAGAAGTGGGTGACAATGAAGCTATACCCAGGGACCACTGAAGCTGTCAGATGCCATTGCTCCACGTGCCTGGGATGGTGACAAGGCTCACATGAAGAGAACACTCTCTCACAACCCATGAGGACATGAGACCTGGTGACTGTTTTTCTTATAGTTAATTTTTGTTATTTGACAACTCTATTCACATATATAATGTATTCTGGTTACTCCCTCCCTTACTG
Source organism: Psammomys obesus (assembly GCF_907164565.1). Taxonomy (NCBI): domain Eukaryota; kingdom Metazoa; phylum Chordata; class Mammalia; order Rodentia; family Muridae; genus Psammomys; species Psammomys obesus. Next base: position 30,464,869 of record NW_026596040.1, on the reverse strand, counting down.
CTCTTATCTCTGTCCCATTCATAACAAACTCCCAACCTCACCCTCATCCTTCTTGACCCAGAATCATAACTTTTGGGTTGGGTTTATGATGCACTTAGTGTAACCGAGAACATTTGTGTGACCACTGGATTGAATGCAACCACTAAGCCTGGTGGGGTCATCAGTAGGTTCACAACTGAAGGTATGATTGCTCCTCTCCATGAACCCATCAATAGTTATAATCTGCCAATGAGGGAATGGTCCCCTGAGCCTCTTCTATGCCCATGCTTGACTTTTGCTAGACCCATTTTTCTGCAGAGTCAGTACAGGTGTCCATAGCTGCTGTGCATTCCTGCTTGCATGGCTGTGCCTTGCCCAGAAGATGACTCTGGCAGCCCTTTCTCCCTACCTCCCAGCTCACACATCTTTCTGCCCTTTTCCCCAGTATTCCCTGGGCCTTGGACGGGATGTAGTCCTTCATCTTAGTGACTGCTTTTGTTCTAAGTAACAAAGTCCTCTTTGGCTCTGAAGTGCTGTTTCCTCTGCTTGTGTCCTCCCAAGAAAGCTAAGGGCCCACTTAGTGTGTGTTTATTGGGCAGAGAAAGATGGGCTCATGTTAAGAAAAGACAGGCTTCATTTCTGGGAGGAACTGTCTATCACTTTCTTTCCCTGCTATCTTTGGTTGATGATGGATGCCTGCAGGGAATAAATAGATAGAGTTAGATATGTATAGGATATAGATATAGATGAGATTAGATAGATAGATAGATAGATAGATAGATAGATAGATAGATAGATAGATAATATAAATGTAGCTATATATACAGGGTATGAGATATCGATATATATATCTATATATTTTTAGAGTGACTTACAGGTTGTGGTCCAGCTAGTCTGACAATAGATATCTACCAACAGAAGTTCCAAGAATCCAGTAGTGTTAGCCCAGGAGGCTGGATGCCTCAGCTGGACTTCAGTATACACCAGAATCCCAAAGAAGTAAGCTTTAATGCCAGTGAAGGAATGGACTTGCCAGCAAGAGCAAGCAGGCAAAGAAAGCAAGCTTCCTTCTTCCATGTCCGTATATATGATGCCAGCAGAAGGTATGACCCAGATTAAAGATGGGTCTTCTCACCTTAAAAGAGTTGGATTAATTGTGCATCTTCCCACTTTAAATGATATCATTAGGAAAAAAAAAAAAAGTCTTTCACAGGTGCCCAGCTGCTTGGGTTTTAGTTAATTCCAGATGTTGTCTCATTGAGAACAAAGCATAGTCATCACAGTAATGGTCTGAGCATGATGACACAAACAAATTACTTATGTTTTTAAAGTCAGATTCATTATTGTTTGGAGATTTTGTTTCTACTTGTCTCTGAGACATTCTGGGTTATGGGACAGAAACTAGTAAAAACTAGTGTTTTTTATAATTGTCTTAATAACTCCAAATTTAACTAGATCTAACCTCATAGTATTGGTCCTGGTGAACACACGGAGGGAAATTAGAAAACGCTGTGCTGGTGTGAGAAGCAGGCCCTGCAGAACTTGTAATGACCAATGAGATCCCAAGGGATCATCAGGTCAGAAGAGGTGGCTGTGAACTGTGACGCCTGAGTCAGGATGATGTTCAGAGGGGTCAGGTCTACAAAAAAGTCACAAAGGCCAATTGCAAAAGCTGGACACAAAGCCCAGTGCCTTGTCAAATGTATGACCCCAGAAATGTGGATATGATGTGTGCACAGGCTCAGCGCAGGTACAAGACAGCGGAGAAGAGATTCAGATGTGTAGATATGTACAAGTATACATGTATGTGTTGCTGTTTTCAAATGTGGGCAACTTACTGAACTTTATCAAGACAAAATTATGTCTATAAGTCAAAAGGCACCTACCTTCCCTGAGTGTGTAAAATTCTGAAGCACATACTTTTGAAGATTTAATAAGATTTACCATATGAGGCAGAAAACTGTGAGACAAATTTCTCTTCCTTAAACATAGCCATACCAAGTCAAAGGGTCATCTGAAGAAGCAAGCTACTAAGAACTACAGCAGAATGCAAATAAAAGAGGAAGGAAAGAAAGACAACAAAGGGCTCTGATAAAAAGTTCTGGAGTGCCAAGCCCATCATTGCAAGAGGCAACTTAAGGAGGAAGGGAGATTGCTGGGGAAGAAAAGTCTTCTAGAAGCAGCTTGGCTGGTTTGCTGTTTATCTCCTTCCTATGCTCACTTGTATTTTTAGAATAACTGATATGCTTGTAATCCTAATACTTCTTCCCTTAGGGGATTAAAGTCAGCAGCTTCCTCTTCCAGTCTTTGATTATATTTAAAAGGAGCTGCTTGTCACGTTCTTGTCTGGGTGTGTGTGACCTGGAGTCTTTGCCCTTGGGTCTTTTCCTTCATCCCTCCTGTTCCTTCTGGGCTCCTCTAGCATGGAGCTACAGGAGATATTTGGTCAAGTAAAATAGTTCAGGGAAGTTGGCTGGGTCCATGGAAGAGGTAGAAAATAAGCCAGCCATCTCACTTCTCCAGTTTAGCACCACTGTTAGGAATCTACTCCCTAGATTTGCTTCCTCACCTGTCAGCCCTCTCTCTAAATATGGCTCCACTCACTGCTCATTTCTTACTAATGAGTGCAGACTGCTATAACAAAGTGACACCAAATCAATAGCTTCAACAACATTAGGTCATTCCTGGCACAGAGCTCTGGATATCGAACCTGAGGTCTGATGTTGGCAGAGCTGATTTCTCCTGGAAGCTCTGGGAGACTCTGTCCCACATATAGCCTCTAGATTCTAGAGTTTGCTGGACTTAGACAACTGTCCCCATAATCTCCACCTTATTTTCTCATGGCTTTCCTTTTCCTTGAGTGTTATGTCCATACAAAGATATATGTCAAACTGCATTCTGAACCCTCACTAAGGAGCCTGTCTTGAATAATCTCATCTTCATTGGTTCTATGTCCACGTTCTGAGGATAAGCATGTCACTGTATAAATCTGAGGAACATGTCCAGCCCATAACAGAGAGGCAGACTTTTTCAGCTGCTGTAGAGAAAAGTTAAAATCCCAAGAAGGGAGGGAAAGATGAGGCCCACTTCTGTTCTGGAGCATTATTCTGAACTGAGAGCTAGGACAATTGGAAGCCTCCCAGTACCCAAGGCTGAGCACCACTAGCCCATGGGATGACATAACCATCTCTTGACATACCCTGGTCTCCTTCACTCCATACCTGTATCTCCCTAGGTGCCACATGGACTGTCTATGCCTCAGGAGCAAATTCAGGAAGCAGAGGAGTGAGCCACAGAGGGATGACAGGACCATCATTCTGCTTCGACCAGGGGTCAGCTGGTAAGAGAGTATCCAAATACCTGCTTCTGTTTCTTTTTCCCCCAAATTCTGTATTCATATCTCTTACCTCTAGCTCTTTGTCTTAAGAAAATGGATTGATTCCTTCATTCCAGTCTGTCTTTAGCCATCATTCTGTGTTCTTGTGAGTCTCTTTGTTTTCCTCTTTCTGGCATCTCCTAACCAGTCAGAACCTGTCTAAGCACATGTGCATTCTTTGGATCCTATCAGTAGGAGTCACTTTCAACTGCTTCTAAGCAGAGGCTATAGAAGTGTCTGGACAGTAAGACAAATAGCCCTGAATGGGCTCCAAGGCCCCTGGAAGTGCTTCCCAGCTCACCCCAGATTCTGAGCTGTCCCAACACACTCCCCTGATGATCAGCGCAAACCCAGCTCACACGATACTCTTTTGAGCAGCCACACCCACTTCATCAAGTTTAAGGCACCAAAGGGGTGTGCGTTTCTGCATTTCCCTTGGGCTACAGGAACACACTCTGTGTCTGCTAATATTGTCCTTGGTTCATGCACTTCTACTACATGCTTACAGATCTGTCCAGGCCCTGGAGATTCGACATTTCTATGCCACACCCTCTTCATTTTGAGTTTGAGAATAGTCAATAGGGAAAGGATGCAAAATTTACACTGGGTTAGCAGTCCAAACTGATAAGCTTTTCACAACCCCCATGTGTATACCTTCCTAAGGATATTGCAACAAAGAACCACAAATAGGGCGGGTTAGCACAACAGCAACACATTCACTGTCAGCTGTGAAGGCTAAGAGAAAAACTCAAGGTGATGGCAAGAACCTGCCTCCCTGAAACTGCAGAGGGGGTGTCTTGCCTTCCTGGTCTCTTTCTACCTTCTGCAGGTGGCCAGTGATCCCGGGTGTCCTTGGTTGTGCTGTGCTTTTATTTTATTTTATTTTATTTGTGCTTTTTTATTTTTTACATTGCTTTTCCCATCTGTTTCTGTCTGTACTTCAAGTTTCCACCTTTATGGGAAACATCAGTCATACTAGATTCAGCCCCATCCTAATGATAAAATCACAACCTCCTTCTACTTCAAAGACCTTGTTCCCAAGGAAGGTCACTGCATTGGCTACTTTCCTGTTACTGTTATAAAACCAAAGCACCTTGTGAAGTAAAGGATTTCTTTCACCTCAGGGTTCAGGGAAGTCAGGTTGGAGCTCAAGGTAAGAACCTGGAGGCAGAAACTGGAACAGAGACCATGGAGGAACGCCGTTTATGGCGTTCCCAGGCTTGCTCAAGGCACTAGATGTTAAGACAGAACTTTGGGTGAGACACAGTGCAACTTACAGCATTAGTCAGCAATAGAGTAATGTTCAAGTGCTCCCTAACTATGTGTTTAAGTGCTGAAGAAGTCACACTACAGAGACCTGGGCCTCCAAGAACCTCAGTGGCTTTAGTGTTATTCAAGTCTATCAAAACATCAGGATCTACAAAATGGGCCAACCCACCTTCCAATATCATTCTCCTCACCTCTGTAAGATCTGGTCTCACTTGTGAGCTTGAATGAGACTTTGCTGCCTCCAAGACACACTTTTTAGTATGCTTTTTCTACACACTGATATCTCTCATTTTATTTAAATATGCTTCTGTGAAATCTTATCTGATTGCTCCCTTGTTAGCTCATAAATATTTATTGAATATATAATATGTGCCAAGCAAATGGAAGTAAGCAAAAAGCACAAGCCCTTCCTTCCAGGTGCTCCTAGTTAATGACATGCACAGAAAACTATTCTCTTCTAAGAACAAGATGCTAGAACACGGGGGAGGAGCTGCTTCCCTGGGTGTATGGGGTCTTTCTGCCATGCAAGAGATGCTGATGGGCATGTCATATTCAGTATCTGGCCCCATCCTCATATAAACAGGGAGAATGGCCTGTTTGCCCCCATTTTGCAGACAGAACAACAAAAGCACCAAAATGAAGATCAGAAAGGGTTATTTGGTCTAGGTCACACAGCCAGCACAAAGAGAACTAGGATTTGGTCGTACATGTGTCTCACTTCAAAATCTTAACTATTGATTTTAAAAACTATGGATCCCACTGATGACTGTGTGGAATTTCTTTAGACCCAACCTTCTAATAGTGTACACGCCTGAAATTTTCCAAACCAAAAATATCTTTAAATGAAGAATGGTAACTATGCACCACTTCCTGAAGACATGGGACCAAACAAAAAGGGCTTGGTCCAAAGCCAAAAGTTGTGTTTTGAACCTCTGAATTCTTATTGTTCTTGCTGGGTGAACCTAAGTAAGCTTCATCTTCCTATGTGAGTTGATTTCCTTCCAACATTAACCCCCAACACACATACGTGTCGTGTAGAAATACACACAGGAGAATGCAATAAGAGGAGGTCGTGTAGTTATTGAGAAAATGGCTATTTACCAAGGTGGTTTGCATATGTGAGCTGGAAGTAAATATTCATTAGACAAATAAGCAATCTTGAAAAATGTCTTAGAATTCTTGGAATGAATCTCCATGTACATCCTTAAAAATAGCAAAACTTTCTTGTTTTTTAAGGATTATATGATTTCAACAATTACTACTCTATTATCTTGTTGACCTTATCATTATCTTATTTAGAAAATACTCATCACCACAAATAAACATCAAAACTAAAATAAAATTACAATGAAATGCTCCTTAATCCCATCTGAATGAGTAAAATTAATAAATACACATGGCATAAAATGATGTTATGGATGCAAAGCTTCTGGGCTCTTTTATTGTGGGTGGAAATATAGAAATAGAGTAACAAGAAAATTAATAACTCCTCAAAAGCTTTATATATAGAATGAGATAGATAGGTATATAGGAGGGTAGGTAGATAGATAGATAGATAGATAGATAGATAGATAGATAGATAGATGACAGATTTATCCTATAAACCAATAATCCCACTCCTGGGTATTGCCATAAGAAATTACTTCACATAAAAAACCTTGCCAAATATTGATAACTGTTTTTTTGTAATCACCTTGTAGTTACTTTTCTCATTGTTGTGGCAAAAGAGCTGGCAAAATAAAATTAAAGATGAGTTCAGTTGGGCGCACAGTTTGTGGGGATGTGGTCCAGCACAGAAGGAGAACTATGGCATCCGAAGAGAGAGATGTCAGGATTATATCCCACTTATGATAAAGAATTAAAGAAAGGTAAATGCTGGTACTCAGCTTTCTAAGTTTATATTCATGCCAAGCCCCCAGTCCATGAGATGGTGTCATCCATATTTAGGGAGAATCTTTCCTATGCAGTTAAGCATCTCCGAAAACACCCTCAAAGACATTCCCAGTGGTGTGTCTCCCAGGAAATTATAAATTCAGCCAAACTGACAATGGCGATTAAGAATTGCAAGCCTATGCTTTCAACTTGACCCTGAAACACACCACTTTAATCTAACATTCTACCCATGATGCCCTAGAAGGCTCATAGCTATCTCATAATGCCAAAATACAGTATGTAATTCTTCAAGAGTTCCTTAAGTTCTAGCAGTTCTAAAACTGATCCAAATGCCAATGCCAAAAATATCTCCCGAGACTCGAGCTAATCTCTAACCTCTTAACTGTGACCCTTGATAAAAACCAAAAAGCAAATCACATCCTTTGATTACTTGGTAGCATACAGTAGAACCTTCCATTTCAAAGGAGCCCAATGGGATCATAACAAGAAGATTTTGCACCAATGCAAGGTCCAAACTCGGCAGGACAAACACTGACGTCTGCAGCTCCATGCCTGGCTTCTGGAGGGGACGGTGGAATTATCTAGGATCCAGGGTCCTTGGACAGCCCTGCTTCTGTAGTCCTCAGCACACATAGGCTTGTCCTTCAGCTTCCTCCATCCCTTTCCTCAAGGGATGTCTGCAGTTCCTCACGTCTCCAATATCCTGCAGAGAATTTGGTATTATCACACACTGCTTACCTCAGCGGCTTTCTGCACCCAGGGTGCAAGCTCCCACAACTTTGCAACTCTTTTGCGTTTCATTCTCAGCGCCACGAGTCATGCTGCCATGTTCCCCAATGAGCTCAAAATGCACCCCAGACCGTTTTTACACCTCCGATTAGGACTCTGTGTGCCTTAGGTGGCTATCATGATCAAGGAACTCTTTCGATGAAATTCTGCATCCAGTTAATCTCTCCTCAAATAAATTTGCATTTTCACAAGCTGGAAATTTTGACAGAGAGGTCTTGTCTGGATCCTTTCCTACTGTCCCAGTTAGGAGTGTGCTTGTTCTTTAGTGGCGCTAATGTTTTTGGAATTTGTAGCTAATTTCTCTGGCCTGGTCTGTGTACTTAACTTATTTATGCTTATTCTTGCCTTGCCAAACAGCACATCCTCCATATCCTCCTGCTTACTCTCACTCAGAACGGAGAGCTGCAGTCTGGAACCATACCGCAGCCTGGATGTTACGCAGTTTTGAAATATCCTTTACCTAACAATTTAGCCCACTGTTACTGAATTCAGCTTCACTCAGATGTTCAGATGGGCAGAGTGTAATCAGAGAACAGGCTCGGGCCCCACAAGCACAGTCTGCCGGCTGCTCCTCTCTCAGCATGCTAGTCTTCCACGCTGCTACGAGAGTAAGGCAGACCCTCCACTTACAGCATGGTCCAAACATCCCAGTGCTTCCTCACTCTTCCCACAGAGCAGTTCCACTGACCGGAAAACTGCATAGTGAGGAAGCCACACCACAGCCCCACCCTCAGCACTAGTCTTCTGTATTAGTTACTTTCCTACTTGTGAAAAAAAAAAGTACTTGACAAAGGCAGCTTAAGAAAGGCAGGATTTATTTGCTCCTCCATTTGAGAGTACACAGCCCATCACTGTAGAAATCCCTAATAGCAGCAGCGCAGGGAGACTGGCCCTCACCTCGCATGTAGTCAGAAGGCAGCAACACTGTCTCCCAGCTCCTTTCTCCCCTTTGTTCAGTTCAGAACCCCAGTTTATGGAATGACGCTACTCAGGATGGATCTTCCCTCCTCAGGTGACTGCAAACACCTTCAGAGATGCTCTCAGAGCTCCATCTCTACAGAAATTCTACATGAAGATTAACTCTCACACATCCCAAACTGGAAATTCAATGAAAGAAACTCAATTCTTTAAATGGAAGAATGGATTCACAAACCCTTGTACATTTCTGAAATGGAATACTATACAGCAATGAAAATAAATGATACCTGAAAATGTACAGTGATTATTACAGATCACAAAAGCATTGTCACATGAGTCAATTTGAAAAATAAAAAATAAAAAAATAAACTGAGTACCGTGTAATACTGATCAGTTTTGAGAATGTATTCTCAAAAATGCAAATATACTGTAGTGATAAAGAGCAAACCCATGCATGTCAGAGCTCAAAGGGAGTGGCGGATGACTCCAAAGGAAGAGAGGAGGAATTCTGATTGTTGGTGGTTATGCAACCTTGAGGAGTACATAGTAAAATGTGTAGAATTGTACACCTAAAAATCTACTTAAAGTTGGTTATTTTAAATGAAAATTTAGGGGGAAGCACTGAACAGCCACACATGTCTTTCACTAGCAGCTATTAATTGCTGGTAGGCTTAAGGAGGACAAGACAAAGATGGCAGCCTGGAACTGGATGGAGTTATAAACAACTGAATGTATTTCTGTACATCTGCACTCAGCTCCATGTCCTAACATGGCAGGCAAAAGCTGTGCTGCTCATGAACCTGTTGACTGATTGGATAACAGTAGAAGCTTCATTGTTCTCAACATGGAATGTTCATTTTCTCAAACATGTATTTATACCTGTGTATCCATGTGTGTATTTGGGATGGTACTGATGGACTTTTCAGCCTAATTTTCAGCTATAATTCCAACAGGAAATTTATAACAGAAGATCCTCTAATCAGTAAGGGCACCATGGTACCAAATCAGTGTGACTAGTGTCACAGATCCAAGAGAGAGAAGGCCATGGAACAAAAAGAGCTCTAATTCAGAGGCATGAAGTGACCCAAAGCTTGAAGGCATATCACCAAGACCCAGAAATTAAGTCTACAAGAGCCTGAAAGGATAGAGGGTTTTCCTGGGGGAGTGTGTGAAGGCAGAGATACAAAGCCAAGATCAGTCCCCGAGAAACCCTTTACTACATTTCTCAACCATCTACTTGTCTCTCATCAGCCTGAAAATGAGATTTTTAAGTAGCAATTTGCTGGCAGACTGGCTTGCAAGTGCACAGTAAGATTTTTTTATTAGCCAAATGATTAATATTAATATGAAAATTTATAGTAGGATACAACTTATTTCTTGATGAAAACCACTGACAAGGCATTACTCACTTACTCAGAAACCCAGACAAATGTGATGTTCTTATCTCTGTCTTGTGATTTCTGTAATCGAAGAATAATGAAGTATTATTTAGCTTAACATAATCACTGGAGTTTTTCTCTGGTCTTGGAAGGAAAATGCACATAAGCTAGAATCCTTTTAAATGTATAATCAGTTTCTCATTCATGACATTATATAAATAAAAAGTGAATTAATTTAAAGGGCAAGTTATCCAGTATATATCTTCATTATGTGCTAAGATTAGTGGTCCTATGGAAACCTGTCAGCCAAGAGCATTTTGTTATTACAGAGACGGTAAGAATCAAGCATAGATCTATATACAATAACCACTTAAACAAGATTAGAGCTAAAACGCATTATGAAATTTCATGTTTCATAAGACAGCAAAACTCAGTTAAGTGGGAGAAGAAAATAAAAATAAGTAACATTTAATGGGACACAAATACTGAGAGGAGACTTTTCATTGACTCAAATGAGGTCTCTGTTTCAAATCCACCATCTGGCATTTTGCATTTGTCTGTCTGCAACATAATTTCTAAAGGAGATGACTGATTTTTCAACCAAATTCAATACCCACTCTAACAAAGAGTAATAAGATACAACTTAAGTCCCTTCTGCAGCCCAGTGCTTTTCATGCAACAGCTGAAGAGCCTTGTAAAACAATCTTATAAAGAAACCATACCCGTGTGTTTGGAGAATCTGCTCTCAATATTAACAAGAATGTGTGTGAAAATGTACAGGGCCGTGTCTTTTTATGCAAACTGGTTTGTGCTTGGACTTGTGTACTGTGATCTCATGTGGGGCGAATACACTGTCTCAGCAGTCCTTCCCATGTGATTGGGGTGGGGTAAATCTGTTGAACTAAAAGATATGACAGTTTGACAATTTACCAGAGGAATGGAGAAATGTAGATTTCAGCTGTGAACATTGAGTCCTGAATTTTTAGTGAGTTTCTTATAACAGCTTTAGTGCTTGTTGGGAAAATAAGTTTAAAAAAAAAAAGCTGAAAAGGTGAACTGTGAAACTGAAAATTTCAAGATGTGGATATATCATTAAACAAGAGTTTGGTTGATCAATCTACATTATATAAATGAAGCTATTGGTAAAAAACAAACAAACAAAACAAAACAAACCTTTGGACTCCTTAACTAAGCTATCATATACTAAAACCATTATGCAGGAGGGTCAATTTATTAGGAGGAGTCTTTGGTGTTCCTCAGAAGGGTTCTGGGAGACAAACAGATTTTGTGTTCTCTCTGGAAAATATGAATATTTTCATCTTTAGGCTAGAGGTGGGTATATTAGCAAAAGAAAATAGGAATTCATAATAAATATCTTTAAAAGTGATGGAACTTCGGGGAATATAAATTTTAAGTTTCAGAGCCTGAAATATCAAGACAAGGGAAATATTAAAATGAGAGGAGAAAGGTGTCAGTTGTTGGACTATAAGTCAAGGGCATTTTTGTTAATCAAGGGTTTCCACTAACTTTTCTGAGGTAGTTTGAAAGTGTAAAAATGTGTCACAATGCAGAATTTGGTCTTTCAAACTGGATCCTGGAGTTAATGTTGTATACGCAGTCAGCACAACATATCTTAACGTCACAAAACCCTCAGATGAAAGCTGGATACATTGGGTAGGATGGTAGCCTCCTGTGGAGGCAGACAGTTGGTTAGTGGTCCCCTTACAATGGAATTTGGCCCACCAGCAATGAGGAGGAGGAGTGAGATCCGTTTACAATAAAACATCCATTAGTGCCTTCAAAACTCTCTGAATGTATATACATGCAAGTAACTAACCCTAGAATGCGAAATGGAAAGAGAAGGCTGATAATTTTTTTAAGAGATCATGGTAAATTCAGACATCTATCTCCTCGAATGGGCTATGGTGGAGATTCAAAGGCTGTCCCTCAGTACAGCCCATCCTTACCATTTCATCTCAGTTCTGCATTCTTGGGCGGCCCCTGGTCTCCTGTCCCATTACAGTTGGAGCCAGTTTACATTAAGAATTAATGCATCCCATTTATTAACTGCGATCAGGCTTAAGGTGTCTCCAACATTAAACAGTGCTGCGAAGTAAGGATGACTGTATTTACATGGACAAGAAAGAGGACACATTATGGTCTGGATTGTCAAGGTCATAAAGTAGGCACATCCCAGAACCCAACAGCCAGTCTGCAGTGCCTAAAACCTCCAACTGAAATGTCTTCCTATTTAGTTGTCATATATATATATATACACATATATATATACATATATATGTGTGTGTATATATATATATATATATAACCATGTAAGCAATATTTTTCAACTTAAATCATAGTAAATATTTAATTTACTTTTTCTTTGTTCTCTTTAATGTTGGATGAACCACAGACATATCAAAGGGACCCCTGCATGGACAAGCAACCCTCAGGCAAACAAGAAATGTATTCTCTTATGAGAATAGAGGGGAACTTCCTGCTCATAAGTACAGTGCTGGAGGAGGAAGTGGGAATGCATAATGTTCTCCTAAGCACCGCTGGACTGTTTTCTGAGGAGCAAATACCTTCCAGGGATATTGAAAATCCTGTGGGGCCGAAGGGCCAGAAGAGCAAATGAGGAGGGCAGAGCTTAAAAGAGCCTTTGGAACAAACCTCTGCTCTTCCATAAAATCAACAGGACATAAATTGGGTCTTTGGATCAAACTTCAAAATGGAGCATTCAGCAATGTCTCTGATCTTTGTAACATGTTTTAGTTTTCAGCTGTCACTCTGTGTTCAGCTGCTGAGGTCTCCAAATGCGATTGGTTCTTTGCCAGAAGATAATCATGCAGGTCCGTTCTTAGCTCCTTTCTAAGTGAGCTTTGTACTCACAGAGAGGGGTGTTGCTTCTAAATAAAGGCTTTATCTTATTGCATTATTTAGCCTGTGTTTTTTTTTTTTTTTTAAGTTTCAAAAGTTCTTTTCCTAGAAAAAGGCCCCTCGCACCTGTCATAGCTATATGTGGTTCTGGTTTAGACAACGATGGGAAGTTGGAAGCCTCCACACCAGCCTGTGATTTGTAACCAAATTCCCCCCCACTGCCCTTGATGTCCTGTGGAAGCAGCTCTAATCAACACTATAAGGATGGGCTTTATGTATGCCAGGAGTTAAGGAACATGCTATTTTACCCCATTTAAACATGACTCTTATAAAGACCAATACAGCAGCATGTTCTTCAAAGGATTTACTGACCTCAGTAACCTTGAGGTTGGCTTTTTTGCTCCAGGAGGTAATTACCTTCTGGGTAGAGTAGTACAATGGCATGATTAAAGGGATGATGGAAATTTATTTATTTTACAAGCCAGGCACAAATTATGGCAACAGAAGCTTAGTTTCCCTTTGTAGAACAAGTTTTATAGGGTGTAACCCCTCCCAGGAAGAATAAAACCATTTTCAGTCACTAATAGCTTAATGGGAATTAATTGAGGCCAATGAATAAAAGAGGGAGTAGGAAAGAAAAAGAGAATGGCACATGCTTAGGGTATCATCCCCATAGAAGTGGGGAGTAGGCTGGGATCTCCTGGATTTAAGTGCTGAGCTGGGTAGGAAATGATGAGAGGCACCCCCAGATGTAGAATAGAGACATCTCAGTAAAGAGAAAACAGGTGGCCCTTCATGCTCATATCACTCCTGAACAATACCATCAGCCGCAATTCCTTAGCTGCTGGGAAGCCTTTGTAAGGCTAGAATGACAATCATTGTAACTGCAGCATTTGGAAAGGACTAAAGGACATAGGCTATTATTTGTGTACCATCTTGAAAATTCTTGGACATCTAGTCCGCACCACACACTATAAACCCAAGTCATCACAACGACCCTCAAAAACCATTCCTTGCCGGTCGCCTACTCAGCACTACGCTGGAGTTTCTCCCAAAGCAAGGAAGCTGAATGGAAACAGAACTCACCAATGCTTAACCAAATTAAAACTGTATAGACCTTTATCATCCTATCTGCCCCATAGGGGGAAATTTACACGATTTGTGAAGGACATGCAGAGAAATTACTGGTGATATTTTTCTCTATCTCAGAAATCCACCATTCATCTCCATTCTTCTTTGGTATGGAGTTCCTTGGTCAAGGGTAATGAAGGAACTAAAGAAGGATTTCAAGGTCCAGAGCATCTGGGAGGGGGGCGATTCTAAAGAATCATTTGTTGACCACGCATTTTGTAGCTCATTCTTTCCCACATCTCCACCCAGTCCACTCTGCCCCTTTGGAGGAGTTATCAAAAGCAGAGGCTGAACGATTCGAGCTTGGCCAAAGCAAACAGACCAAAAATTTGGGAAATGATTTATCTTAATCCAAGGGTAGTAATCCAATTTATTTGACTGGAATTCTTCACATTTCATCAGCTCACCCAGCAGTGTTTGGGTTTGGCAAGCGGTGTCTAAGGAAGGCAAACCCTGCAGCGTCAGCCACTTGTGAACAGAAGGATTTTAGTATTAAAAATATACATGCTATCCCACCTTTTCATGTTTCTGTTGGTGGACACAGTTGGTGCTGAGAGGTCTGGGCCTCCTGGGAGAGCCTTCTTTCTCTGTGATTTGGGCAGACCGAGTCTGACCAGCCGCTCACACTTGCACTCACCAATGGCAAGGGTGTGAGGGATGGAGATTGTATCAGTGTACATCTACCTTGACAAGTGCAAAATTCCCAGGATAGTGTACAAGCCACATTTCATGAGAACAGTGCATTTGAACTGAAGCAAAAACCTACTGGTAAACCTCCTTGACATGAAGCCAGATTGAATCTATCTTATTCTCTCTGCACAATACAGAAGGAATGGAGATTATATCCCAGGTCTTCTGGAATGATTAGCATTCGCTCTTATTTAAGGTGACTTCGGTGGCTTTGAAAAGCAGCATCATAAGTAAAGTAACCTTGGGAGGTGAGGATGCAGCTTAGTCTGTAGAATGGTTACTTAACATGCATAAAGGTTTAAGGTCGATTCTAGCACCCTATAAAACTGGAGGTGGTGACACAAATATACCTGTAATCTCAGCACTCCAAAGACAGAAGCAGGAAGATTAGAAATTGAAGGTCTAGGGGTGGTGACATGGCACAGAAGTTAAGAGCATGTACCGCCCTTCCTGAAGACCACAGTCCGAGGCCTACCACCTGCATCAGGTGGCTTACAGTGGCCTGCTACTCCAACCCCAGGGGACTCAAAATCCTTTTCTAGCTTCTGCACTCACAGGCACATACCCCCACACAGCCATATATGTATATACACAATTTAAAATAATAAAAGTAAATCAGTTTTTAAAGGGGAAGTTGAAGGTCATCTTTGGCTATGTACTGAATTTTAGGTCAACCTGGGCTACATGAACCATATCTCAAATATATATAATATACAATTATGTATTATAATTATATGCAATAATATATTATAATGTATATATAATAGCATCACCTGGGGCAAAAAAAAAAAAAAAAAGTTCTAATTAAGGAACTACTAATCTGGATCCCATTCCTAATTAAACATGATTTCCATGATTAAAACCCTCACATTCTCAATCTCAGCTGTGAAATATAGATCCCTGAGGCCTTTATAGTAACAGTTTCAGGGTTAAAGTAATTTCAGTGTCACATTCCTGGATTTCTGTTACAACCATGCTCAGGAAGTCATTCCTAATTTTGTTTAAGTTTACATCTACAGGCAGATTCACATGTGACCTGGCCTGTGGTAACCTGAACAATGGTGCCAGGGCAGCAGTGAATTGATTTTACTTGGTTATTTTTTTTTCTCTAGTCATCTACAATTTAGCCCATTGGTCAAACCAGTTCATTTCCTGTTTTAGTCAATAAAGTTTTATTGCAACACAGCCATGCCCATTTTTTTTGTGGATTATGTGTGGCTACATTCCCACAACGGCAGAGTTGTGTGGTTCTGACAGAGACTGTACGGCCGGCAAAGCCAAAAATATTTACCATCTGGTCCTTTGCAGAAAAACTTTGCTGGCCCTGTTCTGTAAGTTTATGTGCACAGTCTTTCCACTGCATTACTGGCTGCCTTCTTTTATTTTAGACTCTTCCTCGAACCCCACTCTGACTTCACTGCATCGGTAACGCTCCCTAGGATGTCCTTGTCTTCTTCATTCTCGAGTCAGGACTTGTGCTTTCATACAATCCTTTTTCCATCTAGACTAATTTGCTAACTTAATACCAGCCAACATTACTCTTTAATAAAACTTTTAAAACCTTTCGGGATCTGGTAAATTAGTTTATAACAATAACCAGTCTTCAATTCACCTTTAGCCTCTGCTGCATTATTTTGAGTTCTCGAGGTGGGGGGAGGGGGAGGGGGATGGGAGTATAGGGAACATTTGCGATAATAGATTGAAACTTGTTCAGGATGACAGACCAAGTCTCTTATTTGTTAAATTACGCATACAGACTAGCCCGAAGCCACCAGTATTTGCAATGCTGTGTAGATTAGCTTCATTTTGTGTTGTGGACAATTCTTCACAAATTAGCTTACTATCACCCAAATGTAACCTATATAAAAGTGTTTCTTTTTTTTTTTTTTCTTTTTGAAACAAGGTCTCACTGTGTTTCTCTCCTGCCTGTCTTTTTCTCTCTCCTCAAGCAGTCTTAACAAATGATTATATTTCATGTCTCAAAACTGTGGTATGCATCTTTTCTACATCTAACAGAATAATGGCTTATATTGAAGTCTGCAGCAAGTCTTGTTCCCAGTTGATGAATTAAAATGATCGAGTCTGAACCACGCATGATAGCACATTCTGTAATCCCAGCACTGTGGGAGGCAGAGGTAGTCAGACCAACGCTGTGAGTTAGAGGCCAGCTTGGTCTAAAAAGTGAGTCCAGAACAGCCAAGACTACACAGAGAAACCCTGCCTCAAAAAAAGGCGGGGGGGGTGTTAGTAATTTCTACTTTTGCATGATATGTCAGAATGAAACAGGACTCACAGCAGGTTAAATCTTGGGGAAAGAAGACAAACCAAGTTTGACTATGCCAGTGGTTCTCCCAACCTTTCTAATGCCGTGACCATTTAGCCTTCCTAATGCTGTGACCCCAACCATAAGATTGGTTTGTGGCTACTTCATAACTGTAAATTTTCTACTCTTATAAACTGTAAGGTAAATATCTGATATACAGGATATCTGATATGCAACCCCTACAGGAGTAGAAACCCACAGGCTGAAAACTGCCTGCTTAGCCCATCGTGGGGAACAAACACAGCAGGGAAAGTCATCTGTACTCACACTGTTCATCCTTTTGGCCATAGACTGTATAGAAGAAACAAGTCACCTTTTCCCCACTGTGGTTGGGGTTTCTCCTTCCATAATTAGAGTTAGATTTGGATATACACTTGAAGCCTCACGGGTAACAGTGTCAGTTACGTAGATACACGCACACACTTGCTAGTTATTCTCTCTGTTAGAGCTGGGTTCAACCATTTCATTCAAAGCACCCTGCAAAAGAATGTCCTTCTGTCTTTCTCACTGCAGGTGACCATTCTTTTTGGGAATTGATCTAGACAAGGATTGGTCCTATAACTGTGGTCACTGTGAGCAAAGGAGCTCTGGGGATGCAGTCACTGAGCAGAGCCCTGCCTTCAGTGACCAAAGATAAGACCCTAGCTGTGATACTTGCCTTCCTCTTACCAAAGTTTTGCAAAGTAAAGAAGGGTGATAGCCATTGAGTAGCACATATGATTCGTACAAGGAATGCCAATTGAGCAGGGGAGTAAGTGGAGACAGAGGAAGAGGGCAGCTACTCCAGCAGTATCGTACAGGCTCCTCTGCAAAACGGTTTTGCTATGCATTAGCCGTCAGAGAAATCCCTATGCAGGCTTGTGTTGGTGCCAATTTGAAAGGATCAATCTTAATACAGGTCTCTCCTCTCTAGTTGACAAATAATCATGCAGTATCCAGATGCACTATGGGAAGTTTATTAGATTTGAGGATTTTTTTTTTTTCCTTAATCCATGTTCTGTCATTTATGAGAATTCACAAATGAAACTTCTTCATGTTTAGCTAACCTGCTTGCATGACTGGTAAACTCTTGGCTTTGTGTATGGTATTCACATACAATTCTTTCATTGCTTCCCTGAGCCAGGGACTATGGGAAGGGCTAGGGCTGTGGCAAACAGTACAGGACCTTGCTGACCTTTGAGACATCACAGATAGTCATCCAGAAGGAGAATAAACAATCACAGTCAATAGAAATGTGTGCAAGGTGCTACGGGGCACAGAGAGGAGAATCAGCTTCCGTGGTAATGGATCATATAGCTGCATATGGAAAGGCAGTTGGGAGTTTTGTGGGAAGAGAACACAGAGGTGTCTCTGCACACAGGAATGGTGTGTTCAAGGGCTTCTGACTATGAGACATCAGCCAAGGTAAGGTCAGCAAGGGGAAGTGGCTTAAGCTAAGGAAATGAGAAGATTGAAAGCTACAAGTAGCTTCAGATAGATTTGAATCAGAAGAAAATGAAAATCAATGTGCTTTTCCAAAGAACTTATTGTTATTCTACCAGACAATACAGATCTTTAATCAAGGATATGAACAAATTTATACCTTCTCATTATTTTTCAGGTAAATATGGAGCATAAGAGGTTGGTGGGAAAACTGGAAACTGAATTTAGTGAGAAAATGAAGGAGGACAAACAGACTGGTGGGAGGCTGAAAGGAAGAGATTGACCTAAGAAATACTTCCTCCATGAAATCTACTGGACAAGGCAAGCAGCAGCAGGTGGGAGGTGAGGCAGCCTATGAAGCTGAGAGGGCTGTGGCTTCCAGCTTTTCTTGATGGGTCATGCCGAATTAAAGGTCAACAACACAAGGAAGAGGAAGGAGCAAAGCATAGGTTGCTTTGAGATGAGTGAGTGGCCACTTTGAAATGCCCATTTAGAGATGATTCAGGAAGCAGGGGAGACAGGGGTGCGCTTGAGAGCTAGCATCATTTGGTGGAGCTGAAGTCTATCTGCTCAACGAGTGTGTCTAGAGAAAGAAGAGGATGACGACAAACAAACAAAAAAAAATCACACAAATCCAGGAGGACTACTAAACGTGAGAAACAAGAGAGACAGACAGACAGACAGAGACCAAACTATCTCTGTGGCTTAAGTGAGACAGTTACTGTGAAGAAAAAACTCGAGAACGGATGCCTCGCTGCAAAATTCAGAGTGGATGGTTGTAGTGGAAGAGGCCTTTAGAAACAGACAGAGTAAACATCAAACTTCAGTGGAGCAGAAAAAGCAGGAAGCTTAGAGAGCTTGAGACAGACAGCCTGGATGTTGCAAATGATTTCCTGGAAATGCTTTTTGAACCAGGGTTTCAAGTACCAAAAACTATTACTAAAGGGTAAAGCAATAAGAACTGAGCAAAAACAGATAGGAATATATCAAAACCGGATCTGGAGAGTGAGTTGATTGTACTGGCTGTCCATGTATTACGTGGCCTTTGCAAAACTTCATGGACATGTGACCAGTCACACAAGGACCCAAATTTGCTTAGTGTTTGGCTGTTAATCGTCAACTTGAAAATATTAGGGTTTGGTTTGTTTGCTGTTTGTTTATTTGTTTGTTTGTTTGTTGAGGCATGATCTTGCCTAAACCAAGCTGGCTTTTAACTATGTAGCCAAGGATGAACTTGAACTTCTGACCCTTCTGCTTCCACCTTCTGAGTGACAGGATTGTAGGTGTGCACCCCCACACTCTGTTTATGCAGTGCTGAGGGCAGGACATTTTTAATGTATGCTAAGTTGCCACTCTTCCCATTGAGTTACAGCTTTAGCCTGAAATTTTTAATAATTTCAAACAAAGCATCCACATTTCTACTGTGTGTGGATTGTCCGCAGAGTATGGAGTTAGTCCTGGTCCTTTGTGCCTCCCATTTGACATAACATGAAATTCACTTTGTGTAACATCTGTGGTTTGCTATTACTTGGTTATGAATGTGTCCAAAAGTGAATTCATTGTCTTTTTTGTTATCATAAAAGTACACAGCCGCAATTTCCCAATTAACTTTAATAACAACATAATAATGGCTAGCATGTCTTAACCAATTTTTATGTGCAAAACATTATTCTAAGCCAGCCATAGTGGCACGTGCCTTTAATCGCAACACATGGAAAGCAGGGACAGGTGGATCTTTGTGAGTTTAAGACCAACTCGATCTACACAGTAAGTTCCAGGTAAACTAGGATGACAGAGAAACGGTGTCTCAAGAGAAAAAGAAAGAGGAAAAGATTTTAAGGTGATTTTTTAAAAGCCATTGTTCTATATACTTTATACCTGTGAATTCCTTTATTGTTTCCAACAACTACATGAGCTGCATTGATTTCTACGAAGATGGACTCATTAAAGTTGTCGTGATTGTTATTGTTATAACAATCTGAATGAGCCAAATGGGAATGGATCAATGAGTGAAGACAGATTCAAACTCAGACATCCAGTTTCAGAATTCACCCATTTAAACAAACTCACCTATGTCCTTCATGCCCTGAAGGACATGTGGTCTTAGAGCTTTTTCTTCCTGAAGTCTTTATCTGTAATGCTATGGAAAAATTGTACATTTTTCCATGCCAGACATCAAGGAATCCTGTGTGGGTTAGGATCTGTGAGCCCAGTGAGTGCTCAGAATCATGGCACACCTCCCTTCCACTTGAGGACTATGATGACCACCTTGACTGGGGCATACAAGGGGAACTGTCACCATCCCATGGTCTGTTGTACTATCTCCCCGTCCTCTCTCTCCTACTCACACATTTGGGTGTCCTCTGAACGTTTCATTCTCTTCCGGAAGGGCTAAGGTTTGGATTTAGCTGCTCCCTGAGTCTGATGGAACATTTGTTCCCAGTTCATGGAGAGTACTATAAATCTCTCTCTCCAGGCTTTGCCATTCCCTCAGTGGGCTTGAGGAAGGGAGAGCCCCAGTGAAGTTTGCAGGAAAGCTGCTAACAGAGTCTCGCAAAACGTTTTGGCTGAAAATAACTACAGCTGTAAAAGAACAGAGATGAAAGAATGAATTTAAATCTCTTCCTATTGTGGACTGCCCTAAGGAAAAGATCCTTTGGCAAAAACCAAACGATATTTTAGTGATACAAATTCACTGCTATGAATCTATAGTATCTGCTGAGTATGAAGTCAGTCAAAGAGGCAAGGATATTTCTTCAACAACAAATCCTTCATTTTAGCCACTTCTGTCCACCCTTTGTTGAATTCCAATGTGTTTTTCAAAGTTGGAAGCAACAAACACCTCAACAGGCTCCTGCTGTCTTAAGAGAACCCAAGATCTCATGGAGGAGGAGAAGGAAGCAGAAGAAGGAGAAGAAACAATAGTTTCAAGCTTGCTTTGTGGGAAAGGTAAGGAACCAAGATGTATGGGACTTGACAAAGTGTTAGGTAAACAAAGCCTTGAGTACTAAAGTTTAGGCTCTAGTGATTAGTGGGGAAGTACAGGATAATAAGCACAGAGGGGCGTCCCTCAAGGTACTTTCGACTCCGACTGTGTTTATTATCCAGTATCAGTATGGAGATATATGCCTGACTACTTTTATGGTGTCATTTAGAACTTTAAAATAAGCTCTTATGCTCAGAAAGGGGTTACTAAATTACTCACCCTGTAAGGCTTTCCCTGATTAGCATAATTCCGCCCATTACACGCCTTATCAAGAGCGTGTTTGCATTGTTGAGCCCGCGTTCTGAAGAAACATTCAGGGATCCATTGCCCTGGCATCATGTCAATCTTGAAATAGCACCTTTCGCTGAGTTTGAAATTAAATGCCCTTGTATTACTTGCAAAGAAAAGTTCTCCAGGTTCCCTGGATGATGAGCCCAGTGAGTGATGTAACTGCTCCTGCTGGCTGGCTACCAAATAGGTCTCTCTCTCTCTCTCTCTCTCTCTGTGTGTGTGTGTGTGTGTGTGTGTGTCTGTCTCTCTCATTACTTTGATTTCAACTTTTCACTTTTCAAAGGAAGAGTGTGGGAGGACCCGCAGTAAGAGCCCAAGTGGAAGTCGGGGTTCTTCTGTGCACGGTAAAAAGAAAGACCGCGTCTGGACCAAATATGAGTTTCACTTTAAGTGCTCCTACTACAGCACAGAGGGACCACAGTGGTCCTCTCCACGAAAGCCTGAAGAAGTCTCCTCCTCCAGACTTCCAGTGTCTGGGTTCAATCTGCATCCCTGGCCCAAGCCGGGATGTTTATGAGCGTACACTAGATGGCAGCATGGTATACAGCCACCTCAGAAGAGCCAGGCCCAGCAGCCAGAGCCCAGGTGCCCTTCCCTAAAGGTCCCAGCACTAGTGTCATAGTCAACTCGATTTCATGCAGCAATGTGGATCACAATGGAAAATTCCCCTAGGATGGCGACCATCCCCTGTGCGGCTTGCTGTCTTTAGTTGTTTTGTTTTCCACACACACAGAGAGAAAGGGGTTTTCTTTGTGCCGCTCTGGTCTTCTCTCATCCTCTGTGGTTTTGCAAGGTGAATGAGAGCTGCGTGTTTACTCTGTGCATGCGGAAAACGTCCTTTCTGTTGGGTTCGCACAATCCGCACGCTGTGCCAATAACTCTTGTTGCAGAACTGACTAGATCGAGTAAAAATGTCTCCCAGTGGCATCCTGGTTCCACATTCCCCCAAAGGAAAGGTAATGGAGTAGAACATGCACCCAGAGAGGGGAGCGCACGGAGCAAGTTCTAGGGCCCAGCAAAGAAAATCTGTAGCATTTTAGGTCTGACCGGTAGCTCCGGGTTCACCAAAGTCGGTCAATGTCATTTGTCAGATAAGGACAGAGAGACCTAGCCTTCTAGCCTTGCCTAAGGCCACACGGCTTGTTAGAGAGGGCTGAGAAAGGGGTTGCCCTTCAGGGCCTGCGTGATTTGTAGAAAGTCGTAAATCCTCAGCACAAGAACCGTCAGAGCCCTGGGACTGAGCAGGATCCCCTTCCCCTCCTGCTGCTGGCCACCCTACCCTGGCAGTGCCACAGGGCAGCCCGGCCGGATGCTACTGTCTCCAAGAGAAGTCTCCCTTCTCCATGAGCAGCCCCGAGGAGCCGGACCAAGGAGACAGGCCTGAAACACTGCAGCCCTTCCATTGACGGTTCCTCTGGATCAGAGAAGAAAATTCCAGAACCTTCAGCGTTTGGGTTTCTTTTCTTTTTCTTCCTCAGTATTCATATGGTCCACTTTTTTTTTTTTTTTTCCTTTCAGACCTCTGAGTCCTAATTCAAACCGGCCAGTCCCTTCCCCTGCGGGCTTACCTATAGCTACATATCCGTTGATTTGCAAAACACAGATTCTTTCCCTAGCCGGGCACCGACCGCTTTCACAGGCACAGCTTTCACGGTTTTCTCCAGACCCTGAGCCTTTTCCCAATTAAGCCATGGACCGCTTCTCTGGTTAAGATTACAAACACCAGTCTTTGGCCCGCTCCAGCAGCCCCTCCCTTCCTCTGACACATGGTTCTTTTGATCTCAACCCCAGACCATCACACAGGCTCCTAATTATTCACGAGCCATAAATCATGGCAGTAATGTGGG
>NW_026596040.1:30413772-30441686 GCF_907164565.1 Psammomys obesus | reverse complement strand
TTAAATGTTTGTAGAAATAGTTGCTTTGATGTTGAGCCCTCCCCCAGAGGAAGTCGACAGTCTGAAAAGTCCGTCTGTACTTTTTCATATTTGCAGAGGTAATGAAATCCACACGTCCCTTCAAGACGCAGGTGTACAGGGTTCTCCTCCGGACCTGCTCCGGAGAACCCCCTGCACATTTCCAAGCATGCAGGGCAAGCCCTGTGACCATGCCTGGCGCTGTCCACCTCTTCATTTTGGTAATTTAATTTTAGGGACTCATTTCCACGGGGCAACCTGAACGCTTCTCTGACCTTATTTAAAGGCAGTTCGTCTGGTTAGGTTTGGCGTTTTCACTAGGGAACCCTACGTGGTTTGTTTCGCTTGGCCTGAGCCAGTGTGCTATCGAGTCTGTGAATATCTCAACCAGTGCAGCAAAGCTGATCAAAGTTAATCTAATCTATGGATAAGACCATCTTGTAAATGTGTTTTGTGTGCCTAACTGGATGGGGAATTATTCTTTTGTATCGTGGGTAAGAAAGACTGAAAGGAGGCTTTGAGTAACTTACAGGCCTTAGTAAAGTTGTCCCCAAATACAAACTATTAACGACTTTTTTTCTGTGATTTTTTTTTATGACAGCCACTTTATTGGCTGTAATTCACAGGGAAGACTAAAATGAGCAAAAGTGTGAACTTCGCCTTTACTTAACAAATATTCACAAAGACCTATGCACTAGGCTAACTCTTGCACCTGTGACAGCTGTGAACTCAGGGAAAACATTTAATGCAATTCTTGCTTCAATGATGGCTCCACGTGAACTTAAAGTCTAAAGCATTGCAGGCCATACAGTCTTTCTCATGGTTTCCGAACTCTAATCCTGCCTCCATAACACGAGGCTTCCATGGAAATAATATGTAATTAAGCACAGCCATAATTCAATGAAGCTCCATTTAAAAATAAAATAAAAAAGGAAGACAGTCAGGACCTTAGACTATTCCTTGCTAACCCTCTTTCTAGGGAGGCATGCTGAAGTTAGAGAAAATTGGGAAAGGAAGATGATGGTGACGGTTGTACAAGGACAAAGAAGGCAATTTAATCATCTAAGAGTGCAGGCAAAGCCTTCTGGAGCAAAGGACACCCAAGCTAAGACATGTTGGGCTGGCAAAAGTCAATCTAATAGAAGACTAGAAAAGAGTATCTTAAAGAAGGAGAAAGAAAGACGTGTCAGAATTCAATACTGGGGTCACATTGTGTTAGAAAAAAACATAAGATGGAATTCAAGGGGTAACCCTGTCCTAATACTTCCAGGAGATAACTTTGACACTTCACAGCAGAGCACTCTGGCAACTCTGAGGCACTTCAAGGGCCCACGACCACCTCCCAATAGAGTCCAAGGCTAGGGACCAAGCCTTTAACATTCCAGCTTTGGGGGAGGGCGTTTCATATCCACACCATATCATAACAAAGAGTCATTTTTCTCCACTAAAGCATGACATTCTATTTATGAGTTTCTCATACAGCAAATTTTGTGAGTGGTTTTTCATTATTGGTGACAGAAATAGCTTTTTAACAGAGTGATCAAGATTAATATGACCAATATAAAACACATGATAGCAAGATCTCCTAGCTGATATACACAGAATACAATATCATTCCTGTGATAGCCTTACAACAAGATGTAGCCTCATTCTGCAAACATACTATAGAAAACCAAATCAAGGAACTGACTAAAAAAGAATCCAAAAGCTCTGGAAAATGTAAAGGTCTCAAAGGACTGAGGAATGCCACTAATTGGGGAAGGTGGAAAAGAAATAATGAATTCAATGTGGGATACTGTTCTGACTCTTGGAACAAAAATGGGGACGTGATTAGGAAAATGAGTGAAATGCACACCGAGTCTATAATTTAGTTAATAGCGTCGTATCTGTGTTGTCCTGGCTTTAATAGTTATAAAAGATGTTAACAGTGAGGGAGCCATGGAAGATACATATGGCAACTCTACTAGGTCTTCAACTTTTCTGTAAAAAGCAGTAAATGAATAACTTTTGCATTAGAGCAATCCTAATGCAAAATGTTTTAGTTCTAGAAAGGAGATATTGAGAAACGTTTTTTGTTGTCTTGTTAATTTTTCTACTAGCGGCTCATGATGATTGACCAGTAGCTTTTAGATTGTTCCATGTCTTCGAGTATTAATGGTCAACATATAAATAAGATAGTCGTGTTTCCTAATTGCCCATTCATTTGGAATTTGCTCTCATACTTGGTGCCCACAACACTTGGTAGAAAGAAGCTCTTGTGTCGCGTGCCTGCTCTGGAGCTCACTTACTCAAAAGTAAGATTATGACTTTTGTTATCTCATAGCATTTGAGGGCAAAGTACTTAAGAATGTTTTGCATGCTTGGAGGACAATTTAGTGAAGTAGAGACCCCCCTCCCCAAAGACAGGGCATCAAGAAACCAACAATTGTATTTCAATTCTAGTATCCTTGGATCCTGAGGTCTTTGATAAATCAGTGAACACAGATCCTTTTCTGTAAAACTCAAGTGCTTTGTTTCAAGACATAAACCAGTGAGTCCAACAGCCTTCACTGGTTGTTAGAATACCTTCTAATATGGACACTTAGTCTCTCTGAGAATTCCTGGTTTTAATTCTTCAGATCAGATTTTTTTAAAAAAATTAATGTTTCTCAGAGTCATGTGGCCAGTCATGTTGAGAATCACTGGTCCAGATGAATTTTATGTTCTAACTTTGTATAAAGACTCAGCAATAACAATTTTAACACAGGAAGTTAACAAAACCACGTCTTATAAAGTATTCTCTTCTGTCTAAAGGCATTCTGGCTACAGTGTGAATTGCTTTCCTTGTTTGTTCAAGACCCTGCTGTCTGCCTGTGTCTGATTCATTCTCATCGTGACTAATGACTTACACAATGAGCTGCGGAGTTTAGTTTGTAAAATATCCCGTAAGAAGAGTTCCCCCAAATGAGAGCTATACCTTACAAGCGGGGTAAGATTCTCACACACACATCCTTCATGTTCTGCCCTCTTTTTAATCCAACCTTTTTCATTCAGTTCTTCTTTCACTGCTCATAGATGCGGATCCAGGCCACAGCGAGATCAAGTGCACAGCAAGGCACCAATGACTAACCTGGGCATGAGTCCGTTTGGATTTGGGTGGACCAAGGGAAAAATAAGAAGAGCTTCATAATGTGTCAAAGGTAGCAAGAACTTGCATGATAGCAAATCACAAGGCTGCCAAAGAGAAGAGCAAACAACAGAGATGCGTGACCTTTGGGGAGCCGGGAAGCGGATCACCCCCCTCGGGGACTGCTTTTCTTCTGTTCTAGCCAGTCATACCAGAGACTACAATGACTTAGCAGAGCCGGATTGTTTTATCTTCAAGAAAATCAAGAAATCTATCACTGCCTTGCAGATTCTGGAAGCAAGTTTTTAAAATAAATGTAATGCGCTGGGAAGGCCAAAGGAAACACTTCCGTAGGGCAGATCCTGCAGTGTGCGATCTCTTCTTTGGAGATTAAGAAGCATGAGCGTAAAACTGGCAGATGAAGGAAGTGTTCGGCTTGGTTTGGGGGAGAGTGGGGTGATAAAGTGATAGGACTCTGGTGGTCATACACATTAAGACCGACTGGATCCTGTCAATAAACCGTTACAAGGAGAGTGGATTAGTGCTTGGTGGGATGGGGCCTCTGCGTGAATTCAGAGGCTGCCCCTGGTGGCAGCAATTGGAAAGTGCATGCAATGGAAAACAAGCCTCAGGATGGATTAGCCCATTGACAATGCAGATTTAGCTCAGTAGTAGAGCGCTTGCCTAGCAAGGGCAAAGCCCTGGGTTGGGCCCTCAGCTATGGGGGCGGGGGGCGGAGACAAAATAACAAAAAGTATGAGAACAAATAACTAGGAGTTGGGTGATTGTGAGACAATGACATGTAGAAAATTCTAGCAACTCAGGAAAGGAGGGAAGACAAGAAGAGAAAGATTTCCTTGACCGAGCTATGTAAGCAAGGACTCAATGAAAGGCTCATGTCCTAGAAGAAACATGGCAGCTAACACTGGACAATGCCCTGCTGAACTTCAGGCTTTCTTATGGCATCAAAGGCAAGCAGGAAGCTCTGACCCCAGACAATCTGCTTGGGAACAGTTCTTCATTTTAAACCCTTCCAGCAGGGGAGGCTCTAACTTCGTGTTGACTTTCCTTTGGTTAAGACTTAAGACTAAGTCCAGATGGAGGCGGCTCTTGGGGAACAGACCCAGCTCATTTGTATGTGTAGCTGTGCGGAAGTCAGGATGACGAATCCTAGAACCTAAGAAGCCATCTCAGATGGCGAGTGCCTACTCTGCTCGTGTTTGAAACACTGAGGAAAAAAAACGCAGTGGAACCTAATCAAAGTGTGCCACGGCAACTGTGCCCTAGGGCGTTTTGGATCTTAACTGAGGGTGAGCCCAGCTGTATAGCATGCCCCTGGCTGCAGCAAAGCCCTGGGCTCAGTTTCTAGCAGCAAAATAAATCACTGAGTGAATGTGTTCGTCCGTGTAATGTGCACAGATAGCTGGTCTCAGAATTAAACAGGTAGACTCAGAAGTTCTCAGCCCTCCTAATGCTTTGACCCTTTTATACCGTTCCTCATGTTGTTCCTGTTGGGGTGACCCCAAGCATAAAATTATTTCATTTTGTTGCTACTTCAAAACAGTAACTTAGCTACTGTTACGAATCATAATGCAAATAGCTGATAGACAAGGTGTCTGATATGTGATCCCAAAGGGGTCTCCACCCAGGGCTGAGAATCGCTATTCTTAGATAGACTACTCAAGAAGCACAACAGGGAAGTATATAGTTACCTTCACAGAACAATCGTTACACTTTCCAAGTATGAGAGGATACAAATGAGGACATTCTGTTCTCTGAAAGGACCTGGCTTACTAGCTTTTGAAGAATTCACCCTGCTCTCTGAATATCAGTCATCTACCATTCTCGCTCCTCAAACACCCACTCCACGGTACAGCTGTTGCGGCTGGCTGTGTGCTATGCCACCGCGGTAGGAAGATGAGGGAAAGGACTCAAAAGGGCTGCAAAGAACTTCTGGTTTCACTGCTGACTTCCTGGAACAGGGAGGGAAAGCCACTGTTGGTGAGCCTCAGTTTCCTTTGTGATCAAATGTATCTGCCAGCATCTGCTCGACTTTCCAACTTCACCCGAGACCCTCAGGATCTCTAACTAAGTAAAGGGCTCTCTGCTGCCAGCAATCACCACTGCAGAGGAAGTAACTCTCCTGAAAGGAATGTATACAAATTTAGGGGCAGTTGGGAAAAAAAAAAAAAAAAGGTGGTGGGGATTGAAAGGTTTTATTTGGAAATGTTCATCACACCTTCCAGTGTTGATTCTTTCCTGGCAGCAACCCCTACTGTGTATGAGCTGTGAAAAATAAAAATATTTAGATGTTTTTCCAAAAGGCACTGAGTTCTTAAGAGCTGCATACTGGCCTATATAAATATGCGATCTTAATATTTTGGTTTTCATTTTACTTTTATATCAGCCTGTTCTAATAATGGTGTATTCCAAAGACAGGAGGCGATGATGCATAATGTTGCTTTAATTCTGGGATTTTCATTTGTTTGGTTCACGGTGGTTTAGAGCAAGATTCGCTCTTAAACGTTTGAACTGGGTGTTCTCCTTGGGTTAAGCCAGTGTTTCCAGAGACTTCAGAGGGAACCCACTAGAAACGCAGCCTCTGAGCAGGTAATCTAAGCAAGAAAAAGCAGACAAGAGGTTGTTCTGTTTTTTTTTTGTTGTTGTTGTTTCTTCTTCTTCTTCTTCTTCTTCTTCTTCTTCTTCTTCTTCTTCTTCTTCTTCTTCTTCTTCTTTATTTTCTTTCTTTTGAGAGAGAGAGAGCTTTACAAATTTCATCCCTGGTGGTAGAAACCGTTTCTTTGGCTTGACTGCAGCTGTGATAAACAGAGCACTCCTTTCTGTTTTGCATGGAGATGTTTATGCACGGCCAGGCAAGTGCTGAAGCATTCGTCGCTAACTCAAACACCTCCAGCTCTTCAGAAAACCCAAGCGAAAACAATCCGTGCGAAAGGTTCAAGTTCTGAGTCACACCACGAAATCTCAACGTCTCGCAGCAGTGAAAATACTAACTTCATTTCTCCATGAACCAAGTGTCTTGACTAGTAGAAAATCTGCCTTTTTTTACGTACTAATTTGTTCCTACACTTGAGGAAGGGTGTGCTATGAAAGGAAGCACACTTTTCAAATGCTAAGTTTGAAGGGCTTCTATTGTATGGCTGGGCACAGGGTGTCTTTTGCTATTGACTGGAGATGGCCTGAGTGTAGGTTTGTGGGGGAAAAAGAAGCCGACTTGTACGTCAACTGTGCAGCAAAATACCAACGAAGCTGTCTGTTTCCCTCTGATGCTTCTCTTGTCTTGTCTCATCTCTCAAGTATCTGCATCATTTTTGGTTCTCAGTTCTGTTTCTCAGGTTTCAGATGAAGAATCCATTGCAAACTGACTTTAAATGCTAAACAGACACTAATAACACATAAGATAATTTTTTCCAAGGACCTTGAGGGGTCTCAGAATCACACACATTGACTGATTCCTTGACCATTAAGCAACATTTAATAAGTAGAAATTACTTTGATCTGAATTATTTTTAAGCGTATGGGTTAGACGCTTAAACGCTTCATGTTTGTGACTGATTAATTGATTGATCCATTTTGGGAACTGAACCTAGTGCCTATTAGGTACGTGCTCTACCAACTGAAATTATCCCTGGTCCATCGATATGCAATCTGTTATTAGCAACAAAGTATTCTTGACATTCCCAGAGCTTCACTGTACTCTTCTCAGCGTACTCTTCTCAGCGTACTCTTCTCAAGTATATGTAACATACACTTGTCGTAGGTCTTTGATAATAGATACTTTTGCTGCTTGCTAATAAACTGTTCTTAGAGCATATAGCGTGGGTCATGAACCCTTCTGTGTACTTGTATGCACAGTTAGCCACTGCAAACAATGCTGCCTTGAGGAATTCCTTACGCTTTGCCGGAGCGGGCGTTCTCTTCCACATTCTTGCTCCAGCTGACTGGACCAGAGGGTGGCACTTCACTAAGGTCAATCACAAGTAAGTATTCCATGAGGAATCCTAGAGTCAAAACTTCCCAATAAGAACAGCAATGACAAAGGTTGTTACATTGTATGGGTGAGGAGGATTCAAATAGTCACTATCCCATATGAACATACACTTTAGACTTTGGGTACACTTTGGGTTTGGGTAACTTCAAGTTTTCTCTAATTCCAAGATAATTCTATGGTAAAAGAGAAAATAAGAAAGCCATAAAGTAATTATGTATGACAATACTGATATAGTGGACACAAAACAGGAAGCCATGTCCTTGGAAAATCTAAATACCTTTAGATTTTGACTTAGATAGCTTAGCAAAGTGAAGAAAAAATAGCATCAAAAGTGTTTGAGACTATGAACCAGTGGCTTTCAAGATAGCTTAGTGGGCAAAGGCACCAGCCACCAAGTTTGATGACTTGTATTTGATTACCAGAACCCATATAGATGGTCTGAAAATTGGTTTCTACCATACATGCACACTAAATAAAATGTAACAAAATTTTTAATAAAATTGTGGACTAGAAGATATTCTTTAATCTTCAAATTCCTATTTTACAAGTATCATTTGTATGTTGTTTCATATCATTACTTTCAGCACAGGTAACTTTTCTGGGACTAGAGGGTGGCTCAGAAGTTAAGAGCACTTGCTCTTCTTCCAGAGGACCTGAGTTCAGTTCCCAGTTCCTAAACTGTATTCCTCACACCTGCCTATAACTCCATCTCCATGGGAGGAGATTAGATACTCTGTTCTAGTTTCCACAGGCATCTTTTCTTTCTAGGAAAAGCAGACAGCACCAAAGTCACCTCTAAAAACCTTTACTGTGGCCAGTGACATTATCAGAGTAATTAGGGGACCTATGACAATATTTTGTAATAATGTTCTGGATAGCTTTTTTGTGAGACTTGGAGGAGTTAAATTCCATAGAGAACACAGTTAAGAGAGAGCAAACAGCCAGAATCCAAGGTCAACTGTGGGTCAACAGTTGACCATATCAAACCTTTGCCTTCACCAGGATATGCAAGTTAGAAATGTTCACGATTGCAGCTCAAGACTCCTTTGCAAGTTGATGAAAAGTATCATTTACAATTTGGCAGATGTTTTAAAAGTCATGATTCTTTCAAACTACCATACCAAATAATGCCCTTTGTAAATCAGCCTGTAATTAAAACTAGAAGCACATGGAAAGACATCCATCCCAGGATTCCAGATTGTCTCCACAGTGGAATGCCTTGAACCTTGATGTCTTTGCATGGTCTGTTGACCATTTTGACTAAAGAAGTGCTTCCCCCAAACTTGGTTGTTCTTGGCCATAAAATATGTGCCTACAGAAATAAATCTTAATGGACTGTAGAGAAATA
Organism: Psammomys obesus; assembly: GCF_907164565.1. Taxonomy (NCBI): domain Eukaryota; kingdom Metazoa; phylum Chordata; class Mammalia; order Rodentia; family Muridae; genus Psammomys; species Psammomys obesus. The sequence goes on along the minus strand of NW_026596040.1, from coordinate 30,433,205 downwards.
TTTTAAAATAAGCTGGTGACGAATCCTATTGTTTTCATTTTAACATTTTACCAGTAATTGCTTTGCCCTTCTACTTTTCCAAGTAGTATTATGTAGAGAGGATCTCAGTGCAAAATATAAACAGTAAACCACCTACCACTACTTAGTTCGACACCTGGTGGCCTTGAATCAGCTACATCTCTTCTTTGCACATCTTATGCCAACATATGGTTTAAGTCACCGTCTCCTTTGCCTGTATCTCTTAATGGTTCCCAGTGGATCTCCAGTCCAAGCTCAACAAAAAAGCACAGTTTAGGGGCTGCTATTTCAATCAAGTCCTTCCCCTTCATTCATTTTTTTCAGTCCTAATCACAACTCTTTAGTCACTTTATGGATGTCATATTAAGGATAAAACCCCAAATTTGCATTCTGGCTTCTAGAGCCATATCTGCTATGGACACCAACACTATCTTCTTTTTTCCCAGCCCTCAGGCCATTGCCCTGCAGACCTCTGAGCTGCTTATGTTCTGTTTATGAAACTATCTATAAAACTGGTATCTATGAAACCAGTACTTTCCTTCTTCAATAATATACATATGTCCTTCTTTTTCCAGGCATATTACCTCTCTCCCTTGCCTTAGTTTTTTTTGTTTGTTCGTTTTTTTATAATTCTCATCCTTTTCACACAAAACATCACCCCTTTAAACAAGCCTTCTCAATCAGATGAGTAAAGAGTTCTTTCCCTCACTTGGTTCCCTCAGTGGTCACATTCACAGCATCAACCACAATCTGAAATTGTTCTGTCAGCTTATTGTACGTGTCCATGAGGGCAAATGTACAAATGTCCACCTTTTTGACCCTGGTCTTCCCGGTATCCAGCAGCGTCTGTAATCAACAAGTATGCAAATCAATGAATGAATAAGTAATGAACAAGCGCTATTTCCCACCTCAAAGCTTTGTTGTCAACTTGACCTGAGAGATAGGTATATACTGACTACATTTTCTAAAGATAGTCTGTGCATTCTTAAGTTTCTTACACTCGAGGAAACAGCCAAGCCATGCTTCTGCGGTTGTGTAACAAAACCTGCTTCTCTATGGGAATGTGTGTGATACCACCTGCGTTAGTTATCTTTTCGTAGAGCTGGGATGAAATGCTCTCAAAAAAAAAAAAAAAACACAAAAAAAACCCACAAAAAACAAAAAACAGCTTATTTTGGCTCACGGTTTGGCGGGGCAATGGAGTGTGAAGCTGACTGTTTACCCAGTCTCTGCACGCAGGGAGCAGAGAGTGACCAGTGCTTGCACTCAGCTCATGTTCCAATTTTGATTCAGTCCCAAGCCAATAGGATGGTACTATCCCCTTCAGGGCGGGCTTATTTTCTCCTCTGTTAAACATTTCCGAAAACGCTGTCATGGGCACTCTGAGAGAGGTGCGTTGCAGCGGTGACAATAGTGATGAAGCAGATACTGAAGACTGTCTATGCCTCCATCAGCTTGACCCTGCAGATTAGCCATCCATGGAGCTTGCTTGCCTGTGCATACATCTTACGATGGCACGACAGCAGCAACAATTTGTTGTCCCTGTCTTACTGTAGTTCTAAAGTGAAGGCAGACTGTAAGGATGGGCAAGAATAGATGGAGGGTAAGTTAAAGTTGATTCCCAGACTAGACAAAGTCAAGGGTAGTTGGGTAAGCCCTGAACCCCATGCAGGTAGTTAGAAGCCTCAGACCATGTGAAGTGAACAGAAGAATGTGGCCTGCTCTGAAAGAGCTCTTTGAGATGGTGGCACTTTCCGTATTCTGAGGGAATGGTCAGGAACTGTACCATACGGATGTGTACTCTCATGTCTAGAGACATAAGACCCTTATGAATACAAAGCTCCTTTTCTCCGGTGGATAAAGACTGAGATTCTTCCATGTAAAATCCATTTTTAAAGGGATATGCCATTCTACTTTCTGTTTTAGATTTGATGGTGTGATTGCTATCAATGGTCCCTTAGATTCTAAGAGAAAATAAAATCAGCGCTTGTTTCAGGGTTCCAGTGAGCAGCAAAACATCACAGAATGGATGGGGATGGACGCCGCAGGCAGCCTCAGGATGTTTGGGGTTTCGACTCCTCCTTCCCTTCGGCACACTGAAGAGTTTCCCTTGTGTGGATAGTACCCCAGGGAAGGAGACAAGTTCATCACATATGATCCCCTGGGGAAGGTGACTCAACAAGACTGGAGAGCCAGAGGGCCAGAGCAGGGCCTAAAGCCAAAAGTCTGCTGCTCTGATTTATAACACAGGTGCCCAGGAATTTAAGGTAAACGTACACAAAATTCCTCTCTGCTTGTGTAGCCTTTTGGATTCTTTTTTTAGCAATCGCTGCATCAGCTTCATTGCACTTTACCTTTGTTTGTTCAACCCTTCATCTGTTACTTAAAACTAAAATAAGCTTGGGGCTGGGGAAGTAGCACAATAGAGATCCTGAGGCTAAGTGATCACACAGCACTTGCCACAAAGAATGAAAACAATTAAAATCCAGTGCCCGGTACCGTGTACTGTGGTCCTAGACTTCCTGTTGCTTTGACCCCTGTCTTTCCGGCTTCCTGTCCTGGGACAGAAATGACACCACAAAGGTTTCCTGTGCCTCTTCACTCCTGACCTCTCGCTACCTCCTCTCTCATCTATTTGGAGAGTAATGATTGTGTCCCTGTGGAATTCCTCCTGGTTCAGATGCTTGATGATACTTACTGCTCGTTTGGGAGTTCAGAATTGCCGGCCAAAGCCCAATGCCGTGCTCCTGCCTCCCACTAGCAACCCACTCAACAGGCTTATTGCAAGGTGGGAGATGCTAATTCTCCTCAGCTATCACAGGAAGGCTCCCCTTCCTATCTGTACTGCTTGTCTGGGACAAGTTAACTCCTTCAACTCCTTCAGACACCTTCCCAACATCCACTCATTTCAAAATATTTAGTTCTGGTGTTTGGACCCAGTGGGGCAATTGTGTGGCAGGTCCTCTGGATGAAACCTGAGGTCAAGGATAACAATCCAGGATCAGAAGTTTTCTCAGTTTTGCTGTTTACCATGAGCCTTCCATTTGCTCCTTTGAGGAGCCATGCCTAGAATAAAGATTTGAACCCATTGTCTCATACCATTGCAGATGCTTGGCTTTATGTCAACGTAACACAAGCTAAAGTAATCTGATGGGAGGGAGCCTCAATTGAGAAAATACCTCCATAAGATTGAGCTGTAGGCAAAACCATAGAGCATTCTCTTAATTAGTGATTGTTGGGGGAGGGCTCAGTTCATTGTGGGTGGGGCCCTCCTTGGGCTGGGGATTTTGGGTTCTATAAAAAGACGACTGAGCAAGCCATGTTGAGCAAGCCAGTAAGCAGCACTCTTCCATGGCCTCTGCATCAGCTCCTGCCTCCAGATCCCTGCCCTGTTTGAGTTCTTGGCCCTGACTTCCTTTGATGAACTGTGACATGGAAGCGTAAGCCAAACAAATCCTTTCCTCCCCAGCTTGCTTTTTTGTCATTGTGTTTTACCACAGTAATAGAAGGCCTGAGCCACCCACAGCCATGCTTATCTCCAGTCAGCACACTGGTGCCAGTCACAATATATTAAATATGAATGGTGATCATGCTCCCACTGACAAATAATTAGAAGAAGATGGTTCTGTTGTCCTCCTGGTATCTTCTCCCCATTAGTTTGGCATCATGGCAGGTGTGGAGAAGGCAGGCCCATTAGAGACTAGAGGCCACATACTGCATCAGTCAGGGTTCTGAATAGCCATCGGTAGACACCCACAGTGGCTCCATGCTGCTCCAGTGTGCAACTGGAATTCGCTTCTAAACTGTAAAGCTGGGCACATAATTTCATCTTCTTCCAACCTCCCTGCCTTTCCCTCTGAGAGAATAAACACCTGTACACCATTACTTTACCTCTTAGAAATCTGGAATTTATTCTTGGCTTTGTTCAAGTTCACATACCCAAACCTTAAAACTTCTATAAATGTATAGCAAAGAGACTGTAGAGAGAAGGCATGGGAAATGTGGTTTACAAAAGGGAGGTATGTTAATCTATTTTATGTTGTCATAGCAAAACATCCTTTATGAAGATAAAAAGTCCACTTAGCTTACAGTTTGGGGATGGTGAAAGTCCAAGATTTGGAGACCCATCTGTTTGCCCCTATAGGATCCCTCCTGGGCTGGGTCACAATATGACAGAGAAGCAGAAACAGAAACTGCAGAATACAGAAGAGACTAAACTGATGAGTCTCATTTTACAATGAGAATGAGAGCTCTCATGAGAACCGGTTCACTCCAGAACATCAGCATTAATCTCTACTGAGGATGATGCTCCCAGTGACCTAATCGCCTTCCATCAAGTCCTGCCTGCATCTTAAGTATTTAACTTTCTCTTAACCAGGCCACACTGGGAATCAACCCTCTAGCAAATGAACCTTTGGGGAGGTAGATATGCCTAAGCCATAACAGGAGGGAAGAAAAAAAGGAAGGGTAAAGAAAGATCATTCTGAAGCCAGGAGATGGCACAGGTCATTCCAAGCTTTGCAAGTGGCCTAAAGATGGAGAATGGCAGGGAAGAACACAGTGACAGCAAGCATGACAGCAGCAGTAACAGTTACTAAAAGCATTTGATTATGCACCCACAATGGTGGACTCACTGACTTTCAGGAGCCACGGAAGATTTTATTACTTAATAATGCAGTCCCTACGTCACTGATGAGCAAATCCAACTTAGAGAGATTAGAGCTTTGCTGCATTGCGTCCTCAGAGTCTCTAAAGGAAACCTCTCAGCTTCTAGCCTCTCTGGCTCCGAGCCAGTAAAATAGAAGATGCCTCGGGGTCTCCTTTTTGCCCTTGATGCTTTGATATGTTAATCCCCCTTGCAGTTCTACCTATGAGGTCCCCTGCCCCAGACCCAGGTGCCAGGATACTAGTCTCCCCCATCCCTGCTGGCTCCTGAAATTACCGCCATGTTTACTGATTGCCTCCTCATCTAGTGGGGGTGGGATTCCATCTCTTTCAGCTGGATGCTGCCAGTGCCTTCCTGAGTCGCTGCTATGGAGACAAAGCACAGGTACCGTTTCCATTTTCCACACTTACTATTAAAAGCCAGGCACGGAATGCGAGCCCAAGATGTTCAGCGAATCAACCTGGAACTTACCCCTTTTTAAAAATTCTAATAGAGGGTAATTCATGCAAGCTTGTTGGCAAGCCATCTGCCTCAGGGACTGAGCACAGGTTAGATAATTAAACTCAACCTGTTCTTGCATGGCTGTCTGACTTACCATTTACCTTGCCTCAGACTCCTCGCCTCCAAAAACCCACTTTCTGTGCTGGTTAACTCATTGTTCCCCCAACACCTGTCTTATACCTTCTTATTTTTACTCATGCCATCCCATCCACTTGGAAGGCCTTACCTTCCTCTTCCAGTCCTCTTCATTTGCTTCACAATATGCTCCCCAGTCAAGAGGATCAGTCGCTCCCCTGAATTCCAGTAGGAATGAGGTCAGTTGAGACCACAGCACTGAGCTGGTAATTAATCATGGGCTGCCTTACAATGTTGCTTCATTATTACCTTCAACTGTTATTTAGATCTTGAATTTTAATGCAACTGTTTCTGTGTGTTTGTCTCAATTTCTTCATTGGAACATAAGATCTTCAAGGGCAAGAGATATATTTTACAGTTGAAACTAGTGGGACTGATTTGTTCCTCTCTCCCTGTCTGTCTGTCTCTGTCTCTGTCTCTTTCTCTGCCATGAAACTTCATCCAATTACTTTGGTAATAAAATATCATATCTACTGAGTCCAGAGTGATAAACATTATGGATGATTGAAGAACATGAGACTTTTAACCCAGAGAATTGAAGACAAGAGACACCATCAATAGAGTTCTGCAAAGGTCAGAAAGGTTCTTTAAAGAATCTCACGACCATTCCTGTACCAGGAAGCTTCACTCTGCTCTTCTCCTTCCAAATGAAGGTATATCACTTCACAAAAGTGCCTACGAGCTTTTTCCTGCCACTGCGTTCCCACCCCACCACATTGAAGCACACATGTTATTTCTGTTCTTTCTGTCTAGAGCTCTCCCAAGACTTGACCAAAGCTATCACTGTGGGTGTGGTCACTTCTGCTTCTTAAAGTAAGCACTGAGAATCTCATTCCACAAAGAGATGTCAAAAATACAATCAAGAATTTAGTATATACAGTAGACAGACATCTGTGATGGCCCATTCTCATTGACTTTCCGATCTTGAGTATGGGTGAAAAGTTCTTACCAGTAAAGAATAGCACAACTGATTGCTATGTCACTTGCAAAGTTGTTATATAAAAACTACTTCTGTCTTGTACACCCTCTCTCCTTTCTTTAGAACTTCCTTTTTCGGGGAGCTGACTACTCAGTTAAGAATAATAGTCCTTCAGAGAGTCTTTCATGGAAAAAAAAATCAACCAACAGACAAACAAATAAACAACAACAACAAAAAAAAACCAACAGCAAAAAAACCAAAAAACAAACAAACAAAAAAAAAACCCCAAAAACAAAACCTCTAAGAAGCTGAACCTATTATGTTAGTTAGTTTGAAGCAGGGCCCTCACAGATGACTCTCATAGCCCAGCAACATTGTCATGGCTGAGCCGGAGACAGACACCAAACCAAGCTCAGCCACCCAGATTTCTAACCACATTAACTGTGAGAATATAAACATGGACTGCTTTAAGCTACCAGGTTTGTGGATCAATTTGCTATGCAGCAATAGGCAGCTAATACAATATTTAATTATGGTAAGCCACTTGGAAGTCGGGGGGTGCATCTGAGTGCCTCTGATTATGCTTATAACATTTTCCTTCTGGGAGCTTGAAAACTAGATTGTTCATTTTCTATAAAGGAGTTAAGCTGACAGTGAATGGCTGCCCTGTTTTTTATTTGTTGTCCATCTTATCACACAGAAACTGGCTGATGGTTATCAACAGACCATGAGAGAGGCAGATTGTACAGCTAGATAAATATCTGGTAAAAAGCAGCAGTGTGGAATGAGTCACTTAACCTGCTCCACGTCTCAAGATGATTAAGGGATGGCTGTTTGCAGAAGAGGCTTCATCTCCAAACTTCAGCCAATTCTAGTAATTACTCAGGAAACAGCTAAGCTACTATTTCACTGTGTGAGATTATAACTTCCCTTGTCAGAAAAAATCTCATTTGCTTAATGGAGGACCAAGGGCCACCCAACCACAGACTATAGAGCAAATCTCCACGACGGCCTATTTCTACACCACAGTCTTACCAGAACATGGCTGCATTTGTTTTCTCGAGTATATCTATAGCTGCTTTTGCACTGAAGGACAGAGTTGAATAGTTAAGACACAGTTGATGAAATCCACAAATTCTAAGTTTGCTCATCTGGTCCTTCACAGAAAGAGTGTGTTGAGGGCACCCCCCACTTCAAGGCAATAATTGGCAAACTGTTTGAAGAAACGTTGTTTCTCTAGAGTGTTAATTAGTAGGACATGGAAAAACAGTTGATTCTATTGTCAACTGTTTGAGAAAAACTGAGTGCAATAGAGTTAAACTAGTTCATGAATCTCCAGGGTAACATTTTAGAGTTCTGATCATGAACCTCTTTGGGGATCAGTTTATCTCATGAAACCAGTGTCCAGCTCACAAAGAGACACAATTGAACTCTGAGAACATTAGTTTTCCAAGTGCTGACTTTGCAAAATATTGACTAGGTACAAGCATCACCATTTTTTAAACTTTAAAAAGACCTGTGACCATTTTTAAATGCACAAAGGGATGGCTACACCATTTGATTAAGAGTCAAATAGAAAGTTGACATGTGGAGAAACAGATGAAAATGACCATAAAGAAGATTGCTACATTTAGACTCAGTTTCTAAAGTAACCAGTAAAAACAAATAAAACTTTTAAGGTGGAAGAACAACTTACCAGGATTACTCTTAAGTTTCAGAGCACTGAGCTCCCGTATTTTGCTGGGAGGCGAAATAGATACACCAAGGCCTACAGTGAGGAATGACCAAAGATCTAAATAATCAAAATTTTAAAAATTGGATTCTGATGCAAAAGACACACACATACAGAGTGGAGAAGGGAGATGGGGAGAATGTTTTATATAGACATAAAGTTAAAAACCAGATAGGTATGTTCTTCCATTTCAAAAGTAACATGTGAAACTTACCAAATCAGGATGCTACTTCCTAAAATAGTCCAAATTAAAGCATTCTGTATATCTTAAAATGGTAATTTTTTAAAAAAGTTGCAATAACAATAAAGTGTAGCACAAATATGTGATTAATCAATATGAAGAATTTATTTACTTTTTAAACACAGTATATTTTTCTAATGTTAAAGATTTTTTTAGATTTTCAAACATGAGTAAAATATTCACATTATTCTCACAGCACCCTCTTCATATCCCATCTCCTCCAGTGTGGCTCATCCCCCATCCCTCTCAAATCCATGACCTCTTCTTTTTGATTGCTATGTGTGTATTTATATACAGCCTGTTAAGTCCATTTAGTATTATTCATATGTATGTGTGCTTAAAGCTGACCCCTTGGAACTAATTAACTTATCAGAGGGCTTGTGCCTAGAAAAAAATGACTTTCCCTCTTTTAGCAACTAATTAATTGCCTTTAGCACTTTATCATGGGGAGTGGCTTTATGGGCTTTCACTTTGGGATGTCAACTGAGTTGCCACATGCAAGTTTTATTTGGGTGACCATATTGATCTTGAATCTAGTCTATGAACCTTTATTCTACAATATGGAGGTAAATTTCTAGAATAGTACATAAATCATTGCAGAAAGTCAGCCACAGGCTCGTGGCTCAGAACTACATTATGGCTATCTCTCCACTTATACCATACTATCCTGCTTGGAGCCTGAACAACACATATTCTGGATGACTGGCCAGGGTTAGAAATTGAGTCTAAAGCCTGGGAACTCACAAGCTTTCAATCAGATTCAGCAGAAAGCTGGGAGAAGAATACCAGCATGAAATTGATGAGTTGAAATGAACAAAATAAATTACAGAGATGACACCAATACAATAGGGTTTATATTAAGCCGTTTCCTGTTGTCCCAGAAGTAAGACTAAAGTTCAAAGGGGCCCACTCAGCGCTCATCTGGGGCTGCATCTCTCAACAGTCCAAGTCAACTTACATAGAGAACTGCTAGAGACTAGCTGTGGGTGGAGGCCCTGTTGGTGAAAAGTCTTTCCCCTCATTTCTGTCACTCAGGACACTTTTTTTTTCCCCCTGAAACCAGGAAAAGTGGTCTCCAAGAGAATCATGAATGAACTCTGAAAGTGACTCCAAGAAAAACAGATGCTGAAGATGTGGTCAACTGTGTTGCAGGATGTTTGATCACACTGTGAAACCCAAGATTGTGTACTGGAAAAAGCTGTTTCTCGTTGTGGTGTGGCTCAGCCCTAGCACACACCTTTAATCCAAGAGCTTTCTGTAAATAGGATTAAGTAAAGTTTCCCTAGGTTAAGAGTCAGAGCAAGCAACCAGTTGACAGGAAGTGAACATGGGAAAATAAAATCATAGAGAATGAGAGGAAGTATTCAGGAGAATAGAGAGATGCACAAGGGATTCTGTTTGAAGGGTTTCTAAGACAGAGTGGGGAAGGAGAAGGGCCTTTTTCCTTCTGGGATGTCCGCTGAGTAGGAAGGTCAGTCCCTGTTCACACTGAATAGACCCACACAATCCTCTGAGACAGGCTCTTTCTATCTAGCTATAACACTTGGGGGATGGAAGGCTTCCTCTTCTCCCCTAAGAATTCATCGCTGAACCCCCAGACTCGCTTGTAGGTCAGGCTCTCGTTTTTACCAGTGCAGCCAGTTGCCACAGCCACCACGGTAGCTGCCTCTGAAGCTTGTGTCACAACCTTCCATGCCGCTTGCCACAGCACTCACCTGCAGGAGTGCGCTGCCTGCTATTCCCAAAGTAGCTGTGTCCTACTCGCCTGAGTCCTGCCATTGCCTGGCTTGGTTCTGGCAGCCCAGATAAAAGAGCTATAACACTATGCTGGATCGCAAAAAGGGTCTTTCTCTCCTGCGTGCTTATCAAAGAGCTGTAACACTCTGCTGAGGACAGATTCTCCTGCACCCCTGGCTGGACCAAAAATCCCATAGCACGGATCCCACTCCACACTCCATCCCTCTCAGCCCACAGTCCAGTGGCAATCACATGTTTCAGGAGGATGTGCTTCCTCTGTCCTGGCTTGGTGCCGGGCAGCATCCAGGCACTCCAGGAAGAAGCAGAACCACAGCTCCTGAGTCTTTATTGGGATTTTATTTTAAAAACAACACAACTGCATGCTTCAAGGTCATTCCTGACACAGCCTTGGGAGTGGGGAGTTGAGAGATCACAGAGGAAATAAGTAGTTTGGCACGTGCCCTTTCCATTTCCTGGTGATTGCAAAGGTGAGAAAACATAGGGAGTACCTTGGGTTTGTGTTACCAGAAATCTTTTGTGAGATGCACATTTGTGTTTAAAGGATAATGCTCCTTTAGAGTCGAGGGATAACTGAAGACATTTGCTCTGCTTAGTATCTCAGGTAAGCATGGCTCATCACGCAGTGCGCGAGCAGCCCATCTCGGGTCTCTGTGGCTCTGAAAAATACACAAGAGGCCCCCAGAATGTCTGTAGCTTCGTGTGAGGCAATGTGGACAGGTAGAGAGACAGGGATGAAGGCACCATTCATGATTTTGTTGGACCAAGCAGGGAAAGGCAAAACATAGAGAAGCTAGACAGGTATATCATGCTCAAGGCCCAAGATCCAGCTGATCACTGGGCAAAGGTGAGAGAATCTAGGGAAGGAGGGGTCAGGATGAAACTGAAGGCTCTCTTACAACACATACACAGCACACGCGTGTGCGCATGCCCACAAACACACACACACACAAACACACACACACAGGACATGAGAACACTCATATCAAGAAGGGCCAGGCTATAAGAGAGCTCAGTGGAGCTCTCTCCCAACATCCCAGCCCTGCTCCTCCTCTCTGCCCATGATATGATGGGCTGGAGCAGCAGCCCATGAAGTTAAATAAAGATGTTCACAGAACAAGGTATTCATAAAATAGCTAGCTTTTCAAGCCACCACAGGCAAAGAATCAAAGTGCCAACTCCTGTGGAGTAACTTTAGGATTTAGATGTGATTAGAGACTAAAGTATCAAAAGAAAGAGAACTGAGGGTTTTTTTTTTTTTTTTCAAATTTATTTAATTTTTGGGCATATGTGTGTGCCTATAAGAGTCTATGCACACTATAGTTGTAAATGCAGGAGCCTGCAGAGGCCAGAAAAGGGTATCAGAGCCCGGTGGGATTGGAGATACAGAAGGGTATGAGCTACCATGTGGGTGCTGGGAACCAAACCCAGGTTTTCTGCAAGAGCAGTAAGTGATTTCTTAACTACTAAGCCGTCTCTCTAGCCCCAGAAATGAGTTGTAAGTGACAAAACAAACTGTTCAAACCACTGAATGTGACAGGAACGGTGAAGACACCAGTCAAGGTGCTGGCGAGGCTGTACGCAGCCGGAAGGCAATTCGCACAGTCTGGCGGAAGAGGCTGCTATTGGGGAAATTTTAAAAATCGCTTCATTCTTATACCAATGGGATGCTGAGAGTCCCCAATAAGGTAAGCACGTTGGACAGAACGGGAATGTTTGTACTCCTGGGGTCTTTGTTCCAAAGGATCTGAAGTCGACAGGCAAATGATTTTTTCCTCTGCTCTACAAATGAACACACAGTGAGAGGAGAGCCAGTTATCAAGGGGCTATCTCGCTATTGTAGCCTTCTGTCTTCTGTTTATATCACACTCCCCCTCAGCCCACATGTGATCCCTTTTTAATTGGGAACAGCACTTTTTGATTCTTGAGCCTAAAACAAATTAAAAAGTAGAGGGAGGAGGAAGGGAAGGGAAAGGAAAAACTTTGGTTTTTTTCCTCCAATTTGAGAATCTGATTTCTTGCTGGTTTTATCATCAGTATGAAGATTTTTGTTGTTTTGTTTTGTGGAATATTTTTTATGATTCTTTTCTTTTTACTTGCTTTTTTTTTTTTTCCTCACAGTTCGCTACTCAAGCCTAAATTTATCTGTTTTTAAAAATCCATCTGGCTTTTGTGTTATGGAAGCCCACACAAGCCTGTGCCAACCGTTCCAGAAGCAACCAAGAGCTATCAAATGGAACGTGTTTCAAACGAAGGGATACGAAGGGATAGCAAGCTAATTAAGGCCTGAGTTTCTTAATAAGGAACAAAGCACGGTAGAGAATTGGACGATGCCAATACTCATGAAAGTTTCAGAGACTAAAACAGTTTGTGGAGGGGAAAAAATGGAATAAATGACTTGGCCGATTTTTCAAGTCCTTCCCCCCAAAATAAATATATCTATTCCCATATGTATCAACAGACAAATGTAAATATCACTTAAATAATCTCAATCTAAGATTAACATGAGAGTGAAATATAAATAATTTTGAATATAAAGACCAAGTGTAATATGTGCCGAAATACAAATGGAACAAAACTAGAAATAAAATCACATTACCCTCCCTGCTAGCGACTCCTCACTGTGAGGCCTTTATTTCTCTGCCTTGGGTACACTGTTCTAAACAAGGCTCCCCTTTCTTCTTAGCAATAGTTGAATAGTATTCAACACAGTGAACTTTTTCTGTTAGAAAAAAAAAAAAAGAATTTGGTGCAAGTAATACTGGTACAAAGGAAATGAATTCTCATTTGATTGTGTAGTGGTTTATATAAATGCAGAAAGAAATTGGAAAGTGTCAGGTGGGGAACATGAATATGTTTCGAAGCCATTGGAAAAAAGTGTGCATTTAAAGTGTAGATAGCATGTTTCTGCCATGTTGGCTTGACTTGTGTAGGCACCTACCAACCAAACAGTGAGAGGTCTCTAAGTTCTTCTCTGCTCGGCCTCAGATGTGTGTAGGGGGACGTCTCTGCCCTCTGAACCTCTGTTTACTCCTCAGAATAAGAAAGCCGCTAACCACAGTGAGCCCAGCAGCCTGTAGGAAATGAATTACAATCCATTTGTGAAGTGTTTCTTGAGTCTTGGGCGGAAATGAGATGTTCTAATTGCATGCTGTGGCAGATGAGCTCAGGGTGTGGTTGTGTAGGAACATTTCTTTGGTTAAACTAAAGGGAAACCAGCAATCCCTTCCTTCAAGATCTGTCACTTTCTAAGAGCAGATTTTCTTGGGTAGAAAAGAAAAGTGTGGCGAATCACCAACATGGAAAGAAAGTGTGGAGGTGGGTGGGGAACGCCCAGGGGAACATAAACCAGACGAACTTACAAAGCCCAGCCATTGTCCTCTTACAACGGAACCCACCAAATGGGGTCACATAACAGCCTTAACAGTCATCGGCTTTGTTGTCATTCTTGATTCCCACAAACAGATTTCAGAATTGAATCTGGTCCTCAGTGGGTTTAAGAACACTCAGTATCTTCCATGTGGGATCTGAAAATTTGCCAATTAACCCAACCCCTCATTCTGTCTCCAGAAACAATCTGCTTCCTCTTCTTCAGAGGAGGGTGAAGCAGGGTTATAGCTTGTAGTTTCTCACATTGTTCATAGGACCCTGCTGAGAGTTTAAAGATAGCCTGACCCACATTCCTCCTCCTTCATCTCTACTTCTCTTCAACACCCAGGCCTCAAGACCACCATGTCATCTTTCCTTTGACTGTTGCAGTCTTTCACAACTAGATTCCCATCCTCCACTCCAGGATCTTCCAGTCCCTGCTCCAAGGTAGAATGATCTTTGTTAAAGGAAAATCAGCCTGTGTTCCAGTGATTTTTACATTGCACTATGAAAAACTCTCCAAACTTTCTAATACTAATACTACCCAAGTTACTACAGTTTAACAAACTGCCCTAAAGCTCAGTAGCATAAAACTCTAGTCATTCGTATCTCCTGTGGCTGTGCTGTTCTGCTCACACTGGGTAGACGTGGCTGGGCTAATGCATGCATTTAGGTTCTGTTTCACGTGTCTTGGTGTCTTGTGGACAGGATAGGCTTTGGTTCTTAGCTATTTTTCTTAAAGCTGTGGAACTTTGTGAAACCCACTGTTGTAAGAGAATACAGGGTTAACTCTCTGGAAAGGCCCCAAAAGGCTGGGAGCATCTTCCATTTAAGCTCTATTCTCTTCAGTTGGTTTTGCCTCATCTTTCTGTTTGAAGGCTGTTCTTTCATCCATATGACACACAATCTTAAAGAATGCCTTGGGTGATTATTGCCACCCAATAATCATCACATTATTATATGTGTTATTATTGCATAGGGGATTATTACTTAAAGTAGCAACGTGCCAAACAGTTATTCCCCTTCTGTAGGGGACAGAGAAAAGACTGTCCTCTGAGGGTTTGAGCTGCTTTCCAGGGTGAACTGATAAATATGCTAACTACATGGAGTCTCTTCACAGTTTCTTTACACACAAGTCCAATTTACACAATGAACTCCACATTGAATCACTCCCAGGTGATTCAAAGGTGGCACAAGAATAGAAGCCACTAGATAAGATGAAAAACTATTCTCCACCTATGAAGACAATTAATTTTTATCCAGAAATAGCAGTTCTTTTACCTGCCTCTCTTCTGCCCTCTCCATAAAAAGTGATATTATTGGAAGCCTCCACGTACACATATTTCTTTGTTTTTCACAGAGGCCATGAAGTTATGGTGCCTCACAGTACACTATGTATATCTTGTGAAACTTGAAATTAGCTCTGTGATTTTTAAATTATTTTGACATTGTTTTCTGATTTTTAATAGGAAGCTCATTTCCTGTTCCTGTGTAACTCTTAATGACTCCATGAAAACTTGGGTGACCTTTTCTCTTTGGCGCCCAAACCACAATGACAAAACCTGCAGGCACGCAGTGGTCATGAAAGCCTCCTAAACATTTTCATTGATTCTACTATTCCTTCTTTTGCTGAACTGGGGGGGAGAAACCTCCACGGCATTTTCATCCTTCTGGAATGTGGACTCAAAGTGTTTACACAGGGGTCTTAAT
This sequence comes from Psammomys obesus, assembly GCF_907164565.1. Taxonomy (NCBI): domain Eukaryota; kingdom Metazoa; phylum Chordata; class Mammalia; order Rodentia; family Muridae; genus Psammomys; species Psammomys obesus. Next base: position 30,418,159 of record NW_026596040.1, on the reverse strand, counting down.
AGCCACTGCGGCCCGGCCTTCCTGGCCTCCATAACAACAGTTTCTGATGTACTCCACTTCTGGAGATTTCATTTGTTGTATGGTGTGGCCCACGCATGAGAGAAAACATCTCTCTTCCCCTCACATTCTCACGGTTTTCATGCCTAAATTTCAGAAGCTTCAGCACGTTACTTGTTCGTCATCATCAGACACTGAATGTGACACTGAGACACATTTTCCAATCGTGTGGACGGATGCCACGGGATGTTTGACTGTGATCTCTGTAGCAGCAGTCCCTGAGCAGGAAACGTGGGGTTGGCCAGCCCACCACGGTGTCAGCTGGCAGGGGGCCTGGTCTCACAGGAGAGAGAGAAGTCACTTCCACGGGAACAAGGAAGCTGAGTCCTCAGGGTGGCAGAATAATTTCTTCCTTCAGTTACCTGAAGAAGATCCCAGGTGTCTCAGTGTGCCTGATGGGGTACAGGTGATGGTTCTCACAGGATGCCCTATGGTCCAACAGTACGGGCATCGTCTGGACGCCTACTGGGAACCCCGATCTGGAAACTCTGGAGGTGGGACCCTGCAGTCTGTCTCAGCAACCCACCCCCAGGCAATTAGTTTGAGAAACATTGGACAAAGGCTTTGCTTTTGATACAACAGAATGAAGCGCAGAGATTATTTTCTTACAAATAAGCCGTTACTTTGCATAATTAATGTAGGCTAATAATGCAAATAAATTAAAAATAGACTTATTTTATGTGTTCTACTAATCACTGTTCTCTTGATCTTTGAATCCTATCCCATCCTATGACATTAGATGATGAAGGCTGAGATGGCTAATCCCCCTTGGACTACCTGACTTTCAGTGGCATTTTCTAAAGGCCTAAAAGGTATGGTATCAGCTGGGTCAGGCACGATGGCCAGACAAGCCCTCAATCCTCTGTGGTTCAAAACTACAAAAGATAATTACCACCCACATTACATATCCAATGTAAATTGGGAAAAAGAAAGCTCTGTCCAGGATGCAGGTCCTCACTATGGAACTTGGGCTACTGCTGACTTGATCAAGTCTTGCTTTGGGATATGATAAAGGAACCTGTGACCGGGCACCAACTAGCTTCTCCACCTTCTGTTGAGAAGTGACAGACTTCTGTGTCATTGCTTATACAAGTATAAGAAGCCTGATTTATATGGGACCACCACAAGAAATGGCTATTATCAAACAGTCCTATAATCTTATTCCATCATCTAAGAAGCGAGACAACCAAAATGGAATTTTTGACTTTGTATTCATGATGGAAAAGGAGAAATGTGTGTGTGTGTGTGTGTGTGTGTGTGTGTGTGTGTGTGTGTGTGTGAAAGAGAGGGGAGAGAGAAGGGGAGGGAGAGGGAGACAGAGAATGAAGTTGAGTATATCCTAGAAATTTCTCTTGGGGAAGCTGCTTTCCATTTAAGCCTGAGGATGGTTCTCAGAGGAAGAACGATGCTAATGCTGATTGAACACCACCTACCGTGCCATGGCATTTGTTTTATCAACCTAATGCAATAGAGAAAGGAGCTAACTTTTTACAAAGAGACCGAAGGTTAAAACAGTTTTGTAACAGAGAACTTGCTAGCAGTGGGAGACTCTCACATGAGCCCCCTCCAAAGGAGATCTGCCCTCAGGAAAACCGGGCTGAAAGCAAGACACCTGGAGTACGGAGTCACTGACTGCCATGGCCATGCTGCTGGTGCTGGACCAGTCCCTGCCCATGGTTGGGGACCAATGTTAATCAGACAGCTATTCTTCAAATATGAATCGAAGAAATGGGATTGTAGTATTCGCCCAGTCTACAGGGGGTGTGTTAAAAACTCTATGTAAGCACCTGAAACCAAGGATTACGTGAAACTGTGTGTACGTATGATATTTTCTTTAAACATATATTTTCCATATATGTCCTAGGTGATGTTTTATTTATAAACTCAGTACGGTAAGAGTTACAATAATAACTAGTAATAAAATAGAGCATTCAGCGCTGTGTAGTAAAAGTTGACGGTAAGTAAGTGAACCTTGGGGAAAAAAAAACCAAAGAGATGAGAGGCCTACAGCATTCTTAGTAAAAGTACAGACAGGGAGTTAGGGAGATGCTCAGGGCTTCAGAGAACTCTCTGCTCCTGCAGAGGACCTGGGTTGGATTCCCATTATCCACACAGAGGCTCGCAACTGTCTCTAATCCTAGTTCCGGGATTTGGCGTGTTCTTCCAACTTCCCTGGGCACTGTACACATGTGGCAGGCATCCATCCAACCAGGCACAACACACAGAATAAAAATGAATCCTCTAAAAAAATAATACAGGGAAATCCGTTTCAATCCCATTTCTACCTAGATCAATGAAAACTTAATTTAACAAACCCAACAAATGTCATTATCTCAGTAAAAAGAACATCAGAGAACTCTCTGTGCAAGAAGCGCTTTGTTAATATTATCAGTTTAGCAAAAGTAAACTCCGAGTATAATTCGGTTTCTTTTTTTTTAATTTATTATAATTCAGTTTCTGATTAGGCTAGATCGGTGGTTCTTGATCTTCCTAATGCTGAGACCCTTTAGTAAAGTTCTTTATGTGTGGTGACACACAACTATAAAAATATTTTCTTTGTTACTTTATTATTGTAATTTTTCCATTGTTATGAATCTTAACGTAAATATTGTTGGAGACAGAGGTTGGCCAAAGGGGTCATGTCCCACAGGTTGTGAACCACTGAGCTAGATAGATGCTCAATGGTTAACATGCATTCAGCTCTTATACAGAACCCAAGTTTGGTTCCCAGCACCCACATCTGGTATATAACCATGTGACTCCAGCTGTAGGGGATCCCATGATTTCCTCTGACCTCCACAAGAACACTCGCACATACAAACACAAACGAAAGGAAATAAAAATCTAAACCATGGAATGCAAACCACCAACAATGCATATTACAAAGGTTCATCAGTGAAAACTATAAGCGCCTGGTAGCTAAGGAAGTTGGGATCTAGAAAGCACCCTGCAAGGGACTTCACAAGCAGATATTTGGTCAATGCTTGATCCAACAATGCTGACTTCAGTGAGAAACAGCACCAAACCCTTGGTACACACACAGTGTGAAACTATGTCAATGCGATGCTGAGCTCGGTAGCTCCATCAGCAGAGCACCAGCTGATTTAAACACCTCCCAAGAACTCCATGGATTAATGGGAAGGAATTCTGTGCAGGGCCCACCTCCAAGTGGCCGAGAACACAACAAATATCCAAGAAGGACTTCAACTCTTGAAGAACGATGCAGAAGACGCAGGTCCTTCTAAGTATAGATGGCACAAGGACAGTTCAATATTGTTCAGTTGTCCTATCACTCCCATGCTGTCACCATTGTGAAATGCAGTTTCTCAGACATCCCTTGGCTCTTATTATGAAACCCATCAGAGGCACACAGGGACAAGCAGAGATCTTATTTAGAATAGGAGACATAGAGATGGAGCCTAGCGGCATGAGAAATGACCATGTTTTTCTTCCAATTCCCAGGAAAGACTTGGGTTAAAATAAAATGACTTTGGAAAAAAGCTCATGTGTAAATTGTGAAGTGAGCATAAATTACTTTCTAGGCCCACTTGCCTATAATATATTCACTCTGCACACATTCTATAGCAATGATAAATCCAGCCTGACTCTAATTACTGTGGTATCTATCCAAGCTCTCAAAAACATGTATGCATAAATCCTAAAATATATATATATATATATATATATATATATATATATATATATATATATATATATATATATATATAAAATAAAAACAGCTGAAGGCACATCCAATGTTGAGGAATACCATGATCTTGCTGATGGTCCTATCATTAGCTTTTTAAAAGCCACCAGCTCATCCTATAATTTCCTTTTCCTGTGCTTTAAGCTTCTTCTTCTTCCCCAATGATGCCACGAAAGAAGTTTATACATCACATACAGTACATTTCTCCATGTTTTCCAGATGGCATTTGATAAAATGGAAACAAAAAGAAGACATAAGAAAGAAAAATGGATGCTTTTCTACTTTCATCGTCAAAACAGCTTTTCTTTTGGTAAAGAAAAATATGAACTCACCCGGAGATACTGGAACACTTCAAGAGAGGGGCTTCCTCTTGAAAAATATGCTTTTTGAAAGCTATGCTTTTTGGAGTTCAAGCCACTCTTTGTCCTCAGTCAGCTAGGACAATGCAAACGGAAGCATTCTTTATCTGGCTAACTATTCTGAACTCACACTACACAGAAATCCACAATGGTTTACATTAGTGGTTTTGACATATTTTGACCTTTCTCAGTATATGAACCATCCAGACCATCAAACTAAAAAAAAAAAAAAAAAAAAAAAAAAAAAAAAAAAAAAAAAAAAAAA
>NW_026596040.1:30397393-30413762 GCF_907164565.1 Psammomys obesus | reverse complement strand
AAAAAAAAAAAAAAAAAAAAAAAAAAAAAAAAAAAAAAAAAAAACAACAAAGAACTATAATGACAATTATTTAAAGTCAGTGTTTATAGACCCTAAGGCCACTAAGATAAACATTTACCTAGTTCATATGAAAAGTATCTGAATAGGTCAATTGAGAAATGAAAATATTGTGTTGGACTATAACTTTCCCTAAACAATCTGTAAAAAGACAACCTTGAGGTGCTATTTTTTTTTTCAAGAAACTTTGACATAAATATATTTTATTAATCATTTGGGAAGCAAATAAATAAAAAAAATATGCTACTCTTCAATCAAGCAAACAAGATTATATTTTCAGCAAGGAAAGACAGTGAGCTAGTGGTTGGTGTCAGAATCCCTTTAGCTCAATCTTCAGTGAAACCAAGAATCCCCTACTGCATTCTACCTTTTTGTCGGGAGAGGTGCCTCTGGCAGCTGCTTTGATATTTAAATCTCAGCGAGAGACTGCTTTTACCTTCTCTAAAGGCAGGGTAGAATTTGCAAGTCCATCTCCTTTTGTTTGTGACAGCAGGTAAGATAGCTTGTGAGGATCACACCTCTTCCTCAGACTCCTCCTGGAATTTGTTCTGAGATGTTTCTACTCTGGCTTAGAAACTCTACAATAAAAAGTCAGGCTGACAGTTACTGCAGAAGAAGGCTGAAGATGATGCTCCAAGCATCCTGTCTCAACTCTTGTGTAAACAGGACACAAATAAAGCAACTAGATACAACGTTGTGCAATGGGAGGAGCCAGAGGACAGGAAAGAGGGGAGGAGCTAGAGAAGGGGGTTGGAGGCAGAGACGGGAGACTTGCTGCTGGCACTGCTTGCTGCAGCAGCCTGCCTTTTGCTGTGGCTGTCGAGTCTGGACCTTTAAAAAAGTTTCCTGTGTGCTGTGTGTTTATTTAAATAATATTAATCCTCACTCCTGACTCAAGAACCGTTCGACTCTGCTGGCTGGCCCCGGCACCTTTTAAAGACAGCACAGGCTCTAAGATCAACAATCAATAAATGCGACCTTATGAAACTGAAAAGTTGCTGTAAAGCAAAGGACTCTGTCATCAGAACAAAACAACAGCCTACAGACTGGAAAAGGATCTTCACCAATCCTATATCTGACAGAAAGCTAATATCCAGAATAAATAAAGAACTCAAGAAATTAAAAAGCAACAAATCAAGTAATCCAATTTAAAAAATGGGATACAGAGCTAAACAGAGAATTCACTGTTGAGGAACATTGAATAGCAGAGAAATGCTTAAAGAAATGTTCAACGTCCTTAGTCATCAGGGAAATGCAAATCAAAGTGACCCTGAGATTTCACCTTACACCCATTAGAATGGTTAATATCAAACACTAAAGTGACAATACATGCTGGAGAGGATGTGGAGAAAGGTGAACCCTCCTCAGTTATTGGTGGAAATATAAACTTGTACAACCACTTTGGAAATCAATCTGGCCCTTTCTCAGAAAATTAGGAATAGTGCTTCCTCAAGATTCAGCTATACCACTCCTGGGCATATATCCAAAATATGCTCAAGTATACAACAAGGACATTTGCTCGACATGTTAGTAGCAGTTTTATCCATAATAGATAGAACCTGGAAACAACCCAAATGTTCCTCGAGTGGGGAATGGATACAGAATTTGTGGTACATTTATACAATGGAATACTACTCAGCTATTAAAAACCAAGGAAATCATGAAATTTGCAGGCAAATGGTGGGAACTAGATCATCTTTAGTGAGCTACCCCAGAAGCAGAAAGACACACATGGTATATACTCACTTATAAGTGGATATTAGACATATAATATAATCATACTAAAATCTGTACACCTAAAGAAGCTAAGCAAGAAGGAGGACCCTGGGTAAGAAGATCAATCCTCATTCAGAAAGGCAAACAGGATGGACATCGGAAGAGGGAGAAAACAGGGAACAGGACAGAAGCCTACCACAGAGGGCCTCTGAAAGACTCTACCCAGCAGGGTATTTAAGCAGTTGCTGAGACTCATAGCCAATCTTTGGACAGAGTGCAGGGAATCTTATGATAGAAGGGGGAGATAGAAAGACCTAGAAGACACAGGAGCCCCACAAGGAGAACAGCAAAACCAAAAAATCTGGGCATAGGGGTCTTTTCTGAAACTAACTTCCTTGAAACTTTTCAAGGACCATGCATGGAGATAACCTAGAACCCCTGCACAGATGTAGCCCATGGCAGCTCAGTGTCCAAGTGGTTACCCTAGTAAGGGGAACAGGGGCTGTCTCTGACATGAACTCAGTGACTGGCTCTTTGATCACCTCCCCCTGAGTGGGGAACAGCCTTACCAGGCCACAGAGGAAGAGAATGCAGCCACTCCTGATGAGACCTGCTAGGCTAAGGTCAGATGGAAAGGTAGAAGGACCTCCCTTATCAGTGAACTTAGGGAAGGGCATGGGAGGATAAGAAAGAGGGAGGGTGGGATTGGGAGGGGATGATGGAGGGGGCTACAGCTAGGATACAAAGTGAATAAATTGTAATTAATAAATAAAAAGATTTCAAAGGTCTCCCTGTGAATCAAACTTTCATTCACAATGAAGCCTTGAGGATCACTCAAACCACACCCAAATCAGAACACCATCAAGCTAAGGAACTCTTATGAAGAAAGTAATGGCTGAGAGTGTTCCCCAAATAATTTTACTGAAACCTTTAGTGGGAGCTGCACCTGGATCTCACTTGGCCCATGTCCTGGAGGCTCAGCTTTTCCCAGAGTCTCCATGGAATATCATTGATCTGAGGTACAAATGAGTCGTATGTTTTGTGTAAACTGCTTTAACATGTGAAGATATCATTTCACTGTAGATTAATTTTAATTCAGAACATGGCTGTTCTGGCAAAAGATCACATCCAAAGACCTTATAGGTCTGTGTGATCCATCTGGAACACAAGCATGCCTTTAATCCAGGAGAAAGAAGCAAGCAGATCTGAGTTCAAGGCCATCCTGGTATAGAGCAAGTTTCAGATAAAGAAAACCTAAGATCCAGGCAGGGGTACAGGCCTTTAATTCCAAGCAAAGAAGGTAAAGTTAGTTTGTAGAAGGAAGTAGCCATATTTGAAAGTGAGGCTTAAATGAATGGCAGAGACAGTGGTGAATCAGAGAAAGTCTTGACAGAATAGGACACGCACAACTCTCGAAAGAAGAGAGACAAAAGGGAAGCTACTTAAGGGGCCATACAAAGAGAAAGGAGGCAGTTTTACTGGGACAGTAATAGAGACAAGTTGCATAGGAAGAACTCAGGTGAAAAGTGAATAAACCAGGGAATGAGAAAGAGCCAGAAGATTAGAAAAGTTTGCTGCAGTTAGTTTGAAGCCAACCAGAGCAACTCAGAGGCTGAAACAAAAGCCAGACTGAGTAAGTCAGCTGGGAGAGGAGTTTGAGTCACAACAGCTGAGCTGAACCAGTCAGCCTAGAGCTCAGAACAAGAAAGGGTGAGCATAGTAAGCAGTAAGTTTCAGAGGCTGAAAACAATCTAGGCCTGGGTTAGATTGTACCAAGGCTAGAAGCTTCCAGGACTAGGCCTAGGTTAGCAGATGGAGGCAATAGGCCTTTGCGAAAAAACAACTGAAGCAGACGAATAAAAGTTCCTTTTACATTTCACCATTTGAAAAGAAAAATGGGTTAATTTCTTCATGATAGGGCTGGAGACTAAGCGGGGTAACGTTCATGAAAAGCACAGCACGAGTCTGAAGGTTTAGCCAGCATCTCTTTTCTTTCTTTTATATGAGTAACCTACAAGATTCTTAAGCTCAAGGAGCATTTCTGCATTGCCCACTGACAGAAACTTTATCTACAGTTTCTTATAAGAGAGGAAGTATTCTTCGATTATCCAAGTCCCAGTTGATAAATACTTGTCATTGCAACATCTTCTTTTAAAAAGAAGGTCTTTTTCAACTTCATTTTGGTTTGTGCTATGACAACACAGTGGTCTGGTGGATCATGACAGAGCTAGGTTAAAACCAACTTATGTATGACCCAGAGCCTATTTTCTTCTCATATATGTTATGACAGCAGCGGCAGAGTACCATCCATCCAAGGTACGGAAATAAGCATAGAAATAACCCGAGAGTAAAGGCCCTAAGGTAACCCAGGCAGGTACTGGCTACTATAAACAATGGGGCAGTGACCCATAAAATCTACTTCTTTATGGACCAGGAGGGAACATTCAGAAAGAATTTGGATATCTTATCAGAAACCATTTAGTGCAAAACGAGTTCTGAACTTTGCTAACCCTGCATAGACTACAAAGGTACAGGGAATAAATGTAAGCACATGAGAATGGAGAGAGAGCATTTGCTGAAATAAGTCCAGATAGGTTTGGAACAAGGACCTATGCCCCAGCATGGGTGACTCTTGATGCAGCCTACTCAATTCTCTTATTACTATGCTGTTGGAAGAAAAAGATAAAATGTATTTGAAAGCACTTTGGGAAAGCGCTATAAAAATGTCCCAATTCACTAGTTTATTGAAGACAGCCGTGTACTGAGGGTGACGAGACCTAAGTGCTTGCATCAGCTCCGCCTTGTCTTGGCTGCATGACCTTGGCAAGTGCCCTTATATTTTACAGTTCTCAAATATCATATCAAGAAAACTTAAGAATTTCAACCAAGTTGTCCTTTAAAGTCATAAGATTTTGGCCCAGTTTTATTCATGCCATTCATGGACACTCCTCTGCTCTTTCCAAGATGCTCATAGCCATTAGATCACTGTGCTCCTGGATTCCTGGCTGATTGAGAGCCACAGCTCAGGTTTGTTTCCTCAGCACTGTTCCCAGGAAGTTCTAAATTTGCACATCGTACAGAATCATGAGGAACACACACACACACAGAAAGACAGATGGCAACAAACTTGCTAACCTTTAAAAAGATCCCAGTCTGGCTACCCCAGCAGTCTAGTGGCAGGGATCTGTGCCCAGAGGAGCAGAGACAGGTGAAAATGTCCTGGGCTGCCAGCTCAGATGTTGAAGATTCAGCAAGCTTTGCACACCCTGTCTGGGAAAGAGCAGCGATGCTCTTGCTTAGCAACTGCCCTAGCTCCCTCGGGTCTGTGTGGGACAAGAGCCTGGGAAAATCCTTGTTTTCTCTTGTTTCAGCTCCACTGGGGGCAAAGCAGTTTTGCTGAACATTTTAGGAAGAAAGGAATCCCAAGAAAGAGTTTGGAATAAACATATTTTCTTTTGTTTAGTGGAGCCCTTTGTCTGTTGGTGAGCTTACGAGGAGTCAACAAGATCATGAGACTATTAAGGGGCCAGAAATCAAGTATCCAATCAAGCCTGTCCTTGTCATGGTGACTACCTTAAGAATCTCTCTATCTCCACTGAGAAGTGATAGAAAGACCAAGGAGAGATTTGATTTTTTTTCTACAGTGCGTGTATAACGAGAGAGAAAGAGTTTTTGTTAGGGAGAAAGATCTGTTGCTGTCCAACTGGAAGCACCTACGGATATGAGTTCTCCGAATTGAAACACAGTCTTTGCACATGTAATCAAGTTCAGATGACATCATTAAAAAAGGCCCTGACCTATAAAGGACTCAAATTCTTATAAGAAGGAACCATATAAGGCAGACACAGACACAGTGGAAAATGCCAGGTGAAGACACAGACATTCAGTCACGAAGGGGAAGACAGGGGCGGGCGAGGCCACAGTTAAAGGTGTGTGATTCTGTTGGAAGCTAAGGGATATCTTGGCTGCTAGAAAGTCAATGAAGGCTACTTTCTTAAAGGATTCAGAAAGACAGACCTGTAGATGCTGCAACACCTTGGTTTCAGACTCCTAGCCTTCAGAAGTGCAAAGCAATATTCAGCCATTTCACAGCCATCCAGTTCTGGTTACTTCATTATGTCAGGCCTAAGAGGCTACCATAATTTATTTATTTTTATATTTTTTATTTTTTAATTTGTTTAATTTACAGGCTACTAATAGGCATGTGACTTCCAATCTTCTGGGAGGGCGTCATCAGTAAGATGGAAATAATGATAGACTCCGCCTTAGAGGGTTGTCACGGAAAATAAGATGTAGCGCTCAGTTATTTAATAAATATGTCTTTTAAAATAGTGATAGTAGTGTAACTGCTTATGCAGCTCTTCACAGTGATGGTGATGATAACAGGTGTATGATATATCCGTTCAAGAGCCCCAGTAATGGGAGGGCCTCCCAAACTTAGTTCTGTAAGTAGGAGCTATTGTCAGCTGATGGCTGCTGGGGGAGGGGATGGTTAGGGGGTATTGTAGTTATTGTTGTTGGTGTTGGTGGTGGTGGTGGTTTTGTGTTTGTTTGTTCTGGTTTTGTTTGTTTTTTTTTGACCTCGAACCCAGGAATGTTAGTCAAGCTTCAGTACAAATTGAACTCAATGAATTATTGTGTGTGTGTGGGGGGGGGGGAGTTAAAAAAAAAGAAGAAAGAAAAGAAACAGAGAAAAGGTACAAAATTGGAAGGGATGGGCCTGGGAGAAATTGGGGGAAGGAGAGTGGGAGGTAAATACACTGAAATCCCCAAAGAATTAAGGTATCATACTAATAAAATGAAAAATTAAAGAAACGGTAATGATAAATCTTTACTTTTTTTTTAGCCAGGAAGGCAACAGGATCTGGTGGTTATTATTTTAAAACAAAAACAGGGTCTGGTTTTAAAGAAGTAGTAGTGGGTGTGTAAGTGTGATTTTTATCTAAAAGAAACACGAGGCGCCATTAAAAATAGGTGAAAATGGTTTACAACCAAATTTATGATATCAGAAGAGATGGGTATGCCAGGCAAGTCTGTCCCTAGAGTGACGACCCGAATGTGATCACTCCTGAGTTCACAGAAGGGCAAGCCTGCAACTTTCTGATGACTACTTAAAGAGGGCAGAGGCTTCTCAGAGCGATGTCTTTGCTCGTTGCATGCTTACCATACAGACACTGCTGACACTATTCAGCCAGTGTCGCTGGCATACTTGGGAAATTCACAGGCCCAGCAGGCTTGGGTATGGGTGTCAGCAAGAACCGGAAATAGTGTCCTGTAAACGTTAGTGCATCTTTCACGGGGGTTTCAGGCATTGCTTTTTAAATCCGCCAAGTTCTTTCCCAAAAGTACCAATAAATGAAAACTCTAGCTACATTTACATTCACTGCTGGCTTTGTATAGGTGTCTTGCAAAAAAGAAGAGTTTAACTTAAAAAAAAAAAAAAAGTACCAGGATGTGGCAAGAAATATGTCCTTTCAAGGCTGTTCAGCAGAGATTATGGCTAATCAGTTGTCTTTCCCAAACTCCTCTCTCTACTGGAAAGGCTCTTAGAGGGTAAAGCCTAGTGCCATCCCATTCACAGTCCATGGGTAGCATTCCAGACAAAGTCAGTCACTAATTTCCTTTTATAATATTTATTCATTTGCCTATTGCAATACTGTAAACAGTAACTGTTAAGCTACATCTCCAGTCCTGCTTATTTTGTTGTTGCTTTTGTTTTGTTTTGTTTTGTTTTCCTTTTTGAGTTCAGGTCTCTCCCAAATCCCAGACTGGCCTGTGACTGGCAATTCTTCTGCTTCCATGTGGGAAGCTGCTTCTGACACGGCTATTTTGGCTTGACTCTAGCTCAAGCCATTTTAGAGGTCGTCGCCATTTTCTTTACTAACCAAGCTTATAGTTTCTATTTCTCTGCCAGCTGGGACTTTCCCGTAATTCAGATGACAGGCTGTTGCCGAGGAAAGCTGAAAGAGTCTGGTACTTGGGATTCTGCTTCCTGGCCTGGGCAGATACGAGTCTAATCTAAAGTTCCAGGACTATCCTCGGCGGTCCATGGGAGAGGGGTGTTCTGTTCCTGAGAAATAGATAGCAAGTTCCGTGCAAGCCTGGGAGCCGGATAGTAATTTTGTATAGCCTTGAGTGAATCCTCAGACACCTTGTCATATCATGCAAATACTGATACTGTGAGGAGATTCTTGTGTGATTCTGTTCTATATAAGTGTACGCTTTGCATTCATTAAATGAGACTTGATCAGATTCCTGTCTTGTCTCCATTCTTCGTGTCTCTTGTCCCACACTATTCTAGTCCCCTCTCTTAGGGTCTTGTTCGACTGACCTGCAGGACAGGTCACATCCATGTCTGGAATGTTCATATTCTGGGCCTATGCCAATACACTACAGTAGACTTTTGGTAGGCAACAGGTTTTAGATTGTACTCCAAAGAACTTTTGACTAAGGAGACCAAGTAAGAAGTATTAAGAGCTTTCTAGCTCAACAAAGAAATTATGACCAATCCATCAGTCCCTGTTTATTGAATATTTATTCTGTGCCTGGACCTAAATTCTAAATGATAAAATTCATAGCCTTTATGTTTTAAAGAGAAAAATAAATATATCCTAAGCACATATATGTTGTATAATCATAATAAACCTTTCCACATGTATCACCTTGTGTAATTCTCTCAAAATGTCACCAGGTAATATCATGCCTACTTTATTCATCAAAATATAAAACAATAGCATGCATGAAAAGTCACCAATTTGAATAAGTCAGCTTTACATAAGTCAGCTTTCCTATAATAACTCATGTGATGTAATCAACCTATAAGAGAAAAAGTTTATTATATCATAGTGCTGGAGCCTCCTGTACAAGATTGGGTGGACACACATTCTCTGCTTTGAGCAGCTGGTAGGGATACAGACAGTAGTGGCAGGGGAGCCATCCTAGTCATCACCTCATCAGACAGGAAATGAAAAGGATATCAAGAGATTGGTACCCCACGATTCCCTACAAAGATACACTGTGGATGACCTAAGAACTGTCCACTAGGCTCCATCTCCTAAAGGTCCCAAGTACTTCCTAGTAGTGCCAAGCATTGACCTCTGGAGGACAGCTGTCCAAACCATAGCACACTCTGAGGTATGCTGCCTAGCAGACTCAGGCTGCACTTCTTGGTCTTTGAGCTTGAAAACTACTGATTTCCCAGAACTGCTCAGTCGGCTTGGCACCCAAAGCTTTGTTTTGAAGAGAGAAATTATGAACTAAGAATCAAAGTCAAGTGTATTTGAGAGAAGGGAACACTGGGTTTGGGGGAAGGAGAAGGCAGCAGACCTGCCAATCGTCTTCCATGTCAACAGCAGGAAGAAGGCTGAGTACTCCTTTGAAATATCTGAGATCCTATCATCAATCATGGGATGATTCAGAGGGCTGCCAATGTGACAGAGTCTTTGTCTACATATATGCTCACTGTCTAATCCAAAAGAGGCTTCCTCAAAGGCTTTCCTCAGAAGACAATACCCATGTCAAAAGTTATGACAAAGGCTGGGCACAATTTATGCGAGGAGTTACATGTGATGCACTTACTAAGACAGCCCTGAGGGCCACTGTTGTGATATTTTATTCATGAAAGCATTTACTTAATCATTCATTCTTTCAACTACTCAAATACTGTTGTTTAAATATTTTTGAAATTTCTTACGTAATCATTCGCTATTATTTTCTTTGGGAATATCTCAAAATCCTCTCCTTTTCTTCAGAGCCCTATTACCATGTTGATAAATATGTTGTCAGCCATCCTCAACATGACTCTGAGATGATCTGTCAAAAGAGGGACCCAGGCTCATAGAGTTGATTTCTTGCTAGGGTGTATGTTAGAGGAAGACAAAATTTCCTATTTACTTACTCTGATCAATTCTCCTTAAGGGCTATTTACATGTCCTGGGGATGGAAAGATGGTTTTGTGAGTAATAGCACTTGCTCTGCAAGCATGAGGACCTGAGTTTGAATCTCTAGGACTCACATAAAAACCCAAGCACGGCTGCCAGTGTCTTTAATCTCACCATTGCAGAACTGCATCAGACAGGGGTCCACAGCTCATGGGCCAGCCTAGCAGAAATAGCAAGTTTCCAGTTCAATGAAAGACTGTCTCAAGGTAAAAAAAGTAAAGAATGACAGCAGACATTGTACACAAGACATTGTACTCTGGCATCTGCACGCACATACCTGTATATTCAGGTTCAAAGAACACACACACACTAAACAAATATGTTGGGGTAATCTTTTTGTGCACTATAAAGATTGTCTTTGTGTTATTCAAATGCTGATTTCTGTACCAGCAGATTGCTGAGTACTGTCAGGACCTTGGTATTATTATTCTTTGGCTGCATCATATTAAACACTCCAACACCACCAATACCTTCTGATTGGTTTGCTAAAGAGCTGAATGGCCAATTGTAAGGGCACAAGAGGATGGTGGGACTTTCAGGCAGAAATAAGAACTCTAGAAAGAAATCAGAGATGGAGGATTCATCAACCAGACACAAAGGAAGAAACAGGATGCTAGGGCCACGAGACTGAGGAAAGGTAACAAGCCACATGGCAGAATGTAGATGAGCACAAATGGGACAATTAGTTAAGAGTTAGTTGAGGAACAAGCCTAAACTAAGGCCAAGCTTTCACAATTAATACAAGGTTGTCATGCCATTATTGGGAGCTGGCAGTCAAAAGGAAATCTTGTTATAATTGGCACCTAACAGTTATACAAATACATTCCTTAGAATGATGTTATTCAAATTATAAAAAGTTTCCTTGGCCAACTTAATAATGCAGTCTCCACACTTAAGAAGGAACTCGAAGGTATCAAGACAGATTTTTTTAAGGCTGATTCTATTTATTATTGGTTTAACTACAAAGATTGCAGGAAATTGTTGTCTGTAACTAGCAGCTGAATGACATATGACAGATAACGATACTGAAGCACACAGGCACAAAATGGAAGGGCAGCTGCTGCAAAAAGGATTCTGCTTATCCCCCAATCTTATGTAATCATTAATAGATTTCTATACAGCACAAGGCAGGAATTGCTCCTATTTTTAGAAGAGCTTATTAAAGTGGTGCTTGTTTAATCTTCCTTTCAATACAGAAATAAAGGCAACCATGCACTTTTTAGATCTGGCAAGGCAAAGGTATGCTATAACCTCACCCATCCTAGAAAGATGTTACCCATTATTTTACTTATTCATTCAGCAAACACATTTTTCATGAGTCCTTCAGACAGAATGGGGACTCATTATACACAATTGGAATGGAGGATAGATGACACTTTTTTGAAATATCTATTCTACTGGTGGTCAAAGAATGGCCACAGATAGACAAAGTCCACAAAGTAAATAACACACGATCCTGAAGAGAGCTCTAATACTACAGAGAAAATAAGAGAGATGGTGGGTATGGGGGGTGAAGAGGAAGAAAGTAAGAAGGAAGTGAAGAAGGGTTAGTGGGTATGGTGGTTTGAATGAAATGTCTCCCATTAGTCTCAGGCATTTGGAAACTTTTCCCCAGTTGGTTGCTTGAGAAGAATTAGGAGGTGTGGCCTTGTTGGAGAAGGTGTTTGGCTCCCACTGGGTGTGGGCTTAAGGTTTAAAAAGCCTCCAGCCATACCGTGTGCTCTCTCAGCCTCTTATTTAGGAATCAGGGTATGAGCTCTCATCTGTTTCTTGGTTCTGGCATCATGGACTTGAAACCCTCTCAAACAGTAAGCCCAATGAAATGCTTTCTTTCAGATGTTCCCTAGACCATGGTGGCTTGTCACAGCAAAAGAGTAACTAAAACAGTGGGTTCCAGGGTTGATGGAGACATGGCATTCTAGGAAATCTTCATGAGAAGAATATTTATTCTAGTATCTCAGGGCTTTGGGGTTGCGGATAGGAAGATACTGGGCAGGATGGAGGAATGGGGGAAATACCAAGCAAAATTCTTAAGAAAGGAGCCTGCCTGACATGGTTTAAGTCCAGAAAGATGACTATGAGTGGTATGGAGGGAAGAGTCACACTATAGGATTGTCCAGGCCAATGAGTAGCAAAGATAATTGAAACCATAGGCCATCAATATCCAAATTTCAGCTAAAGTAGTAGTAAATTAAACAATAGCCCCCAAAGAGATGCTCCCATCTCAATCCTCAGAATCTATAAAGTACCTCATATGACAAAAGAGGCAGCTTTTGGGTGTAGTGACATATTACCTGAGGACCAGGGTATATCCGACCTCCAGGCCCTGGGATGCATGACGCTAAGGAAAGCTCCATGTGCACCCCAACAGGAAGTCAATGATGAGTTTACAACAGTATGATAGGTTTTTTTTTTTTCACTATGATAGTTATGAAAACTCAGTTGCAGTCACAAGCATGAACCTCATAGATGGCAATGTTGTATCGTAGCGCAAAAGGTTGGCTCTGACTGCCACTGTTACCCTCCATTAATGGGGGGCTCTATGATAAGAGGGAAGAGAGGCCAAGGAGCTGGAGAAGGGACATGTTGGCCCAAGCAGAAGTCAGCACAACTTAGTCACTGCCCTGGAAATCAGAAGAAGCTGTCATAAGCCAAGAAGACCAAGGTGAGCTAGAAGCTGGAAAAGCAGTAACAGATACTCTCCAAGAGCTTCTAGAAGAAACAAGGTTTTGCCAGAATTTTGATTTTTAACCTCATAAGATCCACTTGGAATTTCTGAAATTAAGGAGTGTAGGATGCATTTGTGCATGCGTGTGGCATGCATGTGTTCATACATGTGAGATATAGTATACCAAGTACATAGTATGTTCTTGTATATAGGCACATGTGTATTTTTACAATCACAAGCGGGCTAGTGGGAGGTAGAGGCTAGGTTTTTCCTTGCTCATTCTCTGCCTTGTCCACCAAGGCAGGGTCTTACTCTTGAACTCAGAGCTTACCAATTTGGCAAGCCTTGCTAGCCAGTTTGCACAAGAGTTCCTGTCTCTGCCTTCTTTGCACTGCAATTACAGATGGGACTCAATGCCCACTCGGCATTCATAATCAGAGTTGAGAAATCAAAGCCCTCCTGTTTTCGGCTCTGCCGAAATAAAAACTCATCTTGGCTGCTTCACTACTACAGAATTACAGGCCAAGGAAAGAAGTAGGGACACCAGCCAGGGCTAGTGCAACCATCCCCAAGAAGGTGAGGCTATTCGGCATACAGGTGGAATGCTAAGGATCCTTACGTGTGTCATTTGGGTTCTGTGGGTAGTGGCACTGATGAACGCTTCCTGTTGGTCTGCAGCCTTGTGACTAAATCATATGACTCCAGTTACTGCCGTTCTCCTTGCTTCTCTCATGGCTGTGACAGAAGTAACTTACAGAAGGAAGAATTCGTTTGGCTTGGAGTTTGAGGGCAGAGTCCATCATAAGTGGAGAAGTCATGGAAGCAAGAGGATGAGGTGGCTGATGTCTACCATGAAGCAGAAGAGAGACGAAAGCTGCGGCCTCTCTGGTTTCTCTTTTTGATTCAGCCTGCGACTCCAGACCATGAAATGGTGCCATCTCTAATGTGGGCTGGTCTTCCCAACTCACTTCGTCCCATCTGGAAACACCCTCAGAAACACGCTACGGCTCTTTCTCCTATCGGATTCTTAAATCTCATCAAGTTGATAATCAAAATTAATAACCCCCTCCAAAGAAGAGAATTCAGGACTCAGAAAACAGAACAGGTCTATGGTCCTTGCATGTGCACAAAGGGTGAGCCGCTGTTTCTCTCTCTTTCTCCCATCCCACACCGACGTATCACTTAATAAGGAGGCCTGGGGTTTTGGTTAATCTCTGGGTGCTAGTAATCTATCCAACAAACATGGCGTTTAAAAATTCCCCCAAACCTATTTTCCTGTTTAGAAGAGATTTCATTGTTAGACCTGCTTTCAAAAATAACTATTGCTCTGATAGAGCTAAAGAGCCTGAGTGGTCAATGACCTTGAATGAAATGGCTACATTTTTATTTCTGGCCCACTGAGTAGGGATTATTTACCTCAGCTTGCAGTTGACACCATCTCCATCAGCTTCCCAGAGAAAGCCTGGTTAACTAAAATAACTCCTTTGTAGATAAATGTCTTCAACTTAACCCCTACTTTAATATTCTCTCTTAGATTTTTTTTTTTAAGATTTTCTGGAACCCAGCCCATGCCCAGCTGTTGCTCAAGGGCAGCCAGGGGTAAACACTGAAAGGTATGCTGGCTTCAGGCAAGCTCTTCTTCCATCACACGAGATGTTCTCCCATCAGTCAAGTCAGCAACCTTGGGGCTTGTGTCATGTGCCAGATTCTAGGATACAAATGAAAGGATAGAAATAATCTTTTTCCTTTAGCAGTTTGTGTTCTGACTGGGAAAGCAGAGTTATCAATAGACTGCAGTCACTGAAAGTGTGTCCAGCCAATCATTCTTTGGAAGAGGGAAATGAACTGGAGAGGGGTCAGTGATGTGCGGGGAACATCAGAGACTGGGAGTGACGAGCAGGAGGCTTGCTTTTTATGCGACGCTGTACACCATGGAGGTCTTCTAAATGGCCCTTTGGGAATCTACAGGAATGTTAGTTGCCAAGGCAGCAGCATCTCATTTTGTAATGATGCTCATGAGAGGTCAGGTCTGAAATACACTGGTGGTCTCGGCATGCCTCTCTTAGAGAGTTCTTGATAGTGTCATTTCACCAACATCCCCACAGGCACATAAAAAAACCCAGTCACAAGTAATAAGTTCCGTCTCTCTGACACAAGCTGGTACTAACAGTTTCATTCCCAATGGTTTTTTTTAAAACCCCAAATAAACACCAATGGTCACAGCAGTTAACAGCATCTCAGGAAAGGGTCCTCCACACAAAGACCCTGCAATCCACAAACCCTTCTTTCACAAGAGATGGCTCATGCTCCTAAGGGTGCAGTGGCGGAACATTTCCCACATGTTTAAGCCAATCAACACTCACTCAGTGTTGATTACATTCAGACCTCACAAGCAAGCGCTCTATCCCTAACAGTTAGCTCTCTGTCTCCTCACCTCTCTCCAGTTCTCACCCACTCCATCATCCCACCATTTTGTGGATGTGGACCATATGGAGAAAAGAATTCTGACCCACCTGCTCACTAGACCTGAGGAATCACATTCACATCCATCCCTCTGGCTGGGCTCCTGCTTCAGCTATCCAGCAAGCTATGAAGTCATATTTCAGGCCAGTGCCTGCTATCTTCCAACACTTCATTTCCTGATGCTATCAAAACCTCACCCTGTGTCTGACACTCAAGAGAGTTACCCTAAGGTTTGTTTTTGCTCACGGTTAGAGGGTAAATCCATCTTGGCAAAGAAGGCCTGGCAGCAGGCGCTTTGGGCAGCTGGTCACATTGCACCCACAAGAAAATAGAGAAAATGAATGTCTGTGCTCAGCTCATGCTCTTCTTTTTATACAGTCTGGATTCACAGACTAGAGAATGGTGCCACCCACAGTAGGCAGACTTTCCCACCTCAATTGCCCCATACAAGACAATTTGATTCTGAGCTCATCACATTGACCATTGTGATTAACCATCACAGCTTACAAGAAAGTGTCCTTTGACAGCCATGATGCAGAGGGACAAAGTGGAAGGGCAGGGAGTGGAACGTACCCTCCCGACTCTGCCACTGACTTCCATGCACACACAGGTTCTGGATCAGTGTTTCTCCCCTGAGGATGTTAACTTAGTAGGTCCACATGGAGCCTGAGCTTTTTATCCTCAGGCAACTTGCAGAAATCTTGGAACAGACGAGTTCTAACTAACTGCATGACTATTTCAAAATAAAGCAAACCAAAGACACAGTACAATGATCATCTACGAATACAGAGACACTAGCTTCTGTAGATGAAAGCCCTTGCTGGGCTTTGTGTCACTGCTGGACATTCTTTGCCCGTTAAACTCACCAGTCCCCTGTGGTGTCCTGAGTAAAACCACTCATCCACATTTACATGTGTGGAGGATTCCTAAAGCATGAAAGCTTCCAGCTGCCTCTAGGCTGCAGCCTAATAAAATAATTTTACAGCACTGAGATCTGAGGTATATAAATAAGCCTAGAGAAAGAGCAAGCATCTGTACAGGTTAAAGATACCTGATGCGATATCTAAAGTACTCAAAAATCTGAAACTCTCAGGGCATCAAAGATGCCACAAGTGGAAATCCACAACTGATGTCATGAGGGGTGTCACAGTCGAAATGCAGGTGTGCACACAAGGTTACCTTCAGACTATGTGCAGAAGTGGTGCAGGAAGCATAAGTAACTTTAGATTTGAACCCTATCTCTAAGATATCCCAATATGCATATGCAAACATCCCAAAGTCAGAAACATCTCCAGCTCCAAACATAAGGGACACTACAGATACACACACATTCACGCATGGTGGGGGGTAACCAAGGTAACCACCACATTCTCAGAATTCTACTTGACATAGTAAACAGATTTGTTGAAATGTGTTGTCATTGTTATTGAACTGAGAAAAGCAAAAATTGTGTTCATGTTTGGTCCTTTATTATATCATGTGAAGGGTGTGTGAAGGGTGTGTGAAGGGTGTGTGAAGGGTGTGT
>NW_026596040.1:30359984-30397383 GCF_907164565.1 Psammomys obesus | reverse complement strand
TGTGAAGGGTGTGTGAAGGGTGTGTGAAGGGTGTGTGAAGGGTGTGTGAAGGGTGTGTGGTGTACAGAACATAATGTGTACATGTGAGTGTATGGATGTCCTTACCCCAGTGCTTGGATGTGGAAGCTAGAGGAAAACAACAGGTATCGTACGTCTATGACGCTCTGCCTATAGCTCTGAAACACGAACCAGAAGCCGCCGTTTCCACTAAGCTGGCTGGCCAGTGAGCTATGAGGATCTGTTAGTTTCCCCCCCCCCCCCCCCGACACACACACACTGATGGGATTACAGGCCATGCCCAGCTTTTCATGAGGGTGCTAGAAATGCTGACTCTGTTCCTTGTTCTTGCCCCGTAAGCACTGTGATCCAGTAAGCTATCTTCCCAAACCCATATCTTCTTTTGATAGTCAACAGATTGTAACCGATTGTAGTGGTAGTGACCCCACAGTACTAGAATCAGAAATGTCAGCATGGGCACAAGTCTGTGGACACATCCTTTTCACTAACTGGTTTGAATTTCCTCCATGTAGAAGTCATACACAGCTGGTAAGTAGCTGAAATACTTTTCCTTTGCCTTATCTTTCATTTGAGTTATAGAATTAAAAACATTGGTTTGAAAGAGTTGACTAAGTTCTGGAACTGTCCTGACTGCAAATATCCAATGAAGCCAGTGATGGGCCACACAAGAAATTCACAGAAAAGAGATTCAAGTAACTCAAGCAAAACCAAATTCTCTCTGTGTGTGTATGTGTGTCTCTCTCTCTGCCTCTCTGTGTTCCACACACTTCTGAGTTTCTCCCTCTAGTTTCTAGAAATCTAACTCCTTGTTTTTTCAGTAAAATAATTACTAGCTCCCTTCTTATTGGTAAACAATATGCCCTTCCCTAATGCCTTCTGTCATTTAAGAGAAAAGATCACTTTTTTGACACAAGGAATAAATCATTCTACATACAACAGAGAAACAGTCTTAAGATCCAAAAGATAAAGGAAAATGTAGAATGTGATCAGTATCAGCAGCTTTCTCCGAAGAAGCATATGCTGTCATTTTATTGAGGAAGAATGAGACCTGAATTGGTCAGTAGTGTTTTCCTCTCCTTCTAGCCTTCCTCCTACTTATCTTTTGTAGTTGCTCCAGTTTTTCCTTAATTTCTGCATTCTCTCATTCCTTCTTCCCACCTCCCTTCCTTTCTCTCTCCCTTCTTTTCTTTCTTCCTCTTTCTTCCTCCCTTCTTTCTTCTTTCCTTCCTTTTTCCCATCTTTCCTTTCTTCTCTCTCTCCCTGCCCACCTTCCCTCCCTCCTCTCCATCCTTCTTTGTGCCTGTATTTTTATTTCTCTCTTGACTTTTGAAAGGAAACGGGAGGTGGCACGGCCGCTTGTCTTTTCTCTATGGTTGTGTTCTAGTCTCTGCTTCTGGCGACTCCTGTCATCACACTCCAAGTCCCTTGCGAGTCTCCTGAAGGGTAACAATGCTGAGGCAAGATAAGTCATTGGGAGCTGAGTTTAGAATTTAAACCCCAAGCAGAAGTGGAAGACTTAAAATTCTGAGCCCGGCACAAACCTCTTCATTTTCAAGTTCATTTACCCTTGGCAGCACGCAACCTCCTGTTCCTGGTGGAGGGGGCTGCTTTAAAAGGCTCATTTAAAAGGCTGAGGAGCCTTTGGGGATCTCTGCAAGCTCTTTAAAAACATATTTTGATGATATAAGTGTAAACAAATCAAAAGCATATGGATTGAATTTCCCTTAAATTACACAGGATTTTTAAAAAATGATGGGAGGGTGGAAATGGGTTTGGAAAAATATGTTTTTGGTTTTATTGACTCAGAAACATATGAATGAGCCAAAGCTTTTGACAGACCTGAAAGGATGGCAGGTTTGTTCCTCATGCATCGGTGATACTCTGCCATCTTTCTCTGGGTTATGAAGTAGTGGTTTCTATCAGTGTGGCCTCCCAGAAGAGACATACAAAGGCAGGTATTTGCAATCCCACCTTCCCCTTGAGAAAGCCCCAATGGGCCCCGATAGCAATGTGGCTCCTATTCAGGTTAGAATACATACGTTTGCTCCTCACTGTGCAACCTGAACTCACAGTCAGCTTGCCTATTACAAATGCCTTCTCATAGCCTTTGACTTTTTCTCACATCTTCCAGGGAACCCCATTGTCATCATGATACTTCCTTAATCTTCCTATCCCCCCCATATTACATGGCAGGAAAAAGGGGCCAGCAACCCAAGCCACGGTCCTTAAATTGTTGCTGCCACCATTCCAGAATGCGGGAACACGCACCAAGAGTAAGCAGGCAGACAGGAGAGTGGATATGTCCTTAATAATCCTAATACCTTAGCTACGAAGTGGATTTATACACAGCTGTCTAGTTCTAAAGGAAAAGCTTTAAAACGCAAGATATATGCTGTTTCCTTTGTTGGCAAATACATAGTCCAAGGCTTGGAACAATCACACAGAACTCCTGCAAAGAAGATCCCAGAAGGTGGGAAGTAGGTTGGGGGTTGGGGGCTGAAGTCCTATAAATAATCTGCAGCCATCCATTTCATGACCCAGGGCAAGCCTGCACGAATAGTTCAAGGTGAAAAGATGTCTGTGCTTTTGTCTTCACACACATATCTGGGAAACAACAGTGGCGTTGCTTTGAATAATCTTCCACTTGAAACGTTTCACAGAAAACACAACTTGAGAGGCTGACCTCCCTTGCCACATAGCTATACCCAGTGCTTCTCTTTTAACACACATTTAAATTGTGAACTTAATATTAACTGCACAAACAACAGCCACTTTCCTTTCCTTCTTCTTTCTGTCTTTCTTTCTTTCTGTTTCAGAGAAGTGTTGTTCAAGAGTACGCACAGAAACAAGGGCTCTTTAGTAAAAATAGCTGCTGTCCCTGCCGTGCCTGTTGTCCCGAGACTCTCCTCCCTCACCACCGTAGTGAATGCCTAACCAGTCCGTAATTTGAACAGCACAATTTGCATTGCCCAGGCAGCTGTCTGCCACACCAACTCTTTATGAAATCCACCCACAGCATTTGACTCAACTGCCTTCCACAGCTGCCAATTCCGCAGGTCTACCACACTCTGCATGGGAAAGTATCTCTTTGTGTTCATTCCAAATTTATTCGCCATTCGAACCATTCCTTTCAGTGAATCGTGTGTTTTTTAAGTGTTCACATATCACCGTTTGGGACCCAGGTCCTAGTGGCCTGCGTTTCGCTCGCAGCTCAGAAAACTAAAATGTGCTCTTCAAAGGATCCCTGTAAGAGCAGAGCCAATGGGCTGCCGCCTGCTCTGTTCTAAGTTCTCTAGCTGTAGGTATCTTCCAAGCTTACCATCTTCACATTCGCGTCTGCAGTGGCAAATGGGGAAGCACCCTGCGGGGCCCAAGATGCAAGAGGTCAAAGCTCTCTCCATGCCAAAAGCATGAACTGGGGCGTGGCTGAGAAGATGCTGCTGCAGATGAGGAGCATGGGGTGCAGATAAGCGAGGTCACATTTCATAAGCCATGAAGACAGCAGGTCCCCTCTGGGTGACCGATGGGAGACGTCAGCTCCTGTCCCCTAGGATGCAAGCATCGGAGAAGACATTTTATAAAATGGTATGGGAATATAGCACCCGTCCATATCCTAACAGACCATATCCAAGGGTCTGTTAGAACCCTTCTAAATCACTTGTGCTATTTAAGGCATTACAAATGCTACCCAGTTATTGTACTGTATTGTCTATGAGATAATGACAAGAAACATAATCTGTATTCTTTGGTTCAGACTCAAAATATTTTTAAATTGCCATTAGTTGACTCTACAGATGTGGGACCCATAGCTACGGGATGTGGGGTTAGCTCTATACAACCAGCAGCTTTCTACAAGCGAGGCATGCCGAGAACGTTCATGTTCTTCCCTTAAACACTTCGGGTGGGAAGCTGGGAACAATTTGTAGATAAGTAAATTTCTTGGGATAGTAACTTAGAGCTTTCCGTAATTGGTTAATGCTGTGCCTCTCTCTTTGACAGGGTCCTCTTGATGCCCTGTGGAGAATTTTAGGAGTCCCTTCTACTATCCTGTGAACAGGTTACATGATACATCTACAACATAGACTTCTATCATCTGGGTTTGCCCAGATAGATACATTTCTCAGCCATGTTAGTTTTGCCTCTCTGACATCAGTCCCATCCCCCACCTGAGCTAACCCCAGTTCCTATTCTGGACAGGCTATGTGACATTTTCCTCTCAGTTAACAGAAGGAAGATGGTGGTGAGGGACATTGGGGAACTACTGAACATCACATAGCCTCAGCACTTCTGTTCACAGGGCACAGCACTCTAGCTTTGTCGTCAACACTTTCGGAAGTCAACTCAGCCATTTCCAAACTGTAACTACACAACCTCTCAGAACTACACTCACCTGGTGCCATTATTAAGGGGAGTATGCCTAATCTATACCATTCTCACACCTGTTATGATGTGCCAAGTGCCTAAGCCATGGTAAGTAGGTAGGCAGATGAAAAGGTAGATAGATGATAGAAAAGTAGATGGTAGATAAAGAGATCGATGGCAGGCAATGGATAAATAGATGATAGATAAGAAGATAATATGTAAATATAGAGATATAGATAGGTAGATAGATAGACAGGTAGATGATAAGTAGGTTGATCAATCGATAGACAGACAGACAGACAGATAGATCTGCTTTTCATAAGTTAAAGCTGTACTTTATTAAACAGTGCCTCCAGAGGCTAAAGATATAGCTGTCCATTACCTCCTACTAAGCTGATGTTCAGCTTAGTTAACAGCCACATCTTTCTTTTTAAATTCTCTTATATATTACATCCTGACCGCAGTTTCCCTTCCCTCCCTTTCCCCCAGTCTCTCTTCCCCAACTCCCTTCTTCCTCAGACTCTCCCTTCACCTCCCTCAGAAAAGAGCATAACGACCTCATTTAAAACCAGGTATAGTACAGTCAATATCCACAACCTAAGTGTATAGCTGAATACTTTCTTAATTAACGAATGACCCAAGATTAACTTCTCACGACATACATAAAACAGCAGTACTCGATTAACAGAAATGGGAACTTTCTATCCAATCCCTCCTCCCACCAAAGAAGAAAATGCCAGTTGGAAGTGAATTTAATAATGACATGCTAAGCTGGGCGCATCTGCTTCTATTCCATGTCAAGAAATTACAGTCCGCACTTGCATTCAACAATTTATTTTTTTCCTAAAAGTTTCTTTGCTGTCATGTACATGCTATGTTTAGGGTTTATTGTTTCAAGATGGTTTTATTGTATAGGGAAATAAAAAAACAACTATAGGACATAGAGATTCTATTGATGTTTAGCATTAGAAGGTTGGAATTTCCTTTGCCTTTTCAAATAATAGATTTTTTTAAAAGGCAAGATCTCATAAATCCCAAGCTTGCCCCAAACTCCCTGTTTAGCTGAGGATGACCTTGATCTTCTGATCCTCTTACATCCATGTCCCAAGTGCTAAGGTTGTGCACCACCATGTCTGATACATGCAGGACTTGTCATCAAAACCAGGGCATTGTGTGTGGTAGGCTCTCAACTGACTGGGCTACGTCTCCAGTCCATGGAATTATACAACCATTTAAACAAAATTTTCCCTCTGATTCAAAATCAGAACATTGTTTTCTGATTATACAGTAAAAAACCTATGTTCAGCAATCCAGAAAAAACTTTAAAATATCCTCCAATAGAGTGAAGCCAAAACACCATACACGAAAAGTACATGCAGGCTTTGTTTCTCCTGTCAACCCAGTGGGCCCAGTTGGCTTTGGGCCAATCACCAGGGTGTAACTCCTTCTCTGACTGATTATCTGCAACAAGAGAAATGGTGGGATCCATCTATGTCACACACCCTAAAGTTGACATTCAGCTCACCACAGCTTTTCATTCATAAAGCAACTAATACTTGGTAAATTCATTTTATCCCAAGCACTAAAAATCTAGTCATTCAACACATTTTATTATTAAAGCGTCAGTTTTAGACCTTTTCATCTCCATAGAGACTGACCTCTGCTAAGTGTGTATTAAAGGAGCATCAAAGGAAAATGCCTCTCAGCTCTGCCTTGAGAAGGATGCAATTTGTGGCAGATCTAAGTTGTTTATGAGCTTCTGTGTGTTCAGCTGTAGACAGGACTAAATGCTGATTGTTTACAGCTCTTATCTGCTCGCACAACTCCCTGTGCATCACATTTGTCAAGAGGGCTAATAACGTTTAAGATATTTATCACATGATTCACTCATTCAAAGTATAAATTCAATGTTTTAAGTGTACTCACCGGATTATAAAACTATCCCTTCAATGTACGTTTTCCTTGAGCTATTATTTTTGGGGAGCGGGGAACAAGCTGCATCCATGTGTGGAGGCCAGAGTGCAGCTTCTCCTTTGACCATGGCTTTCAGGGATCAAGCTCAAGCCATCATGCTTATGTGGCAAGGACCTTTTCCCATTGATCCATCTGTCTGTCTCCAAGACAATCTAGTTTCAAACATTTCTGCATCCTGATATACACACAACAGAAAAATCTGTATGTATAAGCTGTCACTCCCCACAAGGCCCTTTCTGCAGCCCCTGGCAACAACTATTCCACTTTATGCCACTATACATTTCTCTGTTCTGAATACTTTGTTAAATGTACCACGTAGTGTTTTTATGCCTCTCTTCTTTCTCTTGGCATAATGAGATTAAGATGTATTCATGTTACAGCATGCTTTGTCACTGTATTCTCTTTTCTATGGTAGTTTCCATTGTATAACCCCTTAGTGGAGTTATACTATATTTTCCCATTTTGCTTATCTATCTCTACCGCTTGATAAACAAATTGGTTTCGCCTTGGAGTTATTTGCATAATGTTCCCATGGGCATCTACACATTTAACGTTTTGCATACATGGGTGGCCTGTGTATGTGTTTATGCATGTTTGTGTGTGTGTGGTCATGTGCATATGTATGTGTGTGCTTGAGGAGATCAAAGGTTGGTGGTGGCTTTCTTTATCCTACAGCGTATCTCTCTCTTCTCTCTTTCTCTCTCCTCTCCTCTCCCTCTCTTGTAACCAGAGAATCAGTCACCATCAGTCCTTCTAGCGTGGCTAGCCCCCTCACTCTTGTAATCCTGTGTCTGCTTCCCAGGTGCTGGCATTCCAAGGAGCCACCGTGCTCACCCATTTTTACGTAGGCTCTGGAGTCTTAACTCTTGCCCTTATGCTTGCGTGGCAAGTTCTTTCCCTGCTGATCTCTCTGCCCAGCCCACAACTTTTAGCATCTAAAAAGATGTATGGCCTCTTTCAGATCTCTCTTTTAATTATTCATTGATCTACCTGAAACATATAGCAAAATGCTTAGAACCCATTTAATTTGTTACTTTTACATACCTGTGACCAGAACAACTGAGAGAACAAGAAAAAAATGTCTCACTCTCCTATTGATTTCAGCCCACAAGCTTTGACTCCATTGATTCTGAGCCTGTGATGAAGCAGAACTCATGGCAGTGGCAGTGTGTGAAGGAGACTTTTCACTTCATTATGGATAAAGAGAAGCCAAGGCAGACTGCAGCTCTAAGAATGCACCTCAGTAACTACTGCCTCAAGGTCGGCATGTTTCCATCTGCTGCTGAAACATCACCAGTATTTGGGTACCAAGTGGTCAGCATTTGAGCCTTTGGGGGGCATTGTAAAGTCAGCCATCATCCTCCTCTTTCTATTTTGTTGCTCTGTATTTCTCTGATCATTCTACCTTAACTCCAAATGCTTGAATTTTCTAGTATTTGCATCATCTCTTCCTGTGTATCCTATGCTCATTCAGCTCTAGGCACTCTTAATATCCAGGATATATCCTGAATTCATCTTTTTTTCTCTCTCTTCTTAGCTGTCTCTTACTTTTGAAGCCTTGTTTTCTCTCAATTAATGTCCTTGGCATTAATGAGCTGTTCTATCCATTAATTCTTTTCTCTCTCTAGCACTGAGTTAGTTCTCATCACCAAATATTTTAAAAGGTTCAGTAGTTCTCTGTCCGTCCTGAAAGGTTCACTCTATTCAACCCTTGACATGTCTTGAATGTGCAAATTGTTTTATTTGGGGACACAAATGCTATAAGTTTGATGATTTTTTTTTCTCTAAATGAACAAATAATTTCAAGCCTACCTTTAGTCTACTGACAAAATAGTAAATTAAGTTATATCTAGGTAAATTCTGGCACTTACTGCCTCAGCCTTTTCTGGTGCGAAGTCAGCTTCTTCCAGTTGATTCTCATCACCGTTCCCCCTGCCTTGGAGGGACTTCTTGGTAATGAGGAAGGTTTATGTGAAAGGAACATGTATGTGAGACCGCATGTAGTCACAGACCATCTCTACTGCCCCTGCCCCCACCCCCGCATTGGGATAAGACATATCTCATTGGTCTCAGCTCTGTCGCTCTCCTCTCCTTTTCTCTCCTGCTTAGAATCAGTCACCATCAGTACCTCTCAGCGGCCTCACTCTACGCTGTCTTGAAGGGCATAGAAAAGGACAAAGTGCCCAGTACCCTTTCAGACATTTAGTCCACAAGTCCCCGCCCACCGCACTGGGATTTCCTTTGCCTTTAGCCTGCTTCTACTCTAGTGTAGGAAATGTACCATTTCTCAGGGAAAAGGCCACATGTAAGAGTCTCGACTCCAAGTTCCTTTTCCACCACTTCTGACAGTGCTTGAGTGATCTATGAGGACAAGCTAAAGTGTGAGTGTGTATGTGTGTGTGTGTGTGTGTGTGTGTGTGTGTGTGTGTGTGTGTAGATGTGAGTAAGTGTACATGTACATGTGGAGGTCAGAGGTAGACTTTGCGCATCTTTTTAAATTTCCCTGCTTGTTTTTGGGGGACAGGCCCTGTCTCTCACTGAACCTGAAGCTCACCAATTTGACAGTGTTAGCTGCTGAACAAGCTCCAGAGGTCCCCCTGCCTCTGCTTCTCTAGTGTTCGGATTAAAGGCGCACACCCCAAGGCCTGTCTCTGAATATAGATGTTGAAATCGAAGATAAGGTCCTTAAGCCTGCTGATGGAGCGATTGATCACCCTAGGCCCACAAGTTGAATGTTTAGTTTTTTTGATAATTTTTCTTATTAATCAACTTTCTCTCTGATATTTTGGGTAGATTGAGTTAGGCTTTTAAGCCTTACGTTGCAAAGTTTCGCCCGTTTTCAGAGGTAGTGTAATGAAGTCTTTCACTCCCAATGTCCACTTCTACTGCTCTCATTCTGCCAAAGCATTCCACCAGTTTACCCTTCAGCCTCCACTCAGCTCCAACCCTCTCCTCCTCCTGTTTTTTAATGACTTTTGAAGAAAATTTTAGGTATTAAATAATTTTCCTAATAAATACTTCAGCATATCTAGTCTAATGAAAATTTCAAATAATAATTATAGTTAATTATGAGAGACAACAAGATTAATTACCATTCTAAATACTACTTATCAGTGTATCAATGTGTTTTTATATCATACATGGGAGGCTTATACACCTCTGGGTGCTCTGCTTTCCAAAGAACTAAGTTCTTCTCAGATCTGAGAAGCTTTATCTCTTAAGCAGGAAGGTTCTCAACCTGTCTGATGCTGCTCCCCTTTAATCCTCATGTTGGGAGGATTAATCCCCCCAACCATAAAATTATTTTTGTTGCTGCTTCAGAACTGTAATTTTGCTGCTGTTGTGAACTGTAATGTAAATATCTGTATTTTCTGATGGCTTTAGGTGACCCCTGTGACTCATTTAACCTACCTCCCCCCAAACGGGTCACAACCCACAGGCTGAGAGCCACTGCTTTTAAAGTTACTCTCTCTCCTGAGTCTCAGACATAGTTTTTGAATGACTCATCCTGAATCCTGCTTGATTCCAACAGCTGGTGTGCCCATCCACTACAGTAATGCCTCCAAAGTTCTGAAGGACATAAGCAGGTGGGGTCCAATACATTGGGCTCCAGAGAGAGTTGGGGAGGTAGGAAGTGGCCAAGTTCTGGCCACAGCAGCTTCTCCCGCTATTTGGGTCAAGATACCTGAAAACCTGTTGGCCAGCCCAAGCCTGCCCAGGTTCAGCCCAATGGCTCAGGTTTAAATAACTTCTAGTCCATTCTGACTTGGCCTCTCTATGGTCAGTGAGGGATCCAGAGTAGACTGTCTTGAGAGCCATATGTCAGTCTCTGCTGGTGCCCCCAGAGGCTGAAAAAGGGCTTTGGGGACCACAAATATAACCACGAATCCAAAGCACAGGGGGCATTTGAAGTCTGCTCTTGGGGAAATAATTATAGCAAAAATTGACATAAATATTACAAAGATCTAATAACAATGGTAACAACAATAATAAATAATAATGGTGAAACCTGTCAAAGATAACACCCCAGTTTTTTTTTTTTCACTGAGCCATAAGTAGACCAAATTAGAATCAAAATGAATTGTCCCCTGAAGAAAGAGCCAAAAATGAGTACAAAGTAAAACATAATTATATGAGAAGGAAATAATTTCTTAACATAAAAACTAGCCATTCTATGTTTTCTGTGAAGAAAGAGCAGTGCAAGAATGGCCTAGGAATTCAAATCTTGCCCATCTGAGGAAGGTGAGCATCTAGGTAGCCATTTAATTTTTACCTTAAGCTGGGAATGATCTGAACTGACTGGAGCAAGCAAAGAAAATATTTGGAAACATTTATTCTTACCTCCACATGCCTTTCCAGAACTTCTAACAGAATTGAAAGAGTGAGTTCATTTGGGGGGAAAAATATTTGCTCAAATTCAGATTCAGTTCTCTCAAAGGGAAAAAAAGAAAAGTTGTCTTCTTCCTTTCTTTCTTTCTTTCTTTCTTTCTTTCTTTCTTTCTTTCTTTCTTTTTTTTTGGAATCCTGAACTAGAAAAAAAAAAAAACCAACAAAAATAGACATAAAGATGATGTCTTTTGCATATTGACTTATAAAGGTACCTTGTCCTTATGTGCCTGTATGTGTAGGATCTAGGTGATGGGCCATGCGTGCGCTATTTTTCCATTTGTTATAACAGGAAAGTTGTCTTGCAGTTGTCTTATCTGGTTATATCCCTTTAAAGAATTAGGAGCCACTGTTCATCCACATTATCTCGTGACAAATCCCCGGAGATGCCCTGCTAAAACAGTTTCGTGAAGAGCAGATCAACAGGCTCAGCCTTCTTAACTTTTCAGATGATTAATCTCAGATCCACATGAACAATCTTTTAACTGTTTCCTTTTTCTGATGCCGGAATTTATCATCTTAATGTGCTCTAGGACATCTCTAATCGGCCCATTTCTGTCACTGGCGTCCCTCTGCGTCGACTGGAACACTCATGCCCTTTCTGCGTGCTTGCCTACTGTCCTCTCAACCTACCCAGGAGAAAATTGCTTCGTGAACAAAAATTCCCAGAAACTTAACCGAAAACAAACCAACCAACCAACACCGAGAAACCCGCACTTTACATCCAATCTTCTGCAAGACTGAGTAGATGCTTAGAGTGTTCAACTGTCCCGGAGAGGTTTGGATGTCACAGGTCCAGAGTCTAGCTACATTTACCGCGGTTTATCGGTAACGCACTGAGCATCACTTCTCATTGTTATTAGGTAAACCCACTGGAATGTACAGACAGACCACTAGCTCTCAGCAACCGGAAGATGAAGAATGCTGTCGGTCGGGTAGCATGGGAGGCCCAGAGCAGAGAGTTCCCTCCCGTCGCTGGCCTAGCCACTGTTTCTACCAGTGTACTTGAACAGAGTCTTAGTTTATAATTGTTTTAGTTCTTTTCCGGTAACTTTGTGAAACTGTTACCCGGTTGAAATGTGAAACTTGGGACATCAGAACGATGGCGCTGTGTTACCAGGCCATGGTTACTCACATTTGGCCCCAGAATAAACTATGTGTTACCAACTTTGAGGTGAGAGTTTGGTTTCTTGTGTTGACAATTTGGGTCCCACATTTTGATGCCTAGTTTCAGGCTTCCTTATTGGCTAGTGGGTTTCAGTTATTGGAGAGGGGGGTTGTATTTTATTTCCGTGTTTAACACGCTCCTACTTGCATTTGTGTTTAATTGCTGTTTTCTTCGGGGATCACATTTCTCCCTAGTTAATTTCTATTGACCAATTTCGGAGGGCATCTGTGCCCCAGCGGCAGCAGCTGATTTCCATTATGCCTGAGTTTTCTCAGCAGGAACCTCCCCTGACCTACAACGCAAGCCTCCCTTTCACAACACTGGCCCAGGCAGGCCACAGGCCCATGGCCTTCCAGGCCTTCAGCCTCCTTGGCTTAATGAGCTGCTACTTCTAATTGCTTTTAAATTATTTTAATTGCTTGAAGCCATTAAACACACACACATACATTTGTGCATTTTGAAAGACTTGCCAGAATCTACTCGGACCAATATTTCCATGGACACAATGTGATTTAGAAGGAACATCAAAGACTTGCAAATGAGACCACTGAAAGCTTTCTTACTTCTCCACCCATCAGGACTCAACATTGTCTAAAAACAATGTGATTTCCAGAAGGACTGGCTCACCAGAGTTGCTGTGAATTCTGGTGAGACCGCCTAGCACAGAACTGAAAGACTAATGTACTTACTTTTTTCTCTCAGGAGAAAAAGAAAAACAACAACAACAACAACTCAGGAGCCACTTTGCTAAGATTCTGGTCTCATTTCGTTTCATGTTAGAAAAAGAAAGCAGGAGTCGGGCGTCAGAGTCTACAGTCAAAGCATTGGCATCTCAATGTCTCCAAGGCTTTGAAGGAATTTAATTGTGTCTGTGCAGAAAGTGTTTGAAACTTCAGTGTAGTCCGTCTAGGGCTGACATCAATTTGGGGTAATGTTCAAGTATACATTCTGACAGGTCCCAAAGCTTCACAGGAGCCCCAGCTTGGTTAACAACACTGCAGGAGATTTACAAAGAAGCCATGTTGAGTCGCGAATGAATACTGGCGAAATGTAGTGATTGGGCCGACAATCGGACAAGTGAGCCACCATCATATACCCACAAGCCCATTTGCAAGTCCTTTCCTGCCTTATGTGGAGGAAGTATCTCCCCAAGTGAGTCTTCCTACCCTATCCTGGTGACGGTGCCTTCTTGACATTTCCAACATAGGTACCACTTCTGCTCCTATAGCTATTACATGTCTCGGAGCTTCCTCTGACACTGCTTTGAACTACTTTAATTCTATCTTAACCAACAGCTCAGAGAATGGAACATGGATCTACTTTCTCTGTTGCTCTCAGTCCTGCCTTTTTAGTGTTGGATTCACTTTTGACATGATTTCCCTTTATAGGAGCAAGATGGCTACCAGCTCATTCCCATACTGCCTCCTTCCTTCTCTCTCTCTCTCTCTCTCTCTCACACACACACACATGCACATACTCCTGTCAAATATTTCCC
Source organism: Psammomys obesus (assembly GCF_907164565.1). Lineage (NCBI taxonomy): Eukaryota > Metazoa > Chordata > Mammalia > Rodentia > Muridae > Psammomys > Psammomys obesus. The sequence continues at coordinate 30,383,980 of NW_026596040.1, read as the reverse complement.
CTTATCTCTAGCTCTGTTCTTCCTGTCATTGAATTAAATACTGTGGTCACGGTCAGGATGGACCCACTAGGTTTGAGCCAGTCTGAAAACACTTCCTGAACTGAAGGTTGGGAAACCAGTACTCAGCATCAGAGGCATGGGGTGGGTAATTTCTTCCAGCAGAAAACGTGGGGTGGGTATACTGGTGAAAAAACGTGGATAAATCACTGAAATGTACTCAAAATTATCCAATGCAAAGAACAAACAGGGGATATTAATAAGGATCTGAAAGCTGAAATTTGTTCACATAAAAAGAGATAGCCAAAGTCATAGTCAGGGAAGGCAGTGGAGGCAGGAAAAAGCAGTTGGAATCTATTCATTAGACTATGGAACAAATCCACAACGAAGCAATAATTACACCAGCTGTTTAACCACTAGAATCACATGGAGGCCAATTTCAGTTTGGTCCTTTTCTCAAAGATGGCACCTCAGTCACTCTGACGTCTTCAAATGCAGAGCTGATATGTCAAAGATGGGGTATCCAGAACATAAGGAAGGGATCCTTGGCCACAGTGGTCAGCCAAAGAGGGAAAGCAAAGCCCCAATCCAACCTGCACCTTGGCTACGTGCTAAGAGGCCTGCGGAAGGCAAAGCAGGCCTCTCTTTTCTCTCCAATTGATAAACCCAAAGACCAAGTCATCAGGCAGCTGGGCACACAGGCTGAGCGGGCGAAGAGGCCAGGTCCAGATTGACCTTTCCTTATTCCTGGTCACATTGACGTCGTCTGATCTACACGGGTGAATTTGGTGCCTTTGAAAAATGTACAGCGTAGGGGCTGGAGAGAAGGCCCAGCTGTTAAGAGCATACTCGTGTTCTGCCAGAGGACCTGGGTTCAATTCCCAACATCCACAAGGTGGCTCACAAACAGATGTAACTCCAGTTCTAGGAGGTTTGATGCCCTCTTCTGGCCTTTATGGGCACTGCAAGAACATGGCGCAAAGCCGTACATGCAAGCGGAAAAACACTCATAAACATAAAATATATTTTGAAATATACCATACAAACTGAATTAATGATAACAATTAATTAATGTTTGGTGTATACAAAAACTCTAATTCTATTTTTTTTTTTTTAAGACACAATCTCGCTATGTAGCCCCTAGATAGCCCACGGCTATCCTCCTGCCTCAGCACCCCTACTGCTGGGACCACATGCATGCATCACACTGGGATATAACTAAAACATTTAGTAGAGTGACTCTGTGTTGAGCCTTCCTTCGTTGGGCCCTTAGTTACATTGAAGAATGAAAAGGCTAAAGGCACTCAGTTCCGGAGTGGTGCTCACTTCAGCCACAGTCACTGAAATCAGTTCAATGTGTATTTCCTTCCCCTCGACTTTAACGACCCTTCTTGGCCCTGTAGTAAAGAAAGGAAAGATTAAGGCAGCTGAGAGCTTGGAGAGCCGGGGGAGATGTTTCAGATGAGCATAAGAAATGAAAATTCTACGGGAACGACTAGGACTCTCTAACCCTCCCCTGCTTTCCAACTGCCAGCATTTGTCTGGGTGGAGTAATATAGGATCTAGCGACATAACACAGACCCTTTTTTCCCTTTAGGATCCAGCATGTGCCTCTAGCCCCAAATCCTCCAAATGGACTCTGATTCCATGCTGATGGATGAAAGATGAGAAGCACAGTAGCTTTCTGGTGGATTTTCTTAGGCGTCTGTTCTCAAGCCAATTGTTTGAAGATTTTTTTCCCCTCCTTTTGAGGCCCAGTACATCTCCTTTAGGCTTCTCCCTTTCCATGAGGAGGAATCCACTAGAGACAGTCCACCAGAGGCAAGGCACTAACTTTTCATCCTACGGAGTCCTTTGTTTCATTTTGGCCAAAGATCAGCGTTGAGCTAGGTGGACGGCAGCTGCACAACAGCTGTGCGATTCAAGAAACCCACACTGGGCTCCGGGAGGCTGAAAGGCTTTATTAAATTGGAAAGGGCGGCGGCGGCGGAGGGGAGGGCCAGATTGGGTTAGCTCCCTTTCAGACGTCCCCCAAGAAAGTCTCTCTGATGCTGAGGCTGTGAGGGAAGGAGAAAACTCACATTTCACACCTCCAGGATGTAATTGTAGAGGGTCATTCGTATTTGGAGCAAAAAGCCATGGGGGAAAGAAACTTAACCCAGCGCCTTTGAGGCTGGTGGGGATTAGACAAGCTGTTCTTGTTTGTTCTAGCATGTCAGCAAGCTTGCCAAAGTCACAGAGTAGATGAGCCATTTCAAAGAAATTCAGCATGGGGTTAAAGCAGACTACTGCAAATCGTCAAGACTTCATGATACAGTGCTACCTGCTACCTTTGCAACCTAATAAAACGTACCCTCTGGAGTCCAGGACACGAGAGAAAGATTGCTCAAAAATCTCCCTAACCCCAGCAACAAGAGACTTCTGGAGCTCTCTGGCCATCCAGTTTAATCGAGGCAATTGCTCTATTCGGGTCTCAGTGAGAGACCCTGCCCCCGCAAATAAGGTGGAGAGTGCTGAAGCTATAACTCAGTGTCATACTTAATTTCATACATGTGACCCTAGGTGAAATCCCAGAAAACTAAGATGGAGAGTGACTGAGAAGGCCTCTGAACACACACACACACACACACACACACACACACACACACACACATACACACAGACACACAACTTCATTGATGTGTTTGGTTAATGTGCCCAGTATGTCTAGGATGGCTTTGTCTTATTTTTACAATCAGTTATCTAGAAGCCTAAAAAGGAATCACGTTTCTAACTTGCAGATCCATGAGAAATGTTGTCATTCCTCAAAAGATAGATTTGCAACTGAATGTTTTGCCTTTGATTGTTCTGGAATGGTCAGAGCCAGTGTAGTAAATATGATTTTTCACACTCCAGCTCCACCTGGAGTGAAAGCACAGAGCACACAAGTTCACAGCTTTTGAGTTACGTTGCTGTCATCTCCCAGATCTTGACACAGCATTGGCACAAGAAAATTGTTTCCTGCCTGGCAACGTCAAACATGAACACTTGAAAAATCACATAAAATACATGATGCGATATTTTCTTGGCAAACTCTCCTAATAAACTTTTGAATGAGATCCCTAGAAACTTAGGAGTAAGCAAAAATTTCCAGTTATTTTCTAGGAAATGAAATGCCTTCTTCACAAGGGTAAAGATAATGCTGAGAGTGAAAAACAATCTATGGAGCACTTTACGGGAGGATAAGTTTGCTTCTAAACCCTTCTCCCCCCAATGCTGAATCGTGGCTATGTTCTTTTTGAAACAGATAGCTGGAGTCAAGGGTGTGGTGTGCGCTTACAGAAGGAGGGAGATTGTGGCTAGCCTTAGGGGGAAGTTAGTCTGTCTCTTGCGATGAGTTGGGACTCGCTGATAATCACCGTAGACATCTTCGTGAACTCCCATGTCATTTTGATGACCCCTGACAATTTTGTGAGAGGGAAGTCTGCGCTGGCGTTCGGCTCCCAGTTCATTTTACATTCAGTACAATGATAAAGTCATGTCAAGTCTTTGTCCTGACAACTGGAATTTCTTGTGAGCAGAGAAAAGCAGTGTGAAGGTCTGTACTTTGAACCTAATATACAGGCTGGAGGCAGTTTCTAACTTGCTCAAATAAATGCATCTCTCTCTCTCCAAGAATCTTCTAAAGCGGAATGCTTAAATCTTTAAGATTAAAAACCTTCCCTTGCATTTCTTTGTCATGTTACTTTTTTTTTTTTTTTGTCAAAAGGTATAAGTTAATGAAATGATACCTACAGTTAGCAAAAACAAAATTCAGCTGTATGTCAGCCATTTCTCTTCTAATATGTATCACCACAGCCGCTTTCCCAGGACTCCAGTGGGACTAGTGCTTGGTGTTTCGAGTAGTCTGTGGAGTCGGTAATGAACATTCAGGCTGGCCCCAGAATCCAGATGGATGCTACTTCTGAACTTATCTACACACTTCGAACATTTTTGCCCATGTTGCCATTTGACAGCTGTGTTTTCCAAGCCTACAGATGTTCAGCTGTATTGATTCATTCATTCAAGCAAAATAACAGGAGTTGGAGTTCTCACCTCGTGCACTTGACCTCGCTCTCTGTTTCCAGCAGCAAGCGCATCACACTTGCACTGTTGAAGCCATGCGAACATCTCTTGTGAAGAAACCAAGGACCAGACCGCATGGCCTGACAACCCAGAGGAGAGGGCTCAGTGGTCTTCTCAGCAAGGTTAGAAGAACAAGACCACAGTCAGTGATGGTCCTGCTTCATGGGACCCCTTGGTTTGTCATCTGCTTAGACCAACTTGATGTCTATGCAAACGATCGAAGCTGATGTCAAAAAGAGACACAGCAATAAGCGGATAACTCCTGGAAGGCACAGGTGTGGCACTAGGAAGCAGAGAAGACATAAGCAGGGAGCCCACTAGCTCTTGATTCAAGAGATAAGAAACCACATGCAATTGGACTGTCCTGGCTGAAGATTGGTATGACCCTCCACCATCTAACGAGATAGATCCGAGTGGACGGTCGAAGCATCAGTGAGACCATAAACCATGGCAACAGTGCGTCTGTCTTTAGCAAGGGTGCTGCACTTCTTTTTCACAGCAAGGTCTGCTGACAAGCAGGTTGCCCGGAAGACAGTTGTGTTTCCTAGACCCATATGAGGAGGCACAAGTGTAAGATACAGATAGGAAGTGAACTGGAGTGGGGAAGGCTTGTGAAGTCTTGCAAAAATTCATCCTTTTCAAAAGATGAACATTGGCTTGCAGCTGATCAAATGGTTTGGCAGCTCCTCCCATACCGCCTTAATGTGTCCATCTTCTCAGAGTATGCGCAAGGTTTAGGAAAGAGAAACTATGTTATCTTCTTCAGAATAACTATGTTCTCTTCTCTGGAGCCCCCCTGGTGCCCCACTGTTTGGTGTCTGTGCATAGTCAGGTGTCAATAACAGGCTCAAGAACAGTAACCGCCCTTACCTTCTTCATTAGCCCAGTTCCTACCCGCTCACTTTTCAGAAGAACTAGGAGAGGAAGCTGAGGATAAAATTCCCAGAGTGGAGTGAGCACCAAGCCAGAGGCTGCAGCATGCCCTCCTTCAGCTCTGCAGGAGGAGAGAGGAAGGCCTTTCTCCCCACCCTATGAAGTAACAGGATAGACATTAGAGGGTTCAGGTCTACCTGATCCCTGTAGAATCAAGAGAAGACACTAGGAGGAAGAGGTGACAGGAAGGAAAACGAGACACCTAATGCCCTTAGTCTTTTATTCTTTTATCTAGCCATCGCTTAGGAAGTCACTAAGTGAACAGCTAGTGGACCAGATGTGAATATCAATCTGTCTCCTCACTGGGAACTTAGATGGGGCCTCAGGAGCTCTTGCTGGTCAAGCTTATTTACAAGTCTGGCTGAAGGTGCCCGTCCGTCTCTAACTGTGCCCTTCTACCAGCTGTGAACATTCTTAGAAGCTGCCATTATGGGTTGCATAAGAACAAAATTTCCCCCAAATTCATTCATTTTTGAAGAAGTCTACCTTCAAATTAACTATAGAGTAAAGTAACATATCCATGACACAAGAAAAATACCCCTTTAACACAAGAACAAAATAGGACCACTAGAGAAGCAGGGAGACAAGAATGGGAATCTGGGAAGAGAATGACAAGAATGAAGTATGCGTGGAAATACCTAAAATACCCCTACTGTACTCCATGCAAACTTAAAAGCAAAAAGAATTAAAATTATAAGTATCATTAAAAAATAGAAGCCACCAAGTTCCAAAGGGAGGCAGAGCAGTGTTATTGGCAACAAAGCACTCACTAATAGCGAGTGATTAAAAGCAGAATGCTTCGGCAAGAGGAAAGCCTCATCTACCACCAGTCAGAGAACGCCTAGGACAGCTTGTTCTAAACTAATTACAAAAGGGACAGGGTGATTTATTTACAGGTTTCGTTTGCTTCGGGTGGTCCAAGCACGCGCTTCAATGTGCTGCTATCACCCCACTCTCCGGAGTCGTGAAAAATACCCAAGGAATGTGAACGTGTTGACTTCCATCTTCGAGACTGTTTCTCATTTGGGGAAGGAACGCTCAAAGTTCTCAGTTATGGCTCTGAAATATCTTCTTCAGAGGTCAAACCATTTGAAGTTTTCCTAAAATGTAACTCAGTGATGATCACACAGAACAGGAAGAGGGCTGGTTTGATTTCTGAGCTGTGCTGCTCGAGAGGCAGCCACTAGCCACAGGTGTTTCCATGGGAATGACTGAATTTCAAGCATAGCACCAAGTATGTAATATGGGTTATCTTTAACAGTCATAATGGATTCTTATTAACGACTATTATTAATTAAGACATCATAAAGTTCTAGACACATAACTTAAATGAATTTAATCTCATTTATCTCTTTTTATGTTTTAAAACTGTAGCTAATTAAACAGTTCACAATTAGGGGCTGGAAAGATGGCTCAGTGATATAGAGGGCTGTTGTTCTTCCAGAGGAGCCAAGATTGGATCTCTAGCACCTACTTATGGAAGCTCACTGCTGCCAACAAATCCAGGTCCAGGGAATACAATGCCTTCATCTGGCTTCTATAGACACACACACACACACACACACACACACACACACACACACACTCGGTCTTTTATTAACAACTATGTATATAGTGAGCAATATATTTGTACTTAATAGCACTGTGCAAGGAACTGTAGATTCAACTTGCTATCGAGTACAGAAAGTTCGCAATTTTGCCAGCATATTGGGAGGGTATTCAATTTAGTGAAGCCACATTCTTGCCATGAATTACTTCTATAGGTGGAATGGCACTCCAGCTCGGGGAGAATTCACTATCATTGTGCTGTGGAGTGCTGGCATGCTGCAAATGATCACTTGCTGAGACCTAGGAAACCAGTCTTTCTTCCTAGCATTCCTGGAAAAAAAAACCACACACTTTTTAGAAAGTTACGTATCTGGCCTTGTTTACACATCCATCCCCTAAAGAGTTTAGGCGACATAATCTCGAGTCCCTTAACTACCCTCCCAACCATGCTCTATAAATCCAAACCCTGCCTGCTCATACAACCCAGAGGCTTGTCAGGGATATTAACCAGTTATATTGCTCAGCAAAGAAGACACTTCAAAATGGGTTTGGGGAGAGACAACATTATCCTACTTCACAGTGTTAGAGATAAAGCAATTGGCTCAAACTATCAGCTAAAACATCCCTGATGGCTCTGTTTAAGAGACGTGCTACATCTGGGATTTGCTAACTTGAGTCAGTGAAGACTTTCTATTTCCTCCCAATGACTTCCTGAAGTCATTTTTCACAAAGTTCCAACTTTGTAAGATGTTGTGCCATAAAATGCTTTTGCTGTCAGCAGGCAGCAAGCCTGCCAAAGTTGGCCTTCCCAGGACATTCCACTGGTTCTTCCCCACTCCCAGAGCACTGAGCATGATGGACGTTCCCATCCTTTGGGGAGATACAAGCCCACTTTGATCAGGTACAAGTTACGACCATAGTCAGTCTAGGGGACCCTGAGCAACACGCAGTTAGACGCACTGTTCACGTACGGTCACGAAGACTGGTGATGAATCGATGCACAGCACATAGAAGGCAGAGCTGGTAAGATGATCCACGGAGGGCGGAATGTGTTGTCCTGATAGAGCGCACAGGACGTGGAAACCAAGTCTCTGCTAGGCTGCCTTGCCCCATGCTGCTTGACCACGTATCCTCTCATGCCCATCTTCTCATTTGTAGTTGTCAAGTTGCCGTTACTTTTCTTCTCCCATTAAATTCCTTTTTTTTTTTTTTTTAAAGTTAGCATTAAAACTTATGGGCTTCATTATAGCACTTATCTTTAAAGACAAGACTTTGATTTTTGCGGGTACGGGTGTCTTGCCCAGCTGTGTGTTTGTATACCACCTGCACGCCTGGTGCCTGTGGAGGCCAGAAAGTGAAATCAGATGCCCTGAAAGTGGAGGTACAGATCATTGTGAACCACTGTGTGGGTGCTTGGACTAGAACTGGGGTCCTGTGGAAGAGCAGCGGCACTGAGGCATCTCTCCAGGCCCTAAAGTCTCTATTTTTAGGTAGGCTTGTGTAGTTAGCCGACCAGACTCAAGACCTCTCTGATGGTTTTCAAAGCGAGAAAAGCCCAATGCACGTTGCAGGGACAGTAAATTTGGGAGAAGCACTAGACATTTGACACTTAAGTGGCTGGAGGGGAAAATAATCCAAAAGGCATACATTTGCACCTAGACACTTAGCAAATAGAGTTTCTAGATATTAAGCAAGAAGGTTAGGTCTACCTCAAGGACAAGGACAGGGAAAACAGGAACAATGTACAGATCTTTATTTCCACGCATCCCACAAAGCCTTCAGTGGAGACTTTGTTAGTATTTCATACAGCCATTCTACATGTGAGAATGCCAGTTTCTTATGGGGAGGGAAATAATGGTTTTTCACATATTTTAATTCTCCCTTCCTCTCCCCCAGCAGCAAACAGCTATTGATCTGAAGAACAAAACTGCCGTGCTGATGCCTCACACTATTCCTTTAACAGGGGTTAGCTTTGAGTCTTAGCTCTGGCCTCCTGAAGGCTGGTCTGGTCTGTGCTCTCCGGGTCTGTAGTACTGTGTTTCTGAGAAGGTGCCATCTGCTCCTATGAATTTACAGCCCCTCTCAGCAAATAGGGAAGGTAGCCAGGGAAAACAGGAATAGCATTTCTCCAACCGACACGGCACAGGCGTGCTCTGAAGAAACAGCTTCTACTGATGTGCCCAGGCTCAAGGGGAACCATTCCAGGTGCGCCGTGCTTCGCCCTCGTGTCTTCCCTCGGGATAGAATCCATATGGAAAAAAAAAAAAAGAGCATTCCCACTGAACTCTGGTTTCCTGGAGTCATCCCTCAGCCCTTGATCTTCCTGCTGAGCAAAATGGAGGAAATTTCGCTCTGAGTCTGAACTGCTCACTCTGTGAGTCCATGAAGTTCCCTGTGCATACATTTATCCTATTATCAGCTCATCTGCAGATTGCTTAGAAACATCAAGGCCTCCTGTATACACATAAGGTACCCAGAAAGTACATTTTAAAAATATTTCTGTCTTGTCAACATGAATCTTTCTCATTTAGCTTTCCCCAACCTCACCATCTTGGTGTCTTCAAGTTGGCCTTAGGTCTGATTTGCCCTCAGAGGAAGAGGCTATCCTTCCAGCCATACACATATATATTTATGAATTCTTTTGTTCTCTGGAGCCAAAGCCACTGAATTTAAATATTATTTCAACAAATTAACACTAGTGTGTCCTTGTCAAGGATACTTAATTTTTTCAAGGTCCAGTGTTCCAGTCTAGGAAACGTTAATAAGAAGGGCATTCCCCTCACAGACATTTTGAGAATGTTGTAACCAGCAATTGCATGTGAGGACTTAGCAGATCTTTGAACCATGTTCAGGGTGATTCACGTACGCCTCGAAACTCTTGTTCTTATTGACAAAAAAAGGAATTTAAAATTTCTACATATGATTTTATTTGTAACAGAGATTCACAAAAGCTTAATTAAGCATCTTGGGATGTGGAGCCAGCCCACTTTTAGAAGTGCAATACACTGAGAGACTGTACAAACAACTCTCTAGGCTTCTCTTTCATTTTCGCATTGGGAACTGCTGTTGGGCCTCCCGGTTCCGCAATTCCACTATGTGTAAAGAAACCCAGATGAACAAAATCCTCTCTGACCTAGACAGGGCTGGGGTACTGCCACACTTGGCCCTCGAGTGAAAGAATCATTTGACCTGCGATGTTTGACCAAGTGTCAGCCTCATGTCATGTAGTTTTCCTCATCCCCAAATGCCAGGCAGCTTGCAGCACAGGTGCAGAAAATCACATCAAGCTGAAGAGCCTCACCTGTTGTGCTCAGATTTGCTTTCTTCCAGAGGAGTTTTCTGGAAGAGGTGTGGAGGGTGTCAGGGTTCACCTGGGAACCTTTTGAAGCATGAGCTCAAGCTCATGCTCGTTTCGAACACCTTGTTATCACCATAGGTAATCTTCCAGCACAAATGATTTCCAGCTGCCTTTGGAGAAAGTGACAGGGTCTGTCCGGACAACCGCTCATGGGCTAGCTTCTTGACAGGGCTTGAGTTTCACCTCTATGCAGAAGCAACTGAGTTCCCCGATTGGGTAATTCAGTTCCTTTGAAGTCAGAAAAGCGCTCCCCACCTTCCACTTTTTCTTTTGTTTCTTTGCTTCTCTCCGACTCCCCCCCCCCCCCCAGTATCATTTTTAAACAATCAGGCACACAACTGTCACCCTGGTATCTGAATTCAGAGATCTGGAAGGTTCTTTATTCTGGGAAACACGTAGGCTGAGCATTCCTGAAATGGAGTCAACAAAACCTGTGCACTCCCAGGTGGGAGAGGTAATTGCAGGTGCAGATCGGCAAGGGAGCGGGAACAGGCAGCGGAATGTAATAAGCTGCAGCCGGAGCCTTCGGTGAGGCTCCTTGGCCGTCTCTTCACTTGAATTAATTTGCATTTGCTTCAGCATAAGATGTCACAACGAACCACTCTTTATATATTCCACCAGGCTCATCAGTCTACGACAGGAAATTTGCCCTCAGCTAGTCTAAGTAACTTATTGGCGTGTGTGTCTGTCTGTCTATGTCTATATGTCTATGTGTGGCTGTGTGTCTTTGTGTGCATGCTCGCCAGAGACTAAATCTGAGGTGGTACTACTTGGACCTTTTACCATTAGAACAGTTTGTTTGAAAACTCTGTCAAAACTGCAGGGTCTGAATGATCTCTAGCACTCTGCGGCCACACACAGCTGAAGAAGCTGAGAGTCAAGAGAGAGGAGCAGACATTCCCATCAGACTCATGGTGCTCTTGACCCTCTCTCTACACGCTGCACACAGTGGGCCCTTTGCAGAATTTCTTCTTCCTCTTGCTTCTTCTCTTTTCTCTTCCTCTTCTCTCCCTTCACCCAGAAGAACGAAATACCCAACTTCCACGTTCCTGCTTGCTCAATGACTACATGGTGTCAAAAGTATCTTGTAGAGTGTCCAGGATGAAGCTGACAGGACTTTGCTCTCCCTGTTCTATTTCAAGAGCCTGAGGTTATCCCGTGCACCTGAGGGGACTGTGTCCTTCAGGACATGGTCTGCCAGTAGATAGATATGTCAAGCTGGGTCTTGAATGTTTCTCATGAGACCTAGAAAGTGCATTTGGCTTCAGACATATGACAGGCAGAAACTCTACTGGACCACATTTAAAACATATTACAAAAGGCTGTATTAGTTCCCCATTACTGCTTTAAGAAGTCATATTAACCATGAAGCTTAAAACAACACGTGCTGATTGTTTCCATGATAGAAGTCAGAAGGCCAGGGTGAGGCTGGATTAAACCTGAGGCTCCAGCCTGCTGCACTGCTCTGCAGGCTTGAGGGAAGACTGCTTTCCCTGCATTTCCCAGCTTCTGGAAGCCACCTGCATAGCTTATCTCATGACTACTTCATCTTTAAAAACAATCAGCAGCATCTTTGAATCTCACACTCATTCCCTTTTGTGGCGGCACTGGCTCCCATCACGCAGGAAAATCTTCCTGTATTAACATCAGCGGAGAAGCAAACTTGATGCGATTTGGAAGCCTAATTTTTCTTTTCAGTGTCATAATATAGCCACAGGCACTGATGACTGAGATATGGGCATCTTTAAGAAGTCTTCACCATATTTGCAAAGGAGAAAAGGGAAGAGATAGCTTGAGACTGTAAACGTACAGAAAATGGAGGCATGCGTACAGAGCATGGCCATGAAGCAAAGAAAAATCACACCCTAATATTTCAATACAGGCAAAAGGACAGTAAGAAATGAAATGACATGATGAGAGCAAACAAGAGCATAGATCAGAATTTTAAAAGTCTCAGAGGTGAGATGGCTATGGAACTCAACGTGCTGACAGAGATCGGGAACCAATTAGAAAGCAAAAAACAAAAGAGCAGAAATGGAAAGAAACAGACACCACCCATACAGCTGCTCTGTCACCCATACAGCTTTAGACAGTAAACTCTAGATTTGCTGTCATGTCTTACTCATTTTTCTGCCACATCTTTGAGGAAAGAAATATTTTCTGTCAGCTAAGGAGAAGGGTGGTGCTGGCTTATCACCATGCTTCCGGGAACTAGTAGAATATTGTTGCAAATACCAGTTGCATGGACTGTATACACAGGGCACTGTAGTCATTAAATCAAATCGGCATTAAACGTGAAGGACTCAACAGTGTGCAATGGGGAGAATCGGCAGCTTGATTCTGAACTGATTTACAGGTAGCTGGAGAGCTGACCTCTCGGGAGGACGTTAAACCTTTAAAAATTCTAACACTACCAGCCTAGGAAGGGAACAATACAGTTGAGAATAGAAGTGAAGAAAGTTCAGCTTCCAATGTCAACCTCACTCCACATTCCCCAAGTTTGTATTAGTTGAAGTTGAAAAAAAATTTTTTTAATAGCCACCCCCAACACACACACACGCACACCACAATTATATAATACTAGAAACAATTAGCTAGAAAATAAAACTGTTTTAAAAAACTAACATTGTACTATATCAAATAGTTAATGTTATATTTACAATGTATGTGAAAACTATACAGAAAATTCTAAGACAAAACGGAAAGAAATCTGTTAAAGACCTAGAGAACTAGAGAGTTAAACCAAGTTCAGGAATCAGGAGACTCCATTTTCAAAAACATTTTTGTTTTGCAATAATTTTAGATATGCAGATAATTCCCATAATGTCCCATCTGCTATCCTTAATGCTAATATCTTATGTAACCTTAGAACACTTATTAAAACCAAATTATTGTTGACAGAGAAGTATTAACTGAATTGCATAGACGTCATTCGGATTTCATCAGCATTTTCTACTACCGTTTTTTTCAAGAACACCATCAAAGGTACCATGTCACACTCGAGGTCATATGTCCTTTTTAGATACTTTTGTGTTGTTTTGTTTTGTAGCACATTTCAAAAAATACATTCAAGGTGTTTTGCAGAATGTCTCAACTTTGGTTGCTTGGCTTTATTAGGCTTTGTCATAAATTTGAGGAAATAGTAATACAGTGATAATGTGCCATTTTGGTATGTTGTATCGTTGGTGATGTGAGCATGGCCTATTACTGGTGATGTGAATTCAACGATGTGGCTACTGTGATTAGGTTACAGGGACAATTAGATTCCCCTGTTTTCTCAAACACCAAATGTGAAGACACTATGCATAAAATTTAACTAGAAATGGATGTGAAGCCTAAAAGCAAAACTAAAACCATAAAACTCGTTAAACAGGAGAAAAGAAAATCTTTCCAAATTCTGTAGGCAAAGACAGAAAGGACACATGCATGCATGGACATTCACTCATGCACAAATAATGAATCATGAAGAAAAATCATAAATTAGACTGCATCAAAAGTGAAATTTTATGGACACTGGAGAGATGGCTCAGAGGTTTAAGAACAGGTACTGCTTTTACAAAGGATCCAAATTCACTTTCCCAGCACCCAAACTGGTGACTCAGAACCACCCTAACTCCAGCCCCAGGATCACTTAACTCCTCTTTCGTCCTCAGGCACCGGCGCTGACATACACATAGGCACACAGATACTCAAACATACATATAATCTTTTCAATGTTAAAATATTTTTTTAAATAAGAACTTCTGATCAAAAGCCAATATTTAAAAATTTAAGAACAAGCCAAAGCTTGTTGGATTGAAAGCTATCTGGATGGAAAATAGCTGCCACAGCTATATCTACAAAAGACTTCTGCACTCAAAATGTAGAGAATGGGGGAAGTGGCTGGTACCGTTCATGAATAAGATGAAATAACAATTTTTAAAACTGACAAAATACCTCAAGAATCACTTCCAAAGGAACATGTGCAATTGCCAATAAAAATAGAACAGATGCTGAACATCATTAGCCTACACAGATTAAAACCATGATGAGCTCCCACTATATCCCTGCTACGGAAGCCAACATTAAAAAGACAGACAATACTGCATTTTGGCAAGGATATGAATTGCTGGGACCACTCATGTAGTTCTGGTGGAAATGTAAAACAGTTTGGCTGTTTCTTCTAAAGTCAAACACATGCTTATTTTAGAAATCATCAATTCACACCTAGGTATTCACTCAAGAGAAATGAAAACATACATCACGCACAGAATTGTTCAAGGATACGTTAGCTGTTTTATTCATAACTTTCCCCAACCTACAGAACAGTAAAAATCCATGGGAAGTGGGTTAGGATACATCTATGCAATGGAAACTAACTCAAGAATAAATTATAACGCATGAAAGATGCCAGATTGAGAAAGTACAAGCTGTATATTTCCGCCGATACATATTCTAAAATGGCAGAGGTAAGCTTTGTAGTGACAGACAGCAGTACAACGGACACCTGAGCCCTGGCGTTGACTACGAAGAGAACCTGAAATGTTTTCTGGTGATGGAAATGTGACATAGTCGAACAATGTTGTAGGCAACATGAGTTTATGCACTTGTCAACACTCGCATGAACATTTTAAATTGTTGCCAGTACAGTGTGAAAAATTATTTGGTTCATGGAGTATATTTTATAAAAAAACAAAACAAAACAAAAACAAAAAACAAAACTGACTATTCTTTTTCAGCAATACATCTTGCTGAGTACTTTTGGAAAGAGGCCTTGTAAGCCGAGGCTGTGCACCTGGAGTTCATTTACTAGTGCTCTGGCCGCCTATCAGTCAGAAGAGATGGTACATCTCATTGCATCTCAATTAAATGCAATGTATGGTTCAAAATAGAAGTAAGTAATACCTTAATAAGACTGTTGGAAAGTGAATATTGGAATATTATCTTAGCATTCGAATTCCGAGTTTGACAATGCTATTACTGTTTTCTAAGATAATACCAAGACAATTGCAGATGAAATGTTATAACGTGGATATAATTCTCGGATGAGTTAATCTTATGAAAGAAAGTGTGCAGATAAGTGGATCATGGCTGCATGTCACAGTATCTAACTCTTTATCAAGACATCAATGAAATAAAGGAGGCTCAGAAAGCTAAATGACAAGCTTTATCTATGAGAACAGAAGAGCCGTGGACATCTCCAATGGCCATTTTTCTAGGCATTTCTTGCTCTCATTATTGCACTAGCCTCTTAAAAGCATAAATCATGCCTGAGTGGTGGTGGCACTTATCTTTAACCCCAGCACTTGGGAGGCCAAAGCAGGTGTATCTCTGTGAGCTTGAGGCCAGCATGGGGTCTATAGAGCTACTTTCAGGACAGCTAGGGCTACACAGAGAAATCCTGTCTTGGAAAACATATAAACGAGTATAAGTCATAGGCAGTGGCCATGAAAAGTTGAAAGTTTGACTAGCAAGACATAACTTGTATACATGAAGCAATTTAAAAGCACTGCAAGACACCATGTTCCCAAATGCCAAATGTTGTGGTTCCAACTAAAAATATAATAGGAATTCTTAAGAGAGAGAGAGAGAGAAATCAATGTCAGATGATGTGACTGACAATTAGGGCTTGTGACACACTAAAACTACAGAACTGGAACTTAGTACAAGGAACTGCTCACATGTATACAGAGCAAATTCACTAACAGGCCGTCTGTGATGAAAATCAGGCTTTATTAATCAGAATGGCTTTCATGGGAAGAGAAATTTGAGCAAAATTTGAAGGCAAAATTGAAATGATGAGAATCGCCAAATACATGTTTGAGGGGAAGGAACCCCAGAGGCCATCCTCTTTTCAATCCCATATTTTTAGCGATAGAAACAGTCAGGTTCAGGTGACGGCTGCACTTCATGAGAGACAAAGGGGGACTTGACTAATGAGAAAAGCCAGACAGGATCAGAGGCAGGTCTGATTCGGGCAACCACTAAGCGTTTCTAGACCTTTAAGTAAGCGGCAGGTGTGGTATTCACTAGGATGAGGTGTGAAATACTGATCTGTGATGTCGGGCTTCACAGTGACAAGTTCCTTTGATAAACCGAATGCTGTGGTAACGGCACTGAAAGACGTCTAGAGCTGGGTCCCTGAAACACTCATCTTTGGACCCTGAGCTTCCACATGAAAGAATCCAGCTGTTTAGAGGCCACCTTGTATAAGAAAAATAAATAAGAGGGCTTAGAGAATAAGGAATATCATGGGGAAACAGAAGGCAGTCAAGGAATGGCACCAGGCAAGAGAGTGAAGGCGCCCTCTTGGAAGAGTGTCCTCCAGCTCCAGATAGCCCCACTGATGGCTTGTGGACCAGAAACTGGCACCAATCCAAGTCCATTCTGAGTTCCTGATAGATCTACGGGCAAGTAAAATATTTACTTTAAGCTGCTAAGCTTTGAAGTAATATGCTACGAAGCAACAATTTAAAAACGGAAGTATTTTTTTTAAGTTTTAAAAGCTTCTTGAAAGGTTTTTAGTGTCCTTTACAAGTCTCTCTCTCTATGTTTTGCCTTTATAAAATCCTGCAAGAGAAAAAAACATTGCAGATCTTTTGCTAAAGGATTAAGCAAGCAGGAAGTGGCAAGCTGAATTGCATGGAGGACTAGGGGCAGCAGAAGGCATGGTCACTGTGAGGAATGAAGGGATGCCAGAAATTAACATTCTTACGTCACTTTCTAAGGACATGAAACATTATTTCTGAAGGAAACCTTTAATCCATGAAATTGACATCCATCTTTGTGTCTAAACTTTCTTTTATAAAAGATAGAAATGACAGTCCCGGTTGTCCTTGCCTCAAAGACTGATCACGACAGCACGCCATTGCCATCATCAGTGTTTTTTCTGATCATCTCCATCTCTTCACTTTCTGCATGCATGGAGAAATTGCGTTTCCTGCCCCTTTGTGACTGAGTGGGGTCAGATGACTATTTATAACAAATGCACCAAGTACAGAACTCATACGTGCCTAGCATTTACTAGACCTTCCAAAGTTCTCTTGTCCTACGCTACAGCTGCTACAGCAGCCAACAATTGAATCCTCCTGTGCCATCATCCTGGGCTTACTGAGTGAATCCACCATGAGTGGCAGGTGCCAAAAATGTAATGGACACGTAACACGGATGACAAACATCCGTCCACTTCTGTCACAGAGACTTGGAGACTACCTGGTACAGCAGCAGGGCACACACTATTCTGACCCACTCGCCACAGAGGATTGGAAATGTCCAGGGTCTGCAAAGGCCTCAGCAGCCTTCTGCACAGAGAAGCACTTTGACTGACTCTTCTGTTTCTAGTATGCTTGTGTAGTTTTGTTACGCATAAGGAGCCTTCCAGATCCTCTGAGTCAACATCCTGTCCTTTACATAAGTGGCTGGGATGGTGGTGGTGGCAACATTATTCAACAGTACCTGAAGGTCATTCCTTGTCAACTGCGTGACAAGGAATCACTGTGTATTCAAAGTCTCGTTCTCAGACAACATACCTGTTGGGGGTATTTAATCATCCTACTTTAACAGATGTAGACATTGGTGTTAGGGAGTTTCCGTGCACAGCTGTGCCCATTGCCTCGCCATCTCTGAGCCTCTCCTTGAGTTGAAGCCCGTGCTCTGGTAAGGAAAAGTGAGGGCCTCCTCTATAAAATCACATATAGAACATGGCAAATGTCCTGAACACATTATATGCTTGCTTTCACTGGAGTTTTAATGGTGAGTTAGTCAGCTAAACAGCCCTGGGTCCAAGTCATCTGGCACCCATGTGTGAGTGTGCGTGCTTCTCTGTGTCCTTCTAGGATGGCACAGACATTAATTGCTTAATGTGGAAGAGGCAGGAGCTGGGAATAATAATGCTCAATTCCAAAGTCAGCTTGATCATACCTTCCTGGGCCCCAGCATGATGCTACCCCCAGGCCTCTCAGGGCTTGAAAGTACCACTTGGAGCTTCAGCTCCATTTGGGGCATGTGGGGTTGGCACTGAGTGCACAGTACCAACCTGATTGAGCGCACGTGGTAAATGCACAGGGTGAAGATGTTCAAAATATCCCTGGACCCGCCCCAAACTTTGGGTGGCCTTGAATGCCAAACTCAGCCTGGAACCAACACTTGCATGCAGAGATCTTAAATTAGAGTACGTCAGAATCATTTCACAGTGTTTTGGGCTGCGGGGGGACATGAATACATTTAGAAAGGTTTCGGGAGAAGCATACAAGACTTCTGTTGATGTGATTCCTGGTGGGATGACATGGGTCTGGATAAAGCCTCACTTTCTTGGCCTTCCCCTGTTTCCCTGGGACTCAAGCACAACCATTCTCTCCCCTTTAGTAATTCCCTGCCCCACTCTCTCTGTCAAATCTTGCCCTAAGCTCAAATACCTCAGTCCCATTCAGTCTAATTTCCCATGTTTTGAAATTCTCTTTTCTTCTCTAAGATATCTGGGGGGGGGGGAATCTATTTTCTACCCCATATACCTTCTCTAAATTCAGAATTCCTGGGTTTCTCTTTATCTTTCTTCTTGCAGTTAGCCCTCCAGAGTTAGCAACCCATAACTTACCTTGACTTATTAAACTGTCTTGACATTACTGATTGACTCATCCAATCAATGTTAGTTTTCAATGAATCATGAAGACATCATTCCTGTCCTCATGAATTTACATCCTAGCCATGAGATAGTTTTCAGGCTTCTGAAATGCTTCTTTCAACTCCCTGAAACTCCTCCTTCATCTGCTTCCCTTTAGTCAAAAATTTTGGGGGAAAGAGCTACATCTTCACTAGTTGCAGATTTTATGAAAAGGAAGGCATATATATGTTGGCATAGAATACACACTGACTGTGGATCTTGCCTGTTGATGTGTTTTGACTATTAGATTGTGACGAAATAATTCCTTAAAGAGACAATGAAATTGCAATCAAATCCTCCCAGTCCTCCAAAAGCCTGGACTTGTTCAAATAGTATAACATCTGGTGTCACTTTAACCACATTTTCAGAAAGTGAACGTGGGACACAAATCCTTTTTATTTATTATTATTCATGTATTTTATGTATATGAATGCTCTGTCTTCATGTATACCAGATCCCATTACAGATGGTTGTAGCTACCGTACAGGTGCTGAGAATTGAACTGAAGTATCTCTGGAAGAGCAGCCATTGCTCTTAACCACTGAGCCATTGCTCCAGCCTCTTGATTTACTCTTAATTATTATTACTGTGTGTCCTTGCTCGAGGCACACGTGTTGTACAAGCGTGGGTATGTCAGAGCTATGGCATATGCGTAGAAGCCAGAAAACAGCCCCTGGGAGCCAGTTTCCTCAATCCTCCATAAGTTCTAGCGATCATCTTTAAGTAATCTGACCCATATGTCAATCACCTTCACCTGATGAACCATCTCACTAAACCAACACAAGCCTGGTTTATGCTATGTGTGTGTCTTGTCAATGTAATGAGATGATTTTATTCCAAGCATGGAAGCCTGTAGATCAGTGAGTCCATCCAAATTAGACTTAACACAGATAAGTAACCCATAGACTTAGGATTAAAAAAAATATGTATGTACTAATTAGTAAGTTAAAAATAGTCTTCAAGAGGCATGGAACCCTTGAGGCTACCAATGAAAATGATGCAAATACCTGTAGCCACAGTGAATCTAACATACTTTTTATTCTGTTTATCCTTCATGGTAGTTGGCTGTCACTATGGAACAAGTCACCTCAGTACTCAATTACTTGCAACAGTGCGCTGAGATGCGTTAGGCCTTTTGAAAATTAGATGTGAAGATATCTGGTCAGGCTGACGATGGAAAGCCATGAGAAAATGATGTTGGTTTTGAAGTTTAACTGACTATAAGATGACATTAATGTCTCTGTTTGAAGGAATTTAACTCCAAACTGAAGGGAAAATAAGACGGATAGACACTTTGGAAGGCAGCTGAAGAGCAGGAACCAGAGCCAGACCAGGCACATCAATTTGAAGTCACAGAACAAGTTGTAACTACCCAGTGAGCAAGTAATTATGGGGAGTGGAAAGAGAGGGATAGAGAAATGAGAGTGGAAGTCAACCAAACAAAGAAGAGAGACGATTTGGCCAGTTACACAGTGGCAAAAGAGGTGGTGAGGTATGGCACATGGAAATCAGATGAGTACAATGGAATAATGGAAAGAAATTGCCCCAACTGAGAGCTAGATGGCCCCTAATGGCTAATGGTAGAGAAAACATCTCAAGGATAAAGCCCAGGTCACTCCAAATCCTACTGGAGACCAAGGCACAAAAGCGGATATCAAAGCATGTGAGAAGAAAGAGAAGGCCAAGAAAGTAGAATGCATCACATCACTGGAGCCTGAACAGAAACACACTGGAAAAGGAAGTGGTGATTTGCAAGTCAAATGTCCTTGGGAACCTTACTGTAAAAATGGAGAGTTGACACCTTGGTTTCCTGAGGTGACTGTTATAAGTAATATCAATTGCTGGGCACTGGTAGAGACAAAAATACAGATTTAGGTAAATTAGTTGATGAAAGAAAAAGAGATAAGAAAACAAAGGGAAAGAAAGATACAGAGAGGAACTTGTCTGTACAAAAATACATGTTATCAAAGTATCCATGATAGGAGCAGATCAATCAAGGAAAAAAAAATGATGATGTGGTAACCAAATGAAAAAAATTACTAAAAAACAAGTCATTGAAAGCAGATTCCAAAGCTAGGTAGGAAGCTTGAGGAATGAATTCCTATTTCCTTATCTCTGAAGAAACCGAACAAGCAAGAGGATTTGATCAATAATGGAAAAACCCTGAGGTTCCATGAATGAACATCTCAACGATATCAGGAGGCACATTCAATCAGGGTGTAGAATTAATCATGTTAGAAAGACAGGATGGCAAAGGCAAAGAGGTAGAATTAAGACAGATTTCACAAGTGATGCAGTCTTTGGTGAATCATGAGGACAGTAAGTGCTGTTAGAGGAGATCATTGGAGACTGAAAGGCAAGAAATTGAGAAGCAGGGAACAGAGAACAGAACTTTTAGCCTCCCATTGGAATTTTGCCCAACTAACTGCTGACTGAGTAGAAAGACTCAGACTATTTCCTGGAAGACAGAAAACATGTCTTCATCAAAGACAGTGTCCACTCACTCACAGATAAAGGAGCTGTGATAGCAAGGGTTCCCCCAAGCTCCAGGTTCCGTGAGCATCTTAGAAGAACAGATGCTATCTGCCCACTATTTGGATGCCATACAGAATAGGAACCTTGCAGGATTGGATAGCTTTGATCAGACACCTGGCTATAGTGTCCTACCTATCCCAGCTTCCGTAGACACTCCTTCCTATGCTCTGGAATGCATGCAAGTCTTATCCACACACAAGGGGATCTCTTTATATTTCCTTTCCCAAAATGTCTTAGGGGAACCAAGTGCCTCTGCGTGTTAGTCTCCTGGAATCTCTTGTTAGATACAGACTTTTAAATCCTGAGCTTCATCAGAGGAACAAGACCATGCAAGTCGTGGAAATATTTGCCTGAGATGTTCTTGAATAGTTGTCCGTAATCCTACATGGATTCTAAAGATATCAATGTGATAGTGGAAGTGGGGGGTGGGGGAATAATACAGCCAAAAGGTAATTTTTATTTTTACTGAATGCAGATAAAACTGTGGGGGACCATGTAGAGGGTCCCTGAACTGTCCCCAAACTAAGCAGCCATCTGGGTTAAATAAAGCTTTCCAGCCATCAAGACTCCAGACCCTCCTTCGATGAAGTAGACTTATACTATGTATGTTCCAAGGACAAGTTTTCTTTAAATGTTAAGAGAGAAAACCATGTCCAGCTAGTTTAGGCAAAAAGAAAATTTAATCATTCATGTGAAGTTCAGGGATCAACTGAAAAATGCCACAGGTTCTCTCTCTTTCTCTAACACACATACTATCTGGGTAAAAATTCTTTCTGTTGGGGTCCATAGCAACTCTAATTTCTTTTCATCTTAACAGTTAGCATTCTACTGTCAAAAGAAAAAGAGATTTTCTTTGTCTCTCAGCCTACCCTTACCATGGACTTCCTGATTAACACAGGGCCACTAAGGGTATCCCATGGGTACCTGGTATATATGCAGCAGATTTAGCTGCATTTTAACAAATGATATCACTTACTCCTTATCGCAAATCCAGGAAGCAATGTTGCAAGAAGCACAAACAAAACAGTGGACCGCATGGGCCAAGGTGCGTCAGAGGCTTTCTTTCGACTTTCCTGGTTAACTTCAGCCTTGGCAGTGTGCACAAGAGGATTTCCTGAGGACTAGCAATGAATAAGACAGGATTCTTAGTTCCTCTGAGCAGCTCGCCTGAGCACAGTGATCACAGGAAAAATGTGGCTAGAACAGGCTTTCTCTGAAGGTTCAGATTGCAAGCCAGCAGCAGAGGTATGTCCTGAGACCATGGCCAGTGTCACCATATATCTGCCTCTGCCGTAGTTATGACACATGGACCTTCACCATGGCTTTATAAAGATGTTTAACCCAGGTTCATCGGCATGAAAGCTTACCTTATTCGTTTAGACCCTTCAAGTTTTACTTTTATTTGATTCAGCCCATGTCTCTACTCTCTGGCTAGTACAAGCCATGTCCATCAGGACTCACGCTTAGAAAATGCCCCTTAATCTCTGACCTTAGCTTCCTCTACCCAGCCACACTGTCATACAGACTCCCCAACATCTTCCCAGAGGCCAGCTCTATTCTACACCCCCTGGGAGGTGTCTATAGATCCCTGTCCAGCGGTGAACAGCAGTTAATATTCTGTAGCTGTCCTAGAACAGCCTTGCTTGTTCTGGCTACATCTTTGTACAGTTCCCCATGTCACACTAAAAAAAAAAAAAAAAGCAGATCAGTTACTGAAATGAAATAATCAGTTATTTAAAAATCAAGCCTACAGTTTGTTTAATTGAATTAACTCATGAATGTTGTTTTGCTTGTACAGAACTGAGCTAAAAGGAAATTACCTCAACAGTTTTCAAATTTAGCCATGTCAGAGAGAGAGCATTTCCAATTGGCAGCTTACAATGGAAACTATTCTACATTGCAATGTGTGTTTTCCTCCCTTAAATAACTCACTGCTTTATTATTGTAGGATCACTTATGAGCATGGTTGGAATGACCCCAGGGTCTGCATTTCCAAATCAAATGGCCTTAGAGTGTTCGCTCTCCGCACAAACTTACAAGGCTGAATGGAAACCTGTGTTATACACATTCAATAAATAATAACAAAGAATTCTGGACTATTTGCTGAATGTTTTCTTGGGAAAGCTAATCTAATTAACTCAATAGCATAAGCCTGAGCTAAGCAATTCACATACAATTTTAATTTGGTAGCCCGAGGAACTAACATCTATGGAAGGGCTGAACACTACACAGGATCAGGAGTTTGCAGACCAGTATGGAGGGGACCACAAAAAAAGCTATTTTCTCCAAAGTCTGTTGGTCAGCTCTTCTCTTTCCACTTATCTTAATCCTACCCTAGATACAAAATAATGGACCCTACCAACTGGCAAATCCATAGATAAGTTTAGAGCAATGGTGTTCACCCTTCCTAATGCTGTGACCCTTTAAATAGCTCCTCACGTTGTGGCAACGCCCAACCATAAAATTATTTCATTGCCGCTTCATAATGGTTCATTTTGCTGTTAGGAATTGTAATGTGAACATCTGATGTGCAGGCTATTTGATGTGTGACCTACAAAGGGGTTACATCTCACAGACTGAGAACCCCTGGCTTAGAATCTTGGGAAGAAAACAAGCCAGGGAGGTACTTTGGATTGCGCCTACCCCAGTGGCCATCCCCCGAGGTCGAACCAGCTCACTGGAAATAACTGACTCACTGGGTAACAGTGAGACAACAAAAGCCACACCATTCTGATTGATTCCTGGGATTAAAACTTCTTTGGCCTTTTCTGAATCTCAAACTCCGTTAAGAAGTAGAAGATAAAATGGGACGGGAGACACAGGTTCGAATAAGACTGAAGAAGAAGAAGAAGAAGAAGAAGAAGAAGAAGAAGAAGAAGAAGA
>NW_026596040.1:30341365-30359974 GCF_907164565.1 Psammomys obesus | reverse complement strand
GAAGAAGAAGAAGAAGAAGAAGAAGAAGAAGAAGAAGAAGAAGAAGAGGAACTCCCCCTGTTACCCTAGGGATAGATTCAGGCAGAGGATAAGAAGAAAATAAAAAAGGGAAGTGCTAAGGTAGAGCTTTCTGTTGTCTATAAGCCATACAGTTCTTGCCATAGGAAGAAAACAAGCGTATGAGGTTTTGTCAAATATGTTTTCCTATATAGTTCTGAAATAATTATCTGGGTCACTTCTGTAATTTGATCTTGGAGCCTGTAAAACCCTTAACAATTTTAATGCAACACACACACACACACACACACACACAAATAAAAATCCCTAGGATTTTCTGTGTAGAAAACTATGATTTAAGAAAAAGAAAACAAAGCAAAGCCCTCTTCTTTTCAAATCTTTGCAGGTAAAGGCTGTTCTTATTTTTTTTTTCTTGATTTAAAAAACATTTTAGTGTATCGGATTTCCATTGCATTATCAAATGCAAAGTTCTAAGTCTGACTTATTTCACTAAGAATAGCTCAGCTAGAGCTGAGGATGTAGCTCGGTGACAGACAGCTTGCCTAACATGCAAAGCCCTGGGTTCTAGCCCCAGCACTAAAAGAAAAATACACACTTTTTTTTTTTTTTACAGATCCAATCTCTTCTTGATGCGCAGAATGTACTTAAGTCAAATAACAAATGTTGAGCACTGCATTAGTTTCCTTTGTGTTGCTGTGATAAAATAACCCAACAACATTCACTTTGGGGAGAAAGGCTGATTTTCATTCACAGTTCCATGTTATGGTCCATTATGGAGATGAAATCACAGCACTGGGGGTCTGAAGCAGCTGGTCACATTGCACCTCTAGTCAACAAACAGAGAACACCAAATGAAAAAAACCCACATTTCTCGTGGTTAGCACTCATTCTCCACCCTGGTGCAGCAAAGGGTTCCCAGCCTAGGGAATGGTGCTGTCCGCGGTAAGTAGGTCTTCTAGCCCCAATTAATACAAACAAGATGATCTTCCACAGATGTGCCCACAGCCCAACCTAATCTACACAATTCCTCGAGGCTCTCTTCCCAGGTGATTCTATATCAAGTCCAGGTGACAAGCAAAATTAACCCTCATGAGTACATTTTCATTTTTATACATCTACTATAATTTTCCTTTCAATCTCCAAATTATAAATAGGTATTTTTCAATGGTCAAGCATCTTTGTGTTTCTGAGATATTCAATCTGGTTATGATGCATTTTTGTAAATATCTGAAATAACTTTCTACTGTTCTTTTCTAACTTTTTATTCTGATTTTCTATAATGCTCATTTCCATTTTGGCAAAACATTTACCGGCCTCATAAAATGAATTGGGTTTCTTTCCCCTCCTCTTTTTCAGTTGCCTTATTACCTCTTAAACCACCTACAACTCAAGCTTTAACTTCTCTGTTCAAGTTCTTTTCACATCGTTGTATCTATTTCTCGTTTATAGGCCTTATATATTCCTTACATGTCTGTTTTCCTTGTCTCGTTTGTGCTTGTTTGATCATTTCATAATTTCTCTGAATTTAGTTAATCTTATGCTTGTATTTTTGCTTTGATTTCATCTGGTGTGAACTGTGAATCAAATTGATTCCCGCATTGATTTTTTTTAATAATTTAGGTGGGAGGGTGTGCTCAAATTTCTCTCGTATGGGGGAGTCGTGTACGTCACTACCACCCAGATTTCACCCTCAGTCAGACCTACACACTCTAATGAAACCTACAGAGCTAACTGGCTCCAGCTGTCTGACCTTGACTTTTGTGAGTGCCTAGATGGTGTGCCCCGAAAGCAGTGGTGTCCCCGTCCCCCATCCCCCGTCCCCCCCACAGTGATTAAGCCCGAGACGGGTGAGCACAGCATCACCACAATTGGGAAACTGAGAGGTAGCCTCTTAAACGGGGGTTCAGAAAAATGTATTCTTTTTACTAACTATAGCAAATCTGAATTTATCATGCCAAGTCGGAACATTTTAAGCAATTTTTATTCATGGTTGTAAATGTTTTAGTTAGCTAAATTGTACTGTTTTCTTACCAGTACAAGAGTCTGAAACCCACCGAGAAAGCTCCAGTTATGGATTAGACAGAGGTAAAGGTCACCTCCTATCAATTTTAAGAGCTAGAATCATGGAATAAAAGTGTTTGTTTAAAGATAGGTGTGGCACGCATGCCATCCTAGCACTTGAGAATTGAGGCAGGGTTATGAGTTCAGGGCCACCTTGGGCCACATATGAAGTTCAGACCAGCTTGTCAGATGCAAAGTCTGTCAAAAACAAAAAACAAAGTAGAGCAAACAGACAAAAACAAACAAACAAACAAAAAAAAAACACAAAGAAACAAACAAAAACTCAAATACCAAATTAAATTTCTAGTAATGTAAAACAATTGTTCATGGACATTCATATCAACTTTATTTAAGATAACCTGAATTTGGCGATGACTTACATGCCCACCAGCCCTTGAGTGACTAAATAACCATCGACACACTTACCAGGGAACCCAATCTAGTAACGAAAAGGAGTGAACTACTGACATCCACAGAAACTTGGATGCTACTCAAAGGGATTACGGAGGAGGGATCAATCTCCAAAGCTTGTATGCGTTCATGATATTATGGTCATGAAAAGAAAACATTATAGATAGCAATAAAAATAGAGGCTGGAATGCACTGGCACAGCAAGAGAAACCCTTGTGGTGACAAAACAGCTCAGAATGTGGAATTTGTCATGGTTATGTGAACCTATCCATGTGGTCTATTTGAAAATGCACGTGTTTTCTCTCACACACAAAACTAGCAAAACACAAACTTTGTGAATATTATACCAATACCAGGCTCTTAATCCCCGCATTGAACAAGAGGTGTTCAAGATGTTCCAGCAGAAGGGAGGCCCAAATGAGGTTCTGTTTGTACATAAACTCTCTTCATTAATGAAATTTATTTCCATTAAGTCTCTAGGCTACAACATGAAGTTATATTGACTCCAAGGGCTAGCCTGTAGTCTCAGCACCCGGAAAGCTGGGGCTGAAGATCACTGCAAGCTGCATGGCAGCCTGGGGCCTACATAATGAGTTCTAGATCAACTTGGGATAAAGAAACTTTGTCTTTTTTCTTTTCTTTTCTTTTTTATTATTATTTTTATAGTAATTAAGTTTATTTACCTTGTAGCCCAGCAGTAGCCCCCTCCCTCATTCCCTCCCAATCTCACCCTCCCTCCCTCATTTCCTTCCTGCCCCTCTCTAAGTCCACTGATGGAGGAGGTCCTCCTCCCCTTCCATCTGTTCCTAGCTTATCAGGTCTCTTCAGGGCTGGCCACCATGTCCTTTTCTGTGGCCTGGCAAGACTGCTCCTCCCCGGGGGGTGGGGGGCTGTCAAAGAGCCAGCCTTGAGTTTATGTCTGGGACAGTCCCTGTTCCCCTAACTAGGGAACCCAGTTGGATACTGAGCTGCAATAGGCTATATCTGAGCAGGGTTCTAGGTTATAGCCATTCATGAACCTTGGTTGGAGAAACAGTCTCAGAAAAGACCCCTGGGCCCAGATATATTTGGTCCTTGTGGAGCTCCTTTCCTCTCGAGGTCATACTAACTCCCTCTTCTTTCATATGATTCCCTGCATTCTGCCCAAGGTTTGGTTATGAGTCACAGCATCTGCTTTGATACACTGGTAGGTAGAGTCTTTCAGGGGCCCTCTGTGGTAGGCTACTGTCCTGTTACTTGTTTTCTCCTATTTCCAATGTCCATCCCATTTGTCTTTCTAAATGAGTATTGATCATCTTCCCTGGGTCTTCTTTCTTGTTTACCTTCTTTAGGTGTACAGATTTTAGTATGTTTATCCTATCTGGTTGTGGAGGTTGTGGAGAAAGGGGAACCCTCCTCTATTGAAGGTAGGAATGTAAACCTATACAACCACTTTGTAAATCAATCTGGCACTTTCTCAGACAATTAGGAATAATGATTCCTCAAGATCCAGCTATACCACTCCTAGGCATATATCCAAAAGATGTTCAAGTACACAACAAGGACATTTGCTCAACCATGTTTGTAACAACTTTATTTGTAATAGCCAGAACCTGGAAACAATCCAGATGTCCCTCAGTTGAGGAATGGATAGAAATTGTGGTACATTTACACAATGGAACACTACTCAGCAATTAAAAATAAGAAAATCATGAACTTTGCAGGCAAATGGTGGGACCTAGAAAAGATCATCCTGAGTGAGGTATCTCAGAAGCAGAAAGACACAAATGGTATATACTCACTTATAAGTGGGTACTAGACCTATAAGATAGGATAAACATACTAAAATCTGTACACCTAAAGTGACTTTGTCTTAAACAACAAAAATTACGTCAGAGTCTTTGATTTAAAAAAAAAAACAAAAACAAAAAGAAACAAACATATAACCAACAAGAAAATAACTAAATACTTGCAGGAAAATGTCACGAGATTCTTCAGTATGAAAAGAGCTCTTATAAACCAAACAGAAAACTTTAATACACACATCTCAGAAGTGTGGCTCGGCAAATGTGGAACTTGACATGGCTATACGAACCTATCCATGTGGTCTGGCTGAAAACACACACACATATACACACATAACACTAGCTGAAAACACACATACACACACACACACACACACAACACATACACACAGAGAGCTAAAACTGGTAAAATATAAGCTCTGTGAACGTTGTACCAATGTTCAAATTAAATTTAGGGAGACATAATTCAGAAAATTACATAATTCAGAAAAGTCACAGCCAAGTGGCCTACAGACATTTTAAAACATCTTTATTTTCACATGCAATTTAAGGTGCAATCCATGAAAAGACCTAAGTGTTATCTCAGAGATTTACAAGATTAGAAAGTATCTTGTGTTAATATTCAATGACAGCGTTCGTGTTGTCGTGGGAATGTAGACCATGGGAATGTAGACTGGCTCAAACTTCTGAGAAAGCCCACTGACAAGAGCAATGCCTTCCCCTTCCATAGTAGGCTGTGGTAGCTAAGGGGAGCTTTCCTCTTTAGAAGGAGGCTGTCCACCTGTGGGGTAGGGGCTTCTTACAAGGACAGCACCAATCTCTAACTGCTCATCAAAGAAGGAATGCTTGTCCACAGCTCAGGCCTCCTGACTCAAAAGACAACCATATGCTCTGTAATGGTACACGTGAAGGAGAGGTAATGCCCTATCTTTTGGTGACACAGAGGCCATGTGACCCACATCTGTTTGGCCTTGTGGATGGAATCGACCACTGGAAAACACAGATATTTACACACTACAATTTATAACAGTAGCAAAACTACAGTTATGAAGTAGCAACAAAAATAATTTTATAGTTGGAACTATATTTTATATTTTATATGAGGAACTATATTAACGGGTTGCAGCATTAGGAAGGTTGAGAACCTATTCAAGTAGGACAAGATACAGAGGTAGAAAACCATAGTGCTTCATCCTGACCTTGAGTAGGTCTAGCCTAGTATGTATGTTAGGTCTAATTTTTTTCATGAACAGATTTACAAAGAAAAAAATTAAAATTTAAATGCTAATTGAATAAGAACAATATCTGTGTATTTTATTTTATCTGTGTTATTTATCTGTGTTTCTATTTTAAGCTGAGTCCAAAAGTGTAAACAATTTAAAAGTTTGGAAAGCAGAAAAGTTACATAGATTTTATACTCGGCTTACCAAGGCAAGAGCTGTCTTGAACTGTAACCTTTATGATTGTCCCAGAGTAACCCCAGCAATTTTCCCTGCATAGCTTCTCAGCCAACTAAAATAGACAATACCATTAGACCCCAGGGCCAGGAATGTGCCTGACTCCTTGATATTATCTTAAAATAAACCAGGTACATTCCAGCTAAGATGAAGTCACTCTTGTCCTAACCTGTAAGCATACCCCGCCCCTTTTATGACTCAAATTGTGGTCATGCAATTGATCTTGCTGCTCTGGACCATGCTTCTCTTAATAACTCTCCTAATCTGTTGCATTTTGTGTGATATTAGATGTGGCTAGAGTTATGCTCGGAAAAGTAACAAATGTTTATTGAACTAATCAGTGACCGTGTGAAGAAGTAATTAGTTCTAAGTCCAGAAACATAAAGACTTCAGAGAACATTCAGCTTTAAGACAATCTTAGTTAGCCCTTTGCTCCAAAGAAATAATAGTGTTTTGAAGAAAAAAAATTCTAGCTGTGAATCATAAAAAAAATGTACATGAAATATTTAGAGGAGCAGATGTATGAAGATGCAAATGTATGAAGCTTAATGGGAAAGGCAGTAAAATATAATGGACAAAGCTATACCTGTGGATGTAACAAGTCTAGTGAAAATAATGGCTCTGGGTTGGAGGTAAAAACAGCTTATGTTTTTGCTGGTTATTGTATCAACTTGACATAAGCCAGAGTTATCTGCAAAACAGAACCCTGTCTATGTTACTTTTTTATTGTCATGATAAGACACGATGACCAGGGCAGTTTATTTTATAAATAAAGTTTTATTGGAATGCCTTCATGCCCAGGCACACACATATTGTCAACAGCTGCTCTTGCACTATTCAGAAACGTCAAGAAGCTGTGACTCACACTGCCAAGCCTGCTATGAACCTTCACCATTACTTGTTAGTTTGCCCAAGACACAGTCCTGTTCCTTTCTCAACTGATGCTGGTGCTGTTCTTTGTTGTTGTTTTTTTTTTTTTTTTTTTTTTTTTTGTTTTTCTTTTTCTTTTTTTAACAGTTGAAGTTCCACATTCCAGAAAATTCTTGGGTTCCAGCAACTTGCGGCAGTTGATTACGCTTTCTCGCAGTGAGGCTCCTTGCACACAATCCACCCGTGATTATGTACCAAGAGGGAGTTCAGGAATGTCCCTGAACACACCAGTGACTCGAGTTACTTACCACAGAGTGACCTAAGGGACAAATTCTCGTTTTCCGTGGCGATAGTGCAGATGTTGGGGTGCCGCTGGTGATGTGCTTGGACTTCTGGGGGTGGTACCAAACGCCTCATAATTGATGACTATGGAAACAATTGATTATCAATGAGACTGGGAACTCTACCCCCTTCTTCTCAGCTGTATCCTGTGGCTTCAAAACCAGGCCTGGCAAATAATCTACAGTCAATGATATCTTTAAAGGAATACCATTGTCATTTTTATTTCAGGCAGGAGCCACCCAATCTGTCACCTTTAAGCCAGCATCAATTGCTTTTCTTTTTCTCCTGTACTTGTATCATGGCTTATCCACCCAGTGACATTACAGGTTCCAAAAGAAGCACCATTTCTAGAAGCCTTTCTCAGGAGCCACAAGACTGGCCACTCGTTTCAACAGAGAGAGGTGAAGGCATGACCACCCACACTCTTCAGTACCCATGGCAGCTTATACAGTACTTGGTGGAGTACTTAGTATTAGATAACCTCCATGAAGAGTTAGCCTCCAGGAAGACAGTCACTAAACAGAGCCTTCAAAAACTTTGCCCCCAGAGCCCGCGCCTACTGGCACTCTGACCCAAATGGAGCAGTACCCTGGACAGCAGTGAAAATGCAGTCTGAGACACATGCCGTGATGTGACATCCTTACCGTGAAAACATCACGAGTGTCCTTACACCAGATACACTGGCCACAACCATGGCAGACAGGGTAACCTCAGGTACCACTGTCATGTAAACACTGTGTCGGTGACCAACATGCCATCGTGCGGCACGTGACTCTATCGTAACCGAAGGCTGAATCCTAAGCCCTGATGAATGTTTCAGTGAGTCACCGCATTACCCGAGCTGCTGCATCCATTCCGAAAATTCAGGTCAAGGTCTTAGTAATGCACAAGGAGTGAGAACAGAAATAGGAAACCATTTGTCCATTTACCCTCGCTCTGCGTGTCTGTTTCTGTCTCAGTGTGTGTGTGTGTGTGCGCGCGCGCTTGTGATGTGTTTGTGTATGAGTGTATGCAGATCCACATGTGGGAATGGTCATACTGTGGCACACGTGCAAAGCTCAGAGGACATGTCAGGTACCTCAGGTGTCAAGCCTCACTCCCCACATTTGTTTTGAAACAAGATGTCTTTGCTTGTCCTCACTGTGTGCACCAAGTTAGCTGGTCCGTGAGTGTCCAAGGATTCTTCTTTTTCTGGCCCCCATTTCCCTGCTGAGAGGAGACATGTTCAGCACACCACCAAGCATCGAAAGGGCTCCGGAGAGTCTCACATCTTCCTACTAGCATGGTGAGTACCCTATCCACTGAGCCGTCACCGCAGCCCCAGCTAAGGTTTTGATAGTTTTTCTTTTTTAGTTTTATTTTTTATTAATCACAATTTATTCACTTTATATCCCTGCTACAGCCCCCTCCCTCATCTCCTCCAAGTCCCAACCATCCCTCCCTCTTCTCCTCCGATGCCCCTCCCCTAGTCCACTGATAGGGGAGGTCCTCCTCCCTTCCATCTGACCCTAGCCTCTCAGGTCTCATCAGGATTGGCTGCATTATCCTCCTTTGTGGCCTGTAAGGCTACAGTCCCCAGGGGGAATTCATGTCAGAGACAGCTCCTGTAAACCTGTACAACCACTTTGAAAATCAATCTGACACTTTTTCAAACAATTAGGAATAGTGATTCCTCAAGATCCAGTTATACCACTCCTAGGCATATATCCAAAAAATGTTCAAGTACACAACAAGGACATTTGCTCAACCATGTTTGTAACAACTTTATTCGTAATAGCCAGAACCTAGAAAGAACCCAGATGTCCCTCAGCTGAGGAATGGATACAGAAATTGTGGTACATTTACACAATGGAACACTACTCAGCTATTAAAAACAAGAAATAATGAACTTTGCAGACAAATGGTGGGACCTAGAAAAGATCATCCTGAGTGAGGTATCCCAGAAGGAGAAAGACACACATGGTATATACTTACTTATAAGTGGATATTAGGCATATAATATAGGATAAACATACTAAAATCTGTACACCTAAAGAAACTAAGCAAGAAGGAGGACCATAGGAAACATGCTCAATTCTCATCGGAAGAGCAAACAAGATAGACACCAGAAGTGTGAAAAAACAGGGAACAGGACAGGAGCCTACCACAAAGGGCCTCTGAAAGACTCTACCCAGCAGGGTATAAAAGCAGATGCTGAGACTCATAGCCAAACTTTGGGCAGAGTGCAGGGGATTTTATGAAAGAAGGGGGAGATAGAAAGACCTGGAGGGGACATGAGCTCTCCACAAGGAGAGCAACAGAACCAAAAAATCTGGGCCCAGGTGTCTTTGCAGAGACCGATACTCCAACCAAGGACCATGCATGGAGACAACCTAGAACCCCTGCTCAGATGTAGCCCATGGCAGCTCAATGTCCAAGTGGGTTCCCTAGTTTTTCTTTTTTTTTTTAAGACACATAATTTGGAAAGTGATTTTGCCTTTGGAGTTTAGTCCTAACCCATTCTGATATCCTCTTTCTCTCTCTCTCTCTCCATATATATGTATGTGATATATGTGTGTGTGTGTGTGTGTGTACGTACTTCTCTTGGCAACATCACACTAGAATCTGATTAGCACCATATTATATTATGGGCCAGTTTTTTTTTTTTTTCCAAGTCTTGCAAGCCAAAACCTAGGCAGCGGTTCAGCTGATCTTCGAAGTGGGCCTCTCCAGCGGAGCTGGGAGCTGGGATGCCAGGGTGGCAGGCAGAGGAGTTAACTTGTGAGAAGTATTGCCCAAGCCTTGCAAGTAGAGCATCTGTTTCTTGGCCTCAAAAGTGAAACAATTCAATAATTACAGTCCTTGGTGCTTTTTTTTTTCTACCTCAGGAAACATTTTACAACTAACTAGCAATTTCCAAAAATATGGCTGAAGCAACACATCTCCCTGTCTCCTTGTGTAGGAGAGGGTGTGAGCTGTAATGAGACAGGGGCTCGTTGGCTCAGGGGGCTCTGGCGATGTACTCCTGAAGACAAATTTTAATTGGGTAAGCACATGAGAGCGAGGACGGGGGGCTTTGAAACGTTCTTCCGGGAGAAATCAAGGCCCCATTTTCCAAGTCTTCTTGTTAGAATAAATTGAAATGTCAACTGGGCGGGTGAGGAGAAGGGTCGTGGGTGGGGAAGGAGGGCAAATACATAGTTTGGTGTGTTCGTAAGGCTCTGTGGAAGCTGAAATTTTGCTTCCAATTTCTCAGAGATCCCAGGTTTTTGGAACCCGTTCAGGAATATAAAGACACGATTTCCAGGTGATCAGCCTACTCACACTATAAGTAGCAAGGGGCCAGGTGCAGGGACTGTAAATGAAACGATCAGTCATAACACTGAGGGACTGTGTACTGATGGGAACCCACCAAGACTGTCGTCCCCGGGCTTAAACAAGAGGATAAGAAACATCAAAAATAATTTGGATGAATGTCTATCTTAGGGCCTGGATCGTGTATAAGTTCCCAAGTTCAGGGCCAGGTGTAACAGGGATGCTCTATCAGAAACCGAGTTCTCAAATTTCAACATGAGACTCGCCTATGAGCTCGAAAAACACAGAATCACAGACTTAACCCTGCAGTTGCTTCTTCCAGACAGTCTTCTTTGGCTTCTTCAGGTCCGCCCTGCGTGCTCCCACTGCGTTCCAATCAAATGCCAAGGAGCCTTCTCTGCCTCCCTTCATCTTCCTCTAGAGCAGTGCTTCTCAGCCTTCCTAATGCTAAGCCCCTTTAATGAAGTTCCTCATGTTGTGGTGACGCCTCCCCCAACCATAAAAACCACTGCTACTTCATAACTGTCACTTTGCTACTGTTAGGAATCACAGTGTAAATATATCTGATATGAAGGATGTCTGATGTGTGACCCCCGTAAAATTCGCAACCTTCGGGTTGAGAACCACTGTGCCAGAGCCCCATCCCTGAGCGGGCATTCATCCAAAGGCTTGTGGGGATTGGATAACCTCCAAAGACCCTGTTGTTCTGAGCACCATCCCACCTGGGCCAGCTCTTGTTTCCAAGTCCGTTTCTTCTTGCTCGCCAAGGGAAGCTGAAGGACTAACTTCACGTGGGTGCGCTGCAGCAGAGGGCTGGAAGCTGGAGGAGAGGAAACCGGCCAGGGGCAGGTGAGGGACACGGACCCTTGCAGAAGGTTGCGGGGAAGACACACAGGCAGCTAAGAGGAGGACTGTGACTCCTCAAGCCAGAGCTGTTTCCAGGAAACTTACTTGATCTGTGAAACATGATCAAAAGAGTTGTTTTTGTTAACTCCCAGAAAGTAGGTTAATTTGGCTGACAGATTTTTAAAAAGAAGGGTCAGCTTTACTAGTTTATGGGCTAGATACTTTGTATGCCTTAGCGAAAATCAACACTTACAAAGATGAGTGGTGTGTGTCTGTGTGTGAGAGACGGCCATATGTGTACAAGAATGCCAGCAGAGAACAAAGAAGGGCATGCCGTGTCTCCCGGGGTTCCAGGCTTTATTCCCTTGAGAGAATGCTCTTGCCATGTTTGGAACTTACCCCCTTTCGGCTAGGCTGGTGGGCAGCAGACCCCTGTCATCCTCCTGACACTGTTTCTCCCACCCAGCCCCGGGGTTGGGTGCACCCGTGGCCAAGTCTAACTCTTACAGAGGTGAGGCTGTCCAAACTCAGGTTCTCATGGTTGCAGAGCCAATGCTTTCCCCCTACCGAGCCACCTCCCTAGTTACTAAATGTGAGGATGTTGTAAGCTAGATTTGCAGAAATAGACCATAGTTTCCCTTTGAAAACATGTTCTGGGGACAAGCAAGGCACAGAAGTGATAGCCTAACAGGTGTCCTTAAAGAGAGTCCCACCCTCAGACTTGGTAAAGACTTTTCGGTATATTTCTCAGAAACTAGAGAAAGAAATGGCTCTAACGACTGGGTTGGAAACCCTTTTTACAGGTCATGTGGTTCCCAGCTCTCTGCTTTCATCAGCACTGAAGGGAACCTAATCGAATTGTCAGCCTAGATATCATTAGACATCATTTCTGATGGTAGAGCCCACACGGCTTCAAAGGAAGTTAGAGAGCTGAGAGAGTGTGGCTCTCACAGCTCTTTCTGTTCCACCTACACGTTCATGGGAACAAGCTTTCCCAGTGTGTCCAATCTAAAAACCAAGTAGGAAATGAGCTGACGCTGATGCCTGAGCTGTCAAATCAGACTTGAATTCATCCACAGGCAGAAAAATATTGGGACACGAGAGAAACTTCTCGGGATCATTAAAGAGGCATTCCCAGGGGATGTTGGCTTTTACCCTTTATGTGTACTGATTAATTATCAATATTTACACTGTATTTTGTGCACTAGTCCTAATAGTAACAACTCAATCTGGAATAATTTTATTAAAATACGAGAACATTCTCTTGACGTGAAGTAAAAATAAATTTGGATTTCATGCAAGTTGTTTGGTGCATGTGTGCTAACACTGAGAGAAAGCCATTATATATTAAAATATGTCACATTAAGAAAAAGTTGTGCACTGAAATCTTCATGGAAATAAGAGTTTAGGGACAAAAGGTCTGAAAGAAGTGCTGTGGGCTCAATAACACCTGTCTGGATATAATTGGAAGGGACAGTGGTAGATACTAAATTGTTTTCACATTTAAATTCAAAGTATGAGAATGAAGAGATTACTTAGTTTAAAATATCTGTACTCTCAATATGCTAGGCATTTTTGTGCTCTTGAACTACCTAAAAGTCTCCTTTAAAATGAGAAGAGGAGATGGGCATTGTGGAGCATGCCTTTAGCCCTACCACTTGGTATAAGGCAGGAAGAACTCTGAGTTTAAGGCCAGCCTGCCTGGTTTACAAAGTGAATTCTGGGACAGCCAGGGCTACAGAAAAACCCTGTCTCGGAAGAACAAACAAACAACGAACAATAAAGAAACACAAAACAAGAAGATAAAAGACTTCTATACAGAAAAGGACTTTCCTAAATAGCTTGCCATTCAGGGTGAGTAGCAAGCTACAGAATGGAAAAAGATCTTTACCCATTACACATCTGAAAGAGAATTAGTATCTAGAATTATATATATGTATATATATGTACATATATGTATATATATATGCATATACATATATATGTATATGTACATATATATATACATATAAAACAACCAAAAAAATCTAAAACAAAAAAACCCTTTGAAAGCAACTCAAATAAAAACTGGGTTACAGAGCTAAGTAAAGCATTCTAAAAAGATGAAACACAAATGACTGAGAAACACTGAAAGAAATGGTCAACATCCTTCGTCATGGAAATGCAAATTAAAACTACTTTGAGATTTCATCTTACCCTAGTCAGAATGGCCAAGATCCATAAAACAAGTGACAGCTCAAGTCTGTGAGGATTCCAGGGAAAGGCAACATGTATTCATGGCTAGTGGCCGTCCAATAGCCACAATGGAAATCAGGGCAGTGGTTCCTCTGGAAGTTGGGAATAGATCTACCTCAAGATCCAGGTTTCCCACTTTTGAGCGCATAAGCAAATAACAGAGGAGACAATGCCCCGAGGAGACAGCTTATGTCACCAAGTAAAGCCTCCAGCGCTGGTATGAGTTATATCTTGAGTTATTGGCCTAAGGAGCCCCATGGAATCCCTCAAACTCCAGCAGCTAATTACCAAGGCTACTGGTTACTCTACACAACGTTATGTTAATGTCATATTGCTGGGGACAACCATTACTTATGTCACCGAAAGCAGAAAAATCCATCTGGTACCCAACTAGAAGCGTCACCTCACTGATTCGGTTTCATGGTAGTCTACCTGGTACTTCAAAGTATTCTGCATGCTACCAGAGGACAAAGGCAATCATCAGTATCACCCAGCTACAAACCCTGTGACCTGCAACAGTGACCGGCATGTGGCTTATAATAGTGCAATGGTGGAACAAATGATACAGGAGTAACCAGCCATTTTCTGATTAGATTTAAGGCCCACGCCACAAAATGAAACCTGTAGCTGACAATGCTAAAGTGGCCGAGAACCTGAGACTAAGTAGATCATGTGCCTACAGGAAAACCTAATATTATTATTCTGATAAAGGAACTTAGGGATAAAGTGACCCCTAATACGTGCTCCTATAGCCATAGGTCAGTGCCTTGCTCAACTCTCATCAGAGAAGCTTCTTCTTTCAGTGCATAGAAATTAGCACAGAGACCTAGAGCAGGAAAACGTACAGAAAGTGAGAGACTTGGGAACACTCAATTCTAAACGAGATGTCTTCATCAAATCTGTCCTCTTCAGGCTTAGGGATCTTTGTGGAAGAAGAAGAAGAAAGGCTGTAAGAGCCAGAGGGGAAGGATGACTCCAAGGAAGCTCCTTCCAGATACAACAGAATCATGTACATATGAACTCATCGAGACTGTGGCAACACACAGAAGACCTGCGAAGGTTCAAGCTGGGTCTCCGTGCCCTCCAGGCTCCCTGGTTGTTAGTTCAATCTCTGTGAGTCTCTATGGGCCTTTCTCTGTGGGCCTAGATCAATTGTTTCTGTAGGTTTCCTTGTGATGTCCTTGTCTGCTCTAGCTCCTAAAATCCATGTTTTAGCTGCATGTGTGTACTTGGTTTGCCGGGCTGAGAATGCGTGCCTAAGCTCTGCCTGTATTTTGTAGCTGGGTTAACAGCTTCTTCTGGGTGACTCTAAATCAAGATTATCCTTGACAGTGAGAGTGGTGTTCAGGCCTAGTAAGAGCCAAACACATGTTTCCCAGCACAAATCCCTGCCCAAGTTTCCAGCATCTGACTGGCTCTACGCTTGGATTCCCCAGTTCCTCAGTCAGGAGAGCCTCCTGCCCCTCCCTTCCCTTCTCTCCTTCCTTTGCTCTTTCTCCCCTTTTCTCCCTCCCCTCTATTGCTCCTCCCCTCTTCTCCTTCCCTCTCATTGTTATTTCTCTGGAAAATCTTGACTTACATAGTTTTCCTGATCTTCTAGGTCCTCCTGTTTGGTGCTGATGAATGCCTTGCTGCCTTCTCTGCCCTCATGTGCAGCCTTCTTCTCTATCTGCTTCTTCTCTTCAATCTCCTCCCTGTGTACTTTGGGTGGTGGCTATTGGGCTTACAGCAACCTTGATAATCTGGAATGGTCTCATCTAGAGATTTTCAGTAACGTCAGCCACAACCCTTTGGCTCAACTATATCTGCTTCAAAGTTTTGAGATTAAGACGCAGACACATCTCTATAGCTCCCACTTGAACGCACCCAAACCATTTTAAATTTTCTTCACATTTAATTTTTCCTCTTGATTCTCTGTCTCACCTTCCCCCAGATGCAAATGTTCGTCCAGGAGCAATCTGCAGGTGCCTGCAGATGGCTGAGATACAGAGGCTGGAAGACAAGGATGATCTCACTTTTAGTAGAAACTGGGAAGCAAATGCTAGGTAAGGTTGGTCTGGTGGCTTCCAATTTTAGGGAGCCCCACCTTATCTCTAGGAAGCAGATGAACAGAGGGCATCAAAGTGAAAACAGAATACAATTCTGGTTGAGGGAGTCCACATCCACTTGAGAACCAGCTGGCCTTCATGGGTGCTGTAAGTAAGGATGATGGATGAATAGATATGTAGATACATAGGTAGTTAATAGACAGATGTGTATATAGCTAGGTAGGATGAAAATAGCTGAGAGAGAGATAATGAACTAGATAATAAACAAATGATAGATTATAGATAGATAGATAGCTATAGATAGACTGATAGATGATAGAGATAGAGAGATGATAGACAGAGTATAGGCGGACACACAGACTTTAAATCTCTTATGCCTACCTTGCTGTTGTTGGCCAGCTACTTTGATTTTAACATCTACTTTTTTTATTCCACAAGTGACACCCAAGGCTTCTGAAAGAGGTCAAGCCCCCTCCGAGCATCTAAGGGTGAGTCGGTTGGGCCCTGAACAAAGCTGGTTAATGAGGTGGAAGGCCCCTAAGATCCAACAGCAGCCTGGTTGGTTATCATTAATGCTAAACGGATGAGCTCACAAGCCACTAAGGAATGGTAACTGTGACAGGGCAATGAGAGGCTTCCTATGAAATGAGGGCACAATCCATGTGGTAAGGTGGGCTTCCTTGAAGAAAGGCAGGGTCCCTGTGCTATGAGGAGATGCTGCTTCTCTGGAGAAGAGACTGAGCAACATGGGAGACTGTGGGCATCTGAAATATTCTCCCTTTCTCCAATTCATGGACTGAAGATGCAAACCCCAGTGAGACTAAAAGTAAGGAGAAGTTGCTTGCTTATTTAAAAAAAAAATAAACAAACACACTGAGTCTTTAAAAATGAGGCTGTTTTAAACAACAACAAAAACAAAAATAACATATGGCAGATAGCTTGATCAGAATAGTGGAATCTAGCCTGGGGGACTGAGCTGGTGGACTGCTTACCTTGCAAAGACAAAGACTTGAGCTAGATTCCCCAAAAGCTACCTTTAAGAGAGCCAGGATGGGGGTACACGCTTCTAGCCCTGGGGAAGTAGAGTTAGGGCGGTAATTAGAGCTTCCCAGTGAAGCAGCTCACTTAACGAGTTCTAGGCCAGTGTCATCAAAAACAAAAGTGGCTGTCACCTGGGGAATGACACCCAAGCTCTTCCTCAAGCTTCCACACACAAATGCACGTGTGTGTGCAAAACCTGTGTACCCCAACACACATGCACCTGCGTACGCATGTCTACATACATCAGCTCTGGAAAGGATGGTGGTATGTTTTATATTTTTCAATTCCCTCTAGATCCTAATGTAAGGCTGATGGGTGATGGGATTGCTTCTGTGTTCAACCTGTTGCTGGGTGTTCCTTTGGTTGGAAGTATGAAGGAACATGAGCCTCATACACACTTGTCACTTGGATGGGAGTAACAAACATTGGCCTTTTCAGGTCATTGTATTTATATATACACCTTTACACTACCAGATGAAAACTCAGCAAGCGCCATTTCTGGAAGGCTGACTGCCGTGTGGAATCTGAGATCATGTCGACACGTATTGTGTTCTGTTTCATGAAGATTTACATTGTACACTCTGAACAAACCTCATCATGCATGGATGGGTAACTTCATGCATTGACCACTGGCCGAGTTACATCCATTTGCCAAATATTGACCCAATAAAATGTTTTCTCAATAAGTATCGGTATTAATACCAGCGTGGAATTCATTAGAAAAAAAATTTCAAGAATTTAGAAGCTGTCATAGCAAAAACTTCAAGTTTCCCCAAAATTTCACCATTCACAGCTTTATTTGGCTCACGAGATCAGAGACAGTGTGAAATAGATTTTGGAACATGGGACTGTTTCTTCCAGTGCCTGATCCCCCAGTACACGGCCACACATCTTATGTGGAAGTTTGACTATGAGTTTTGGCAGTATGTCCTGTCACGGAGGTGGCTCTGGGCATCTGAACTGTTGACATCTGAAAAGTGGCTTAAAGATATGAGACGGTTCTGTTACTTCTGCTCTGACTTAGATTCTTTTCACTTGTTTGAGACACAGCTCTGGCTGTCCTGGAACTCACTAGGTAGACCAGGTTGGCCTCGAAACTCACAGAGATTCACCAGCCTCTGCCTCCCAGGTGCTGGGATTAAAGGTGTGAGCCACCATGACCAGCCTCTGACTTTAATTCTGTACACAGACCCAGTGATCAGTTATCCAATGCTATCCTTCCCCGAGTCAGTTAGAGTTAGTACTAGTTTGTCTCCCTTGGTCCTTACAGCATGTCACCGCTGCTACCCCTGCTCCTGTCATCCCACTTGGGGATGCTTTGACTTCTCCAAGGAGTTCACTTTTCAACACTGTATGAAAGTCATGCTCTCCAGAATTCCTCCTCGGAGTGGATGTAGAGAGTCATGTGATTAATCTACTCTAGCACTCTGATTTCCCTTGGCACATGGCCCTTTGCTTTGCGGGACATCAGAAAATTCTAGCATTTCCACTTCACTTAGAGTTAAGCTACTTTGGGTCCATATTCTCGCCAAACAAAGTAAATTATTAGAACCATTTGAAACCCCCCTGGGCTAAGAAACGCTCAATTTGGAATCTCCAGTTGGTGAGTGAGTCCATATCAATTAGTTTGGCTGGATCCAATTACGTATTTCTTCCTCCTTGATCCCACACCCATAACCTCCACTCCCACACATGTTTCCCAGATCCCCATCATTAGGGCTTGGCAAAATCATTCAGTTGTTTTGGTGTATATTATTCCCGTTCGTGGGCTGTATTTTGTACCTCATCCCTCCCACATCTGCTGGAACAGGAGCCTGGTTGTGTGTCTGGAAGTAAAAGGGCTGCAGAGATTGACTTGGGGGCCCAGCAGTGTAATGAAGGCAGCTCTCCTCAAGTAGGCCTGAATCCTTCACGCACAGTTGGAAAAGCTGCTTGGCGTCCCATAGGAGGCTTTGCAGGATGTCAGAGAATGCCCTTACCTGCACTCAGGCCAACTCTTTAGGGTCCTATTTCTTCCCAACTATGTTCTGAGCTTAAAAAATAAGACCCTAGAAGCTGGAGACCCAGGCATGACTCCATTTGTTACTTGTAGACATGGGTTTTCTTCTCTTTTCTTTCTTTCTTTCTTTCTTTCTTTCTTTCTTTCTTTCTTTCTTTCTTTCTTTCTTTCTTTCTTTCTTTCTTTCTTTCTTTCTTTCTTTC
>NW_026596040.1:30302854-30341355 GCF_907164565.1 Psammomys obesus | reverse complement strand
TTCTTTCTTTCTTTCTTTCTTTCTTTCTTTCTTTCTTTCTTTCTTTCGAAAAAAATCTGGCTATCTGGCCATTCCAGGAGAATTCTTGATGGGGAAAGCAGTTTTTAGCTCTTTTATTGAGACAATGAACTGGGATACAAAGCCTTTAAATTCATCATTTTCTTTATTGCCAAATTCTCTAGCACAGTTAGAAACAATCAATCTATCCCATTATGCTTCTTAGTTTGATTAAAATATTTAATGCCAGTAACAATTTGGTCACCTGGAACTTTGCATTAGCACACAGTTACAAGTATCTGAAAGGGATAAATTGAGCAGCTGTTTGCTTTACAGAACAGTGGACCTGTCATGCCCCTGACTCCTGGAAATGTTATTCATGCTTTACATCCAATCAGGACATAACTTCATCCGAGAAAACCAAGAACAACTCTTGAGAACTTAACTTTAATATTTGGACTCTGGGGCAGCTGCTTAAGTCATTCTCTGTCTGGCTATTATACTTGAACCCAGGTTCTAGGTTACCAGTCAGAACAAGAACACCTGGAAGCCTCATTCATGACAGGACAGACTAAATCTGGGTGGTGCATGTGTCCTTACAGAGCAACGCACACACACACACACACACACACACACACACACACACACACACACATGCAGATCTGCCAAACCTCTACTTCTGCTATTGTCCTCTGATGCTCTTCATTGTCCACAGGACAGTCCAAAGTCACTGGCATCTAGACCCCTGTTCTTCTGCCCAACACTCCCCTCATTTACTCGATGGTTTCAATTTTTAAGCCATTCAGAATTCTGCTGTTTTCCCTATGCCCGTCTGCCCATTGATGTCTCTCTTCCAAATGTTACACCAGGGCCTGATCTGGTTTGCATTTCAAACAATGAATAGGACACGGGTTAATGGCAGCAAAAGTATGAGCTCCTTAAAGGTGAGAGTAAATCCATACAGTATCCTCTGCAGAGAGGAAGTGGCCAAGCAAGTGTGTGTCTCAACAGC
Organism: Psammomys obesus; assembly: GCF_907164565.1. Taxonomy (NCBI): domain Eukaryota; kingdom Metazoa; phylum Chordata; class Mammalia; order Rodentia; family Muridae; genus Psammomys; species Psammomys obesus. Next base: position 30,340,346 of record NW_026596040.1, on the reverse strand, counting down.
CCAGTGTTCTTTCTCAGGATCCTTTTCTGGGTTTGGGTGGAGTTGATTCCATGGGTGGGGGTGGAGTGAGCTCTTCCTCTGATGGACACGTGGACTCTTATGTAACTTTGGATGCTCTCCATATGCCTGAGCTGAGCCTTCTGCCATATTATGGATACGGATGCTTGTCATGAAAACACACGGGACTGTAAACCCGGGGCTTCCTCTGACAGGTCTCTTCAAGGACCATTTCACTTTCCTGAGCTTGGCCCAATACTCATGTAAGCCTGTCAGACCTTTTCTTCTTTCAAGAAGTGGTTGACTCCAAATTGGTCCCAGGAAAAGAAGGGATTGGTGTTTCCCGACCAGGGAAAGGCAGACACATTATTCCAAGGCGAGGTACTTGGGTTCACAGATGACTACACTCTCCTTCATCAAAGATGGAGCCTCCTCTCACTTCCCTTCCATTATTTCATCCTTCCGGGACCGAGTCCCTTCTACTCCATCCTAAATCCACCCAGGATTGTGACCTTCCTTCTCCTTCTGCTGAAAAGTGTTCTCCTCACCCCACCACCCCAGCATCCCTCTTCCTCACTCAGAACTGTTCCACAGCTCTGACCAGCAGGTGCGCAGCAGAGGATCCAGGAGAAGAGAAGAACTTGATCTCGGAAGGCAGCAGTGGACTTGGTCGAGTAGGGTAATAATGGGGCTCGAAACCAAAGGTTTTCTTGGAAGGTTCCTCTGACAAATTGAAAGAATCCTGCTGTGCCTCGGGGGAGACCACTAGCTGTGTGATCTCCAGCAACTCACAACATAGAGATTCCTTCCCAAGCTGGCAGAATGGACACAGGAACATTTCCTTGGTGCACGGTTTCTGTGTGCTAATTGGATGAAAGAATTGACTCCTCATGTTTGTTTAAAGGTGACCCTGCCACAGGGCACCTGTGTTCACATTTATCTCTCGTTTGTTTTCCCGATGGAAGACAACGTAGGCCGTTTAGTCTCTGTGGCCTACACCAAAGTCTCCTCTTGGTCATTTACTAGCAGCTTCCTCTTAGAAGCTTTTGTAATATCTCTGTCCCACGTGCTTCTCTCTGTAAACCCCATCACGTGGCTGTGGAAATATGAAAATATATTATTCATTCCTACTACTGCTGTTCATGCCACACAGAAAATTTAGGAACTGGTTCTAAGAGTCAGATGGCTTGGATACCAATCTTGCCCTTGACTGTTGTTTGCACAACTTCTTTTCAGCTTTTAAGTCTTCATCTGGACATCTGTCATTATGTCCATCTAACAGAATTACATCGATTGGATAACAGAGAACTCAGAGCAAGTTGAGAAGTTGTGTTCAGTGACCCAGTTCGACAAGATGTGTACATTATTTCTCACTTATACTTGTCTATGTGTTTTATTTCAGTTACTTCTGGTAACAAATTTGCTTTTTTTTTTGGTATCAGTCAGTGGTTTTGATATAGGATCTATCTATAACCTCCAGATGTTATTGCCCTGTTTTTTGTTTTTCTCTTAATTGGATCAGATGATCATAGGCAGACACCAGACAATGGAAAAGATGTGTGTAGAAAGGGAATGAAGGAACCGGGCCTGAACAAAGGCTTGGGGACTGGCAGGCTTTGGGGTGCTGAGCTGTCTGGTTGGAAGCCTGCAGAAGCTGGTTTAGAAGGGGAATGCTCATCGGGCAGGAAGGCAGCAGCCTGCAACCCCACAAGTGGTACCACATTCTGGACTGGGAAGGTCAGAAGGCGTTTTAACTCAAGCCAGGAATTCCTTCCCCTGAACTGGCTCCACCAGCACTGTCAGTCGGCCTGTGGCAGCCTTTGCATCTGTTGCCTGCATCACTGCAGCCCCGGGGTTTCCTTTGCTCTCTTTCTCTTTTTACGATGTACAGGATGAGACCAATTTTTTATATTTGTACGGAGGGTCAATGTTTTCGACACGGAGAAGAAGATAAAGCATCTTTTCCATTATTGCTATGTTGGCAGTGTGAACTTAAATGGTGTTTGGAGCAAAGCGTGATAAAAATTAAAATGGTGGTTTTGCCTCACCCCACAAAATCTCTTTGCTCAGACATTTTTGCGCTCTTCACTTGATGTATTCTCTCCAGACACCTGCCTTACCCAGAGCCCTATCTCTATCATCACTAGACTGTTCTCTACACCTAATTTGCTACGGTTTCTTACTGAATCGCTCCATTCCCATGCTAACTACCATAGCAGTCTTCGTGTGAACAATGACATGCCAACTTCCTCCTTCCTGGTCCATACAGTCCCATAAGTTGTATTTGTGGTTTTTAAGTTGCTCACCTGCTCTTGGGCTGTGGGTTTCTAGAAGGTAAAAGTGCCCCTCTTGTCAACCTATAGTGTGCTGCCTGGGGAACTAGGGCAGAGCCAGGTAACGAGAGACCCCTTCAGAGATTGGCCATGGTCTTAAGTTCTGATTCGCTGTTCTTCTGTGGACAGTAGGCTTGCTGGCTTCGCTTCTGCTTCAAATCAGTGAGCGACCTTTTATTTCTAGTTCTCTTCACCTACAAAGCCCTGCACTGCGAGCCCCTAATAATCTGTTTACCACAGAGGTAGCACAGGCATTTAAAGTATCTTTGGTGATGGAGAGGTGAGACACATGTAAAGGTTTCCTGCACTGATGTCTTGGTTTGAACCACTGTCATCTTCCTCCAAGCCTTTCCTCCAATTTAGACAAAACCACATTGCTTTAAATTCAGACACTGCCCTCCTCCGCCTCAAAAGGTCTGGGACACCTGGTTGGTTTTGCCATTGTCCTGGGAACCTACCCCAGCGCCTCCTGTAGGCAGGCTCTAGTGTGGATTGATGGCTGTGTGACATTTCTCCTGTCCTAAGTTGCATCTGCTGTCTCTCCGCTGCCTTCTTACAGATAAGGTCTGAATCAAGTCATCACTCACAACGAATGCACTGGCAATGGACGAGATTCATGATGTAGTCAATTTACAGTCACTATATTTCTCTCCTTTCTTCTCCTAGCTTTTATTGCCCCAAGACCTTTCATTAAAGAGGGAAGAAGTAACAGTAAGAGGAAATTTATTTTGTTCTGGAATTTGAGTAGGCAATGTGTCGATGTCACTTGAGAAGAGCCTGAATCTAGGGCCCATTCCACAGGCTCCTGCCAGCACCACCATCCCAGATCCAAAAGGGCTGAACTCCAGCAATACGGGGCCCTCTGACAGAGAACAGAAACACCAGCGAAGTTCAAACGAGGCACCGATATTTACTGGTGTCTTGGTTCGGATGCAGGTACAAGGTTGTATAATACTTTATCCTCAGAGGAGGGTGGGTGAAAGTTACATGGGATGTCACACGTTTGTGACTACTCTGTACAAAGGTCATTCCCAGAGACCAAGCTGTTTTGCTTTGTACTCCTCTCTAAAAGTGGGTCAGAGTTAAAGAAAATGACTTCGATAGACCTTTGGGAACAGAAATATGTTCCTATCTGGTAAAATGTCAACCATGTGGAGACCAAGGTATGAGAAGCTAAGGGCCTCTGCTGAGAAAAACCATGGAAGGACAGCAGAAAGGAGAAGAGCTGGCCAATGAACTGTATGAAGCTGGTGTGATTGGACGGGCCCTTCAGCAGATGGCACTGCGTAGAGATGGCTAGGCCCAAAGCCAGGACCCTGGCTCCTGTTTAAGCTCTAAGGCCTTGGACATGCTCCTGTGAGTTAGATACAATGTAATCTAGCTCCTTTCAAAACTCAAGTTTCCATATTCTTCATTATACTGTGGTGTGTGTGTGTGTGTGTGTGTATATATATACACACACACAAAGAATGAAGGTGTCTCAACAGGGGTGGTACTTGTGGGAAATCGCAAGCCAGCATGTCTGATTCTGCACGGGCATTTGTACTTTGCTCTTGGCTAGTGTCTATTTCCTGCTAGAAGCATGTTCCTGCCAATGCCAAAGTTATTTGACTTCTAAATATAGCATGACAGATGTGGATGAGGACCATATTATTCTCTGCATTACACAAAGGGTCTTTTTTTTTTTTAACTCAGAAAAGCTAGACGGCAGCAGTCCAGTTCTGGTTAGGCTCAGCCAGTTCCGTGTGGGACACTGGGATTGTTTGTTTGTTTGTTTGTTTTTCATGACTTTTGAAAGTTTGGGTCACTTTACACCATTTTTTTTTTTTTCTTAATCTGCACTGTGTGAACAAATGTCCCTGCCTAGACTCAAACATTACCCATCAGGTCCTTAGAATGTGACATGGTGATTCTTGTGTTTTAGTTGTTTCTCTCACTGCCAAATTATCTATAGGTCAAGCATAGTATAAAACTGACTGAAGGCACACGCTGTGACATGAAGGGGGACGAGGTGGGGCTGGGGAGCCGAAGCCACAGGCCACAGGCTGAGTTCGGGAGTAAATGTCTTTATCTTTGTCTAGTATCTCCCACCCCTGGCAGGTGGGTGTCTAGCTGCTTTAACTGGAGGGTCCCACAGCACCCACCGTTCCCCTGGCACTGTGTTAGTGCACAGGCTGGCAACTGGTGATCGCACACATTCCTGTCCTCAAGACTTGTGGATTTCACTCCAGGAATGTTTGTTTCTCAAACCAACAGCATGGTGATTTGGGGTTGGCTTGATCACCTAGTCCTTTCAAAATGGGCCCCGTTTCTTGAGAGCATCAGCACTTGCCAGGGACAACATGGACCCGAGACTTGTCTGAGGCAGGAGCATCTCATGTTATGGAACATGGGATCTACCTGGCACAGCAGGATAGGCAGTGTTAAGTGTGGGATTCTGGGGGGATCAGCAAGTGGCTGATACACCAGCTGCTGTTCTCAAGTTCAAGCTCTCCCTCGAAGAAGGCCACATGTGATGTTTTTTAGGCTGTTAGTCAAGAGACAGGTGGCCTGCAATTAAAGCCTAGACTAGAAATTTCACCAGGTTTTACGTGAACGGGTCAAGTTATGAGACTAAAATGGTGCCCGACTTTACTTTCTGTGATGCCTTTTCCTGCCTCCGTTACTAATGTAACTGGGACCTTGTCAATGTGTGAATTTTATACTTTCCTGAGCGATCTAAGTTCTGTTCAGAGTCTAAATTCATGTGCCTTATCACATGACCTCTGAAGTAAAATCTAGTGTTATTGGATTCTCTGAGGCACTGGACAGGTGCCTAGTTCATGTCCCTTTTCTTATTATCATAGAAATTATATGATCAAATATAATACTAAAAGACTAAGTGCTTGTGGCTTTTATATATATTTAAAACACACAGTAAGAACATAAGAACATCTCAAATCATTTTAAAGGTAAAAGAGATTATCAACCAAAATCTTTGGAAATGTCATAAAATTTAAATATCTGCAAACAATCCAATCAAAAGAAAAGGAGAGGGAGGGGAAACAAACTCCCAACATTTGGCTAAGGAGGGACTTTACACGTGAACCAATGGTATTTCAACATCATCTTTCAGAAAACTAGTCACTACACCCCATAAGAACGAGCACAAGAGCAATATCGGAGACACCCCCCAATTTCGCGCACCCATTAGAACATTTCCGTTAAGAGCTCCTGTGCCGCAGGCTTTCTTTCATTGCATAAGCCACATTACATCTCTACAGCGCAATGCCAAGCAGCCTTTAAGATCTGTAAAGAAGGCTGGTGTCCACTCTACAAAAATATTAACTTACAGTACATAACACTGCATAATTTTAATCTGTACAGTTTTTCTCTCCCACAGGTGACACACATCAGTTTGTACAAGCTAGGAAAAAAAAATAACACTCATCTGGTTGTTTACATCTGGGATAACAGTCAACAGTGTCAACCAGAATTTGGTGTGATGGGTATAGTCTAAGACAGCGTCAACACAGTATTAATAGAATATAACTGCAAATAACAACAGGCAGCTTTTAACAAGCGACACAAAAGAAAATCATCCTGGAGTCTCATTTGTTTGTTTTGACTGAAAAGATCTAGCTGAGAATGTTCTGCTAAAAAGCCGACCAACTGATCCAGAAGGTTGGGGCCGCCAAGACTCAACAACCTGCTGCACAACACAACCCAAAACACTGCTGAAGTTCAGGGCTCCTGGAGTGCATAGCTTCAGTGTGACATGCGCCTTAGTCACATTCCTTCAATGAGTTAATCCTCTAGACAGCTTGCTCTGTGTTTTGCATGCATCCTGTTCCATTTTCTTTAAGGGGCATCTCTTCTTGAGGAACCATGGGCTCTGCCTTTCAATTTGATTTTTGTGATTTTTTTTTTTTTTATGTTTTCTTTAACTGTCAATACCTCCAACGCTCAGAAAAAAAATGAAGAGTAGCTGTGGTCTTACAGAAGAGAGCGGTGTGCACAATGCGAAATGAAATGAAGCGAGCGTCAGAGACGGTTTATAAAAATGGCACATTTATTGCTACAGAACGGTCATGTACATGACGTCATCGATTAACTACAGATGGGAACAGGTAATGGCCTAGACCAAGCTGGGTTGTTTGCTCATGAAGGAAGTCCAGCACACAACCTGTTTGGACACTTCTACAAATCAGAAATACACCAAAAACATGAAAAATCGAGGCACTCAGCCACACATTGAAAACAAGGTGTAACTGTTTATCTTTTTTTTTGAAATGTTTTCCCTTTTTTTCTTTTTTTTAACAATTTTTTTTAAGTTTTTAATGCTGCAGCTATGTGTATAGTCGCAAAAATAAAAATAAAAGCAAAGAGTTGGTACTGCGACCTACAACCAAAAACGAAAACGAAAACGAACAAAAAAAGCTACCATACAGTTTCATCTCAGTAACACACGGTAAAATAACATCTTTTAAATAGTAAAATAAAGTAACAAACTTTTACTCATAATGATTCCAAAAATCTACAAAGAAGAAATATTCAGAATCTGACAATTTTTTTTTTTGTAATATTCATGGTATAAAAGGATTGCTCCTGCGAAAAATAAGCCAAATATATTTTTTTATTTTTAAATTTAGTTTTTTTTTTCCTACTAGGGTGTACTACAGTCTATTTTATAGCAAAAAGAGCACTAGACAGACGAAGCTTTATAACAAAAAGCCAGGCACTGATACATGGTAAATCTCTGCTTTTTTTTTTTTTTTCTTATCTTCACTTAATTGCATCACAAGTAACAAGAATGAAAAAGGCCACAGTTCATATATTTCACCATTACATATGTCTATAATACTTGAAATGAGCATATGGCAAAACCAGCACTGCACAGAGATGAGTCACTTCAAGTCCCATGAGAAAGAACATCTCTAAAGAAAGCAAACATAACCAAAGCAAAATCAAGAGGAGGCCCACAGGCCTTGGTGCCCCACTGTCTTGGAATTCATCACATTCCATCTTCACCTTTTTATTTATTTATTTACTTTATGTAATTATTTATTTTCGCTTCGAGTCAGCCGGCAGACTATATTTTTTGTGCTTGTTTATGCCGAATGGTTTTTCATTCCTGACTTAAGTTCGGTTTTGGACACAGACCATATTCTGCCTGTTGGATGCAAAGATGAAAAAAAAAAATCCTCTTAACCCCTAATCTCAGTTCGACTCCCTCCCACTTCCCAACCCCTCACTGAAATAAAGATCACGAATAATAATAATAATAATAATATAATAAAAAAATCAAGACATAGGAAAAAAGCGAAAACAAAGCAAAACCAAAGAATATCAGGAATCGGAAGACTGAATCAAATCAGTTGTACCACTGGGTGAACTGACATTTGTATAAGCATTAGTGTTCCTCACAGCTACACAGAAGACAAATGGGTAAGAGTGCCTAGATGGATAGACCCCTAATCTGCATATTCATAAATTACTTGAATGTGGAGGTGGATCAACTGTTCCAAGTTGCTTTCAAAGCCTGAGTCTCTTAAACCGACCCCTCCATTGTCATATGTATCTAGCATAGTATGAACCCTTATGAAATGTTTGTATAGTATTTTAATTATGTCTTCTGCTAAGTTTCTTTCAAATATCCAGTGCAGGAATACCAATATCTTACCTGGGTTTGATAATTACAAAATAACGACAAGAAAAAGAAAAACACATTTAAAAAGGCCACATTCCCTTTCTTTTCTCTCTCTCTCTCTCTCTCTTTAAACTGGAGATACAGCCCAATTGCTACAAAGAGGGTCAGATCATGTTTCTCCACCAAGCAGAAAGCAGCCAGCAGCTGCTGGTGGCCTATAGGGAGTCTTTTGCTTATTTCCAAAAGGAATTTGACAATAGCCGTATTGCATTACCAAGTAATGAATACATCAAAGCTGGTGAACAAGAAATTGCAGCTTTTCCTCTGTTTGAGTGAGAACAAAATATAAAAGCACCAATTGAAAAAAAAATAATCAAATGATTGTAATTTAATTTTTTTTTTGCTTTGTTGAAAAACTTGAATTCAGCTTTAATAAGCACCTTAACGATAACATGTATCAAAAGTGCCATTCTGAAAATGTCCATCAATGCAGGGACGATTCCCAGTTCCCTAGAGAGTAAACGCCATATTCTCTTCTATACACTTACCCTGAACGTGATCAGAGCATACCTGCTTCCTATAGAATACTATTGTTTGTTCCCAGGGATACCCGCCTTGGTAGACTGTACAAAATGAGTGCAGAATGTATCACGAAAAGGAAATGTTTAACATGGTGAGAGAGCAAGTACACATGGTTTCCATCACTCAGGGAGGAGGGGAAGTGGACATTCTTGTCTTCCGTGCCCTTCTTTGAGGCCCTTTGTTCACACATTTCACAGGAAAGCCCTGAAGAACTTTTCATGAAATTTGAGTTCTGCTATTCTCCTACATTTTCAATCCACCTCCACATTTTAGGAACTTCTCAACAAATCAAAGCATTTTAGTTAGTTTTATCACTACTGAACATATTTACAGTTTTCAACGCGCGCACACACACACTCACACACACACACACACACACCCACACTCTCACACACAGCTAATCAAAATGTTTATGGGTTTGCAAAAGGCGACCACATGGTAACTATCTTATTTGTTCTTACATTTTCAGAAATGAACATAAATTTCAGATTCTTGTAGCTCACTATTTCATTTAAATGACTTTTTTTTAAACCACACAGTTTAGAAAACAAAAACGAAAAACCTGATACAATGAATTAAAACACATAACAAGAGTCTACATGTAAAAATATAACTTTTACAATACACAGTTTCAAAATAATGATAGGTTTGCCATTGGTTGCATAAAATTTACAAATGTGTTTCATCACTATGTAACTGGTAAAACAGAACAACAGGTGGGGAGCATTTCGACCATTTCCGTGGATTTATGGCATTTACTCAGTGCTGATAGGTGGAAAAACTACTTCAACAGGGATTTTTATTTTTATTTTCCTTAATACATGCCAAGATCATGTGGCTGTAAAAATAGAAACAAGTTAGAGACAAAGGGATGCTGACAAATGCTTAAGTAGGAGCACTATTTGTTTACTGCACTACACACCAAAGTCAGTCGTTAGGAAGATTTTGGGTGGGAATTGGTTCATTGTGCCCAGAGTCAACGCTAGCTATCTGATGAGTTGCTGTGCCATAGTTTGATCTATGTTTCTATCAAATGTTAAGTATAAACTTCATTCATACTGGCCAGAGAATACTGCGCTACCCCTCCTGAAAGTGCAACTTAATGCTTTAGGGCGTATAAGGCTTGTTATAATGCTGCATGATTGGTTGGCATTTTTCAGACGAAGGAGGAGGCAGGTAAGTCATCTACTTTTTAGTAAACCCATTTTGAAAAAAAAAAAAATCAAGAAAGCAACAAAATCAATCAGCTCGGTCACACTACTTGCAATTTTGTCATTTGACGGTTTTTTAACTTGACTCTTTTTTTTTTTAATTTTTTTTTTTTTTTAATTTTTTCCAAAAATCTGACCATGTATTCAGAAACGCCTCACTGCACACTACTTCGGCTACACAGGTAGGTAACACTTGAATCGTTTTGTTAAATCACAGCCACTTTGACTATGTTATGTCTCCGATGATATGAACGTTGGAAGGCACAGTGGTAAGGTAACTTTGTCGCATTCTAACCGTGTACCTCTGAAAATCCCAGGCCAGGGCTACAAGGGCAGCGCCGCCAGCCAGGCAAACTCTCTTTGCCTTGCCCGGGCAATGCTGCATGTAATTTCTACACATGATGTGACTTTTAAGTCCTGTGTTCCCAAAAGACTGGAGAAACAACTTTCTACTATTTATGAATGAGAAGCAACATCAGGGTCAGAACTTCGTCCTGCACTGCCCCTCCAGAAGCAGAGTTGGCACTACAGTTACGGTAACAAACCGGGAGAAGGGACAAAAATCAGACAAAAAAAAAAAAAATCCATATTTACAGTAAAATCTTTCTTTTAAAAAAGTTAATCAGTACTATTTTTTTACAGGAGAAAAAAGTCTGAAACAAATGAACAAAAGCTTACCATAGTCACTAAATTTTTAATATATATTTATATATATATTTATATATATATTTGTCATAGGTCTATAACATCCATCTGTCCCTCCTACCCTAAGGAATGGCTAATGTCATCATTTCGTTGCCATCAGGACGTTTGCTGGTTTTGTTTTGAGGGCAGCCGGGCTTCCCCTATTCAATATCCGGTAATTAGAAACACTAGCTGACTTGAATACCAACAAAAACGTTCATGTCGTTTTCTTCAGAAGTACACTTTTTCATTATTGCAAGTTTACAATTTTTTTTAAATTAAATATTTTTTTTTCAGACTTACAAATTAATTATATTTTTTTTTTCCAAAAGAAGTTTAGGCACAAATGCATTGCTCCACAGTGTGGAAGGATTGCCATTCGGTCTCTGGGCTGTGTCTCAGCCTGTACATACCGCTGCGCACATTCAGATTGATATGTTAAGGGAGTCGCCGCTCAAGTTGCACTTTTTTTCTTTCTTTCTTTCTTTCATTTTTTTTTGTTTGTTTTTCTGTTTTTTGATAATTGGGAATGCTGAAACCTCTTGCGTCTGCGATTCATAACTACTCAGACTTGTCTTATATTACAAAAAAAGGGGTCAAGGAGCAGTGTTTATGTGGGTTTAGGATAGTACAGCTGTTAAGGAAGTGGTCTCTTGTTTTAATGAAGCAAGGTGGCAACTTGGACCTGAGAAAGGAAAAGGAGGAAAAAAAAGTTATTACAGTGATAGAAAAATAAAATTTTAAATTATTTTAAAAGCCTCCCCCCCCCCAGGCTAATCTCAGTAAAACCTGAGGAGTATATACCCTTTCACATCTGTCCCATGTGATTCGCTGCGTCTCCCATCCCAGGGTGCGGGCCAGCCAAGGAGAGCGGGGGAGGCTCTGAGGACACCTTCTCTTCCTCCCTTCTTTTCAGACAGGCAGCTTTTGGATTCAGATTCCTTTCTGTGGGATGAGAAAGCACAGGGCATGCAGTCAGCACAGGGCTCCCCAAGGGGCGGAGAAGCCCTCCTCTGCTCGTGCTAGACATCCCGACTCCATTTCACATTACAGGATGAGGTGGCAGTTAGGGAAGCGGGCGACTCATCTGAACGGTCATTAACTGTACACCGACTCCTCGCCACCACATTACAGTATAGAGGCAGGGGTGACGGCTTAGGTCTGAGATCCCTGCCCCTGAGAGGCAGAGCCAGGAGAATTATGAATTTAAGGTCAGTCTCTGCTATGCAAAGTTCTAGGCTAGTCTGAGTTATGGAACAAGAGCCTTTGTCAGAACAGCAGCAGCGATATCTTCTAAAAAGAAAACAGGACAGGAAGATGGCTAGCTCACTAGGAATGATTGCTGTGTGAGCCTGAGGACCTGAGCTCGGTACCCAGCGTTCACACAGAAAGGCGGGTGTGGCGGCAGACTTGTAATGCAGCACTGGCAAGACAGAGACAGGCACATCCTTGGCACTCCCTGGCTAGCCAGCCCTAGTCTAACTAGCAAGCCTCAGGTCCCAGGGAGAGGCCCTGTCTCTCTGGGGCACCTGCGGAATGATGCTCCAGAGTAACTAACCTTTGATGGCTCCCCCTGCCCCTCAACACACACTGGTACCCACACACATCCACCTCCACAAAGGAAAAGCATGAAAATAGGTTGGGAGAGCGTGTCTGGTAATTGCCAACACAAACAGAACAGCTGTACCACAGCACTGCATCGACATCCTACGTCCTGATCACGGGAGACGGCCTGGGAGACGGCCCGAATCCACGCAACTCTTTTGGGGGGTGGGGTATGAAGCGCCTAGGCGCTGACCTCGCACTTGCTGCTCCAGGCTGAGGATGACAGCCACGGCCTGGTGGAGAATCAGGAGCTTGGTCTGGGGCTTGTCACTCTTCAGGTGGAGCTGCACCATGCGGCCTAGCTCCTTGAAAGCCTCATTGATGTCGCGGACCCGCAGGCGCTCGCGGGCATTATTGGCCATCCTCCTCTCCTTCTCACGTTCAGCCTTCTGCTCCGGGGTCAGGTCCTCATCGTCGTTATTGCTGCAAGGCAAGAGGGACCAGACCTTTACTAATGCTGCCGGGATGACGGGGTCCATGTTATATTTTCTTTCAGACTTGTCAGATCCGTCCTTAGCAGAATTTCCTCCGTTGACCTGCATCTGACCTTGGGGTTGGCTTAAGAAATGCACACATGAAACTTTTGGTTGTTGCCAGGAATTTTATCCAAATCAAACAAAAGATGGTGAACTGGGCTCTGGCAGGGCCAGAGTACGTCCATCCTGTTGTCGGGGGACACAGAAGGGGAATGAAGACTTCATGTGCCCTTGCTCAGTCTTCATGTTGACAGCAATCCAGGCTTGGTTTAGACTTATAAGAACACTTACAAGATTGCCCAAACCGTCTTTAAAATTTTTTTAGACTGTGATATGTGAAACCCATGGAAAATACGTGATTCACAATCAGATTTTGGTAGATCACAGTAAACATAAGGCAGGTTAACAGGTTGTATGAACTAGAAATATCAGAGCGCAAACAGTGTCCACCTCTGAAGACTGCCCAACCCACCAGCCTTCTCTGAGTCTCGAGAATGCTGGTAACTATACACATGGGAAAAAAACAAAGAAAGACGATTTCCGTGATCTTTCATCTTACGGATGCTTGTGAGATTCAAATTAAGTTGAGGAAACCTGAATTGACATCAGCTATGTAACAAAATACAAACCCAAATACCTTCTCTTTATAACTGACCATGATGATCCCTGTGAGTCACAAAGGAAGCCAGATAGGTCTCTTTGTTAGAACCTAACTATTCTGCGATTCATCACAAAAGCATGGGTTCAGTATGCTTAAAGTCGGGGTTCTGATCATCTTTGATGGTCACAGTGACCCATCTGAGACTTTCCAGTAGAAGGCAGATGAACCATTTGGAAAATATATCACTCACAGATGGATTCATGGAGCCAGGATTTCAAACATTTTGAGGATTATTATAAAGAAAAGAGAGTTTGAAGAGAGTTTTTTTTCCCTCCTGTCTCAAGAAGACACACCAAAAACGAACAAAAACCTCTAGATGAGATACCATGAGCAAAAATCTTTTCTGAATTTAAGAAGCATTAGGGAAATAAAAAAGAAAAAAGAGAGGTGGGGGGAGAGAAGAAGAGAGGGAGGGGAGGGGATAGACAGGTAGAGGGAGGAGAGGGAGAAGGAAAGGGAGAAGGAAGCAGACAAGAGGGAGGTGACTATTTTCAGGCCAAGCCACTGGGTATAGAATCTTGAAGCTTAAAATCCCCTAGGCCCAAATTGTTCAAAGAGTCACGATGATGAATCCTCACACTAAAAACTGAGGATGAAGATTAGCTCTTCATTGTTCATGGAATGAGTGCTGACTTCAAAGGCGTGGGTGCAGCCTTCCGGGGTGGCCTGTCCCTAAACCCCTGGAGTCCTACTTAGAACGCCCTTGCCCACGCCTGTATCTTGAAGTGCTTTCTTTCTAGTCTCGGGTTTTACAACTGGGTCCTCCACCCATTTAAAATTGATTGTTTTGTACAGGGTGAGAGTCAGGGGCCTGGGCTCACCCTTCTGTGTGTGCTGCCCAGTGTTCCCAACGCAGTGAAGAAGAAGCAGGCACATAGCTGGATAGTACAAGGAAGCAAGGAAAAGGAGAGTGCAAATGCTCAAAGCCCACAGTGGGCTTGAAGGGAAACGTCGCTACGAAACCCATCACCACGCACGATGAACATGTGCTAAAGAGAGGAAATCAAAGTCCTCAGGTGGCATCCCAATTGCCAACATGGCAGATTACCCTGGAGAGGAACTAACCAGGAGGGAACAAGAATGGCATTCCTAGACACTGTAAAGCCCGGAGGGTGTGTGCATGCCGGCACGGAAGAGTTTGCCGGGGCTGGGGCTGTGAAATGCTGCAAGGCTCGACTTCTGACCTCACAGCCAGCGCTGCTGCTGCTGCTGCTATGAGAGCCACACACCCCGAACTGAAGCCTAGGGCAGAACCTCTTCTTTCTCTGCCTCCTCATTTTTCTCCTGGCTCTCCCTTTCCCCTCTCCCAGAATTTCTGCTTGTGTTGAGGAAATGCAGGCCACACTTATACTGTTCCTTCATTTCATCAGGCAAAAAGGAATTAGTTGAGTTTCTGTTAGGCCTATCCCAAAGCAAAAGACTGGCAATATGTTTTAGACACTGACCACCTGCCATAGCTTACAGAAGGGGAAATCAGAAAATGGGAACCTGTCCTCTGAAAGTTTTCAGGATAGTGATTAATTAGAAATGAGTTACTCATATAAATGAATTGCTCATGGACAAACTAGATTTGAAAAGCACTGCTTTTCTGCAGATACGGCAAGGCATACATTATAAATGGCAAGAGGATGACGGCTAAGATGAGGACATTTAGTGGCAAGTAAAATGATATTCTGAAACTTCTGAGAAGCCAACAATACACACACACACACACACACACACACACACACACACACACACACACACGTGTGTGTGAGAGATGGCCACTAAATTACCAAGAACTGACGTGGCTAAAAGAGAAGCTCTTTAGGATGTAAAATCCCCACCCAAGGCTTTTTTGCCTCTATGCCACAAATCGGGAAACTGAAATGGTGGGAGGAGATAAGACAGTGAAGAGGTAAGAGAGCATCTCTGGAGCAAGCAGTGGCAGGACACGGAATGTAATTTGTTATGATAGCTACAAAGACATGAAAAGGCAGCGTGAACGTGATTCGTGAAAGATGCCAGCTGTAGCCTGGGAACCACAACCTTTAAAAAAAAAAAAAAAGCTGTGGTCTTGGCACAATTGGGTAATCTGCAGAGAAAATTAACCCCAAGGAATGAAGGCAACGCGGATGGTGCCACGGAACTGCAAATCCTCTGATTACCAGAATCAAGTTTAGAGAGACACACAGAAATGTAAAGGTACTGGATATTTAAGAGTATCAACTGGAAGCTATTTCCCTGCGGTTGTGTTTTTAGTAGCAGAGAGGAGGGAAAAAACATTAAAATTTATTTTATACACAGCAACCTGTTTAGGATAAAAGTAGGAAATCAGAATTTTTTAAGAGATAAGCAAAAAAAAAAAAACAAAAAAAAAACAAAAAAAAAACAAAACCCTTATATTTGTATATACAATTAATTGACTGTTTAGTATGGCTAAAACCTTCCTTTTAGAAAGATTTTTAGGAAAAAACATTTTTGACCAAATTTGAAGAATACAGTTTTAAAAAGAAACTGTTTTCATGTGAATCAGATGCAAATAATTTTATGGTGTGCAATTAATTAGCATTAGGTCCAAATTTGAAAATTCAAAGGCAATTAGGCTTCACTAGAATGCAGGTATCTTAAACGATACCTCAAATGCTTCTAGAATAGGCCTTTCATTTTTTTTTTTTTTTTTCATCTGAGGCTTTACCTGCCAGGAAAAAACTGAGTAGTTTCTTCCTGTTCTGTTCACTTCATCAAAGTCCAATAAAGGAATTAAATGAAGCGACAGTATTATATACTGTTACCTAGATCTTGACCTAGTAATTGATTTGATATCCTTCTTGTCGTCATCTAATTTCTTGTCCTCAGAAGACTTTGTGTCTTGCAGGTTCTCGTCACCCTCATCATCAGATTTGATCTCAGAGCTGCCAGAAGACACGCTCTGGCCCTGGAGACCTGGTGGCATTCCTATAGAAAGAAAGAAATCAAAAAAGAAACACATCAGGTGATGTCCAGAACTCCATAGGTAAGTACACAAGCCCCAGAAATGCAAAGCTTCCAGCCAGCCAGAGCAGGATCCTCCATCACTTTCCCCTGCTGTCTGGCGGAGTTTCCAAAACGCACCTGTGGAAACAAGTTTTCCTTGCATCGGCGCTGAGGTTAAATTCTATTTTGCAATCTTTTGGAGTAGATGGTAATTTCACTGTCTACAAAACATCAACTTAATTGCAATGAAAATCATAATCATGAAAATCATACACCTCAATGTTCTGATTAAGAACCCGAGTAAATATCAGCTATTATATTGAGTTTCTTCCATATGCAATGATTTAATAGAAAAATGTCCTTAAAATATAATTCCCAGGGAGTACGCTAAATATGTGCAGTCAAGGCTTCAATAGATACCCTAATGATATTCTGAAATTAAGCTTCTCTTCTATTTGAGGAGTAATCAGTGTTTAAAAAATGGCACCTATGGAAGGAGGCGCAGTGCTCACAGGAGCAATCTGGAATTTTAGCTTTGCTCCACTGCTCATGTTCACGCAACATTTGGCAGGTTAGTTATTTGTTTGTAGGTATCTCTGTGAGTGTGTACTCACGTGTATATGCCTGGGCACACACGTGTTCTCCAGGAGGCCAGAAGAGGGCATCTGGTATCCTCTTCTATTATTCTCTGATTCTCTGCCTATTCCTTTGAGGCGGGGGCTCTCCCTAAAACCTCAGTCTCGTGTTTTCTTGGTTATCAGGAAGCCAGCAAGCTCCAGTGATTCTTCTGTGTCCTCTCCTCTGAGAGTTAGCGTGGCAGGTGTGTGTAGGATGCTCAGCTTCTTATGTGGGTGCTGACACCCACGTTCTGGTTTTCATGGTTGCTCACCACCACTCTTAACCACTCTCTGGCCTTCACACTACATTTAAAACACAGCCTTACCGTAACTATTTCTCAGGCTGCTCTATGTCTGTCACAGATCCTTCTACTTACAATCTGGGTGTTCTGAAAACTTGTGACTCAGGATTTGTTTCATGGGCCAGCAGCACTTCCCATCTGGGAGCCCTGAGCTAGGCACGGTCCAATGGCTACACTACCCGAATCTGCATTTTAATTAGCCTCTTGGGCTACAGTTGGAGAACCACATAACAAAGAGTAACAGACAAGGCATGGAATCACTATTGTTTTGATAAAAAGTGAACTCTGTACCTGTATCTACAAAAATTATTCAGTGTTCATTTAGGTTAACAGTTGAAAGCCTGATGATTGGAATTCCCAAGGTAGTGTTATCTTGTTTATTTTAAACATGGAGAGAGTGAATGTTGTTCCTCTGGCCCAAGAACAGCACAGGAAGCTGGCCCCACTTTAGTCTTTGTAGCACAACTTCCTGGGGGACGTGAAAGTCCTTGTAATAGGGGATGGGGCAGAACACACTGTGACAGGGCTTGATCACTCCACAGCCCAAACCATCCAGCCCAATTCACTCTTTTTTTTTTTTTTTTTTTTTAATGTACCTACATTTCCTTCCATCTTAAACAACAAAACGATTTCCTTCCTACCCATTTGGAAACATCATTTTCAGGCCACAACTAACCATATTAGAGGAACTGAATGAGTAAAATGTGGAAATAGCTAAAATAAAATTTCCTCTCATCTGTCTGTTGTCTAATTCCCTACTGAAACGGGACTAGGATATCAGAGGACATCTGAGGAAAACAGCAGCCGAAGAAACACAATTAGCTGGCCAAATTCTAGCTACTCTCCTTTTTTTTTTTTTTTTACCACTTCTATACCAAATTGGGTTCTTGGTTTTCTGCCAGGGGCTCCAAGATGCTGCTAAGGACACTTGATATCAAAGTGAAGATTATTGTTTTCCAAAGAGGCGACTTACCTCTGTAAGGGTCTTGGGGTGGGTTCAAGTCAGGGGAAGTTGCAGACTGGACAGGAAGCTGTGGGACCGGAACCTGGTTTGGCAGGAGAGAATGGCTGCCTCTCAGAGCCACGCCATCTTCACGGTGGGCCCCAACCTGAAACAATGAAAGGAAATGGAGTGCTGAGCGTGGATGGAGGAACAACAGATATTTTCCAGGGGTATCAATCAGGGATGTGATGCATGAAGGGCAGCCTGTGAAGAAAAACAGCCTCCAAATACGTTTCACTAGAGGGCGCTGAAGGACTGCACATACGCCTACAGTTCTGCTCTGCGATGGGAAAAAAAAAGAAAGAAAGAAAAAAGAAAACCAACCCAACACTTAACACTCAGTAAGATGCCATGCCTTACATCCAGTGACAAATATGGCAGAGGAGCTCAGGCAGGTAAAACGTCAAATTGTCTCCCAGGGTGCTGCAGTGGAGCGCACTGATTCGTACCCATCTGTCTTCTATCATGTCCGCCAACAGATCCGACAATTATCTTAATGCCCATATGCTTAATTGTGGGCTTCTCAATTCCCCCATTGCTATCGGAAATCCTACAGGAATTTCAATTTGGCATTCGACTTTCATTTCAGGGGATAAGATTCTCAGGCCTGCCATTCTCTCTCTCTCTCTTTTTTTCCATAATGCCAGCTAAGTCTCTGACAGCGGATGCTACAGCATTATGGGACACAGCCCCTGCTTGGTACAAATATAATAAAATGTCACCTGGCTTTCCAAAACTGGCAGCACATTCCAAATTAATGTTCACTGTATTTCATCAGCTGCCGAGTTACAAATCCAAAGGGGGACAATTTCTGCCAATGCCACCATACCGGAAAATGTACCAATAAAGGTTTTATTAAACACACCAGTAATGCCATCATTGCTATGTGAGAATGTCTGGACAGTGTTCCAGCTTCCTCTCATCCCTACTACTCGGATCTTAAGAAAGATACCATACTGAATAGCATAGCCTTTATGCTACTAAGAATAAACTTACAGAGTTCAGCATGGTTACTTCATTTGAAAAGAATACCGCTTGGTTTTAGGAAGCAGAACTACCTATTCTGGGGTTTGGGGTTCAGAGATGATGAACGCATGGCACTGGAACTACAGTTGCCAACTTCATAGCACATGCCTTGGGGTAAAAGCATTTAACATTTATTTGTAAGCCAAGGGAACAGGAAGCACTCACATTTACCTCTGTATTTCCAGGCAGTTATTTAGTCAGCCCACTATCCAGTGAGTGTTTGCACCATACAGTGAGGCTAACTCTAAAAAGCTTTTATCCATGAACTTACACTGCCGTGAATCAAAATTTGCTTTCCTAATAAAAAATAGAAACACACAAAGGAAAAAAAAATCTGTTCTTTTGCCACCAACATGTTTTAAATGACGATTTCCAAAGATGTGAAGCAAAACTACCACCTCACTAATCAGAGCAGCTGAAGATTTTGTATCGCCTTTACACATACACAGACCCTGCCAAAGTAGCCATATAACACACACACACACACACACACACACACACACACACACACACACACTCCAAAGCAATAGCAAACAAAACAATACAGGGCCCGGAAGGAAGATCACGTAAATTATTGTAATTGTTTAAATTCAAAGCACAGCTGGAGTAGTAAAAGGACTCAAAAGCCCCGAATGTTAGGAAGTGTAAATGAGCATTTCAGCTGAGACAAAGGGACAGTCCTGCTCTGTGAACTTACTGCGTGTCCTTAACATGAACTCTCTAAATGGTGGTTACTGAGTGTCCACTAGGCCTCTTCAGATGTACTAAGACCCCTTGCACCTTCCAAAGCAGCCTGTTCGGTTTTGAGCACAGACTGGCGCGGCAGAGCACACTCCCTGGTCCCAGTGTGCAGACTAGTGCTCCGCACAGGCTAAGTCCGCTCTCTACACTAACGGGAGAGTGGTTAGTGTAGAGAACGCCTGGTCTTCTCTGAACTCAGGTCTTCTCCTGCAGGCAGGCCATGGCCACCTATTCCTTCAGGCATGTTTTTATTTTTCTCTAGAACAAGAATGGCAATCACTTTTCACGCAGGTTTTAAGTTCTAGTTTGAAAACCCCAATACATTAAGCATCTTGCATTTCTAGAGGGGATGACTCTAGATTGGGATCCCTGAAAGCAACTATAATTTGACCTTAGTGAAGATGGCAGACCCTTCTCCTTCAACCATTCTACAAATGTGCATGAGCCTTTTCTGTAGGCAGCTGTGAGAGAATTTAAGGTGTTTCTTAAATTTCAGAATTTAAGCTGTTTAAAACAGATACCAGTTGTGTATTTTCCCTTCCAGTTCCCATGATAGGAAAAAATGAACTTACAACCTTGCGATATTCTTCATCTGAGCTGACTGTGAAAGTCGGGTTTATAGAGTGAAAAGAGGAAGGTAGAGTGCCAGCTTCGCTGCTTTCTCTGTGAGATGGTAGTAGCCATCATGAGTTGATCAAGTGTAAAAATGATAAGAAATGGCACTACAGGTCACAGAGAATAAATAAGCCCAGGTTTAGCATAAACAATTCTATTATTATATGGAAAATAGTTAGTGTATAGACAAAACTTGTCCACAGGACTAAGTACTTTAATTGGAAATACTTGCTTATTGTCTAAAACTGATAGCTGATGAAGCTCAAGGGCCCTCAAGACGCTCATTGCCTTTACTGATGGCCACTTTTGAATTCACCACCTCCAGCTGGTTCAGATTTTAAGTCCTTCCACTGTATGGCAGTAGGAACATACCCAAGGTTATATCTGAGAATGAAGATGCCTCAGGTACTCCCTTTTGGAGTTTAGGGCTGTTTGTCAGTTTACTTTTATCTTTCATAATTTCAAATATGATTCATTTCCCATTGAGAAAGTGGGGGTCAAGAGTCCCTTTGATTGATGTTTCACTGTTTTGTGTATTTTGGGTCACATAAATAACCTTGAATGCATCCAGCTTCATGTGGTAATGTGGTAATGAGCTGGAGCCTGTAGCTATGGAATAATATTCTATTTTGAAGAATTAACTTTGATTGCTTGTTTTCTTGGTCTCAACCCTATTTTCTTTTAGAAAGATCACCTCTCCTCACATAAAAACAAGGTAGGTTGGTGGTGCTGGCTAGTGCAAACCCATTACAATTATAGCTATCAAAACAGAGGACCCCCACATCAGGGATTGACTCATTCTAGGCAGGATAAGTAACATAATCAGGAAAAAATTCTTTAACCAATGGATTGAATATTAGTATGATATATTTTATATATTATGTTTAGAAAATTCTTATTTACTAAAGCCCTCTTTTGATAAACTTCTATGTGGACTCAAAAGAATTAAAAGTAATTTGTAAAAATAGTTAATTCTACTACCACTGCTGAATGGACTCTTCTCCCTGTAGCCACTGCAATGCAATTTGAGGCACTTACGTTAAAAATGATATTTAAAATTAATTTAATTATGATTGACCTATTTACTTAATTCACACCTCTCTCTATACAAGCATGATGGACTGAGCTTACAGCAATCCTTGTCAAACTTTTGTGTATTGACCAATTTGGGGTGGCGTTCTGACAAAGTGGAACAGAGACTTATTGGAGCTAAATACAATACAATTAATCAGATCGGATTCTGTGAGTTGGGTTTGGGGCGCAGAAAGCCCAGTGAACCTAAGGCCATTTCTTATGGACTATCTGGCCTCACTTCTGCCTCTGGAGAGTGTTTGCTTTCCTCTGGTTCTGGCCCTTCTGTAGCCAGCTCATTCATAGCATCCTTGAGAACATTCTTCCTGCTCTGTACCTGCTGCGAGCATTTCCAAGTTCTGAGAGTCAAGACTGAAGGATCAGCTCCTCACCTTGAGGACAACACGGGTCAGATATGAACAGACTACTCTGTGCTCATGTGGTCCAAGGGACATGGAGTGAAGAAAGCTACCTTAGTCCACTTCTTCTGCACACCTGATAGGTCATGGATAGATCATGCAAAATAATCTCTAAGTCACTTTGGATCTTAGGTCAGAATATACACTAATTCTGGCAGAGCAAGAAATTAAATCCTCCTGCCTTAGGTTAGCATTGGGAATAATCAAATACATTCAGACATATATTAACTTTTGGAATTAAATAAATACCATGTAACTTAAATAATCATACTTTCTGCAGAACATTAAGACATATTAAATTCATAGATGATGAGAGTTCAAGGGATTAATGAAATTGTTCTCAACTTGTGAGTCATGACCCTTTTGGGGGGGATCAAAAGACACTTTTACAGGGGTTGCATTATCGGATATACTGCATATCAGATATTTACATTAGAATGTAGCAAATTAAAGTTATGAAGTAGCAGCAAAAATGATGTTACAGTTGGAGGTCACTACAAATAAGGAACTATATCAAAGGGTCACACAGAATTAGGAAGGTCGAGAACCGCTGGCTTAGAGAGACAAAGAAGTCAGGCTAAACTTAATTTCGGAGAAGAAGTCAAAGGGTGAAGGGTGAGCACAGCTGAGTGACTTACCCAACACCTGGTTGCAGAACTAGAAAAGACCTAAACTTACGTAGAAAGCTTATGGTATTGAGCAACTTTACTGTCCACCTAGGAAAGGAAAGTGAGTTAAAGGGCACACTTTAATTTTAAGGGCTTGCTTCCTGGAGCTTTTGTTAGAAAACTGCATATATGAACATATATGTATAATATCTACATGGGTGTGTATATGTCTACACAAATGCTACATGAATATAAATACACGTACATAACATATTCAAAGTATATTATGTTTCTTATAATACAGGAAAAAAATCAGAGTTGACCAACTCAGGCCAAGGCCAAGCTGTCTAACTAAATTACAGAATTTAATATTTGCCACGACTCTTCCAACATAAACAGATTTAAAAGACAAGCAGTTTCAAATTAGGTGGCCGTTGGCCAGGCTGATTTTACTCAGCGACGCCGAAGAGCATCTTGGTAAATACCCTTGTCTTTATCCTTAAGCTAACAACAAACACCACAAACAAAAAAGATATTCAATGCTTTTGCTCTCTTTGTTTCCAGGGAGTATTGTGAAAGTAATTATTCTGTTGTATTTAAGAGGCCTATTTCATGGATGGGAAAATGTATTAAATTTCATTTGGCAGTTATTCAATTCTAGTTAATGTTATCGCCAGAGATAACTGCATCCAAACAGGCTTTCAGACCCTACCCCTCCTACTCTACCATAATCCTTATAAAAGAGCAGGATGGGGACTTTTGGCAAATGTCATCCATCCATGTCAAGACCCATGTAACAATGGCACAAAACCAGATATGTTATTGGCACTTTCTGGTTTATTGAAAACTGATGCTCGTTATTGACGGCTTATGGTTTTCAGAACATACAAGAGGAACAAGAAAAGTGTGATAAAAAAAAAAGATGCTGGATTCTTTTTTTTACATTTCTGTGTTTTGAAACACACACACACACACACACACACACACACACACACACACACACACACACACACACCGGGAATGGTTCCCTGTCATCATGGCTTACTGACATGGCAAATATTTTTGGTGTTCAATGGCGGTGTCCCCATGAAATATCATTTATACATGACAGTAAAGGATACTCAATTTCAGCTTCTATCACCTTTCTAGATCTCTGTCATAGCAGAGGAAAGCAAACTTATTTGTTCCTATGTACAGCATCTCATTATGCAAAAAGTATATCCTTCCAAGAGGTAGAAATAAATACATTAGAAAAATTTTAATGGTTCAGAGCTGGAGCTAAAAGATCATAAAGAGCCAGCAGAGGATCAATACTGAGAGGAATGTTCCAAAGACCCAGGGACGTGTAGAAAACCAAACAGAACTCTAAAAGCCAACCATTGGAGAAGTTCCTAACACTGAGGATATCCTTCAATTGCAAATACAAATTCCTAACTGCTCAGTTTAAAAAATTATCAGACTTTTTTTTGGTAATAACTCACATAATTAAACATTTCAAGGACTTCTCACTGAAAGCAGGTGTGAGTCTAGTTCCTGTGTTTGAATCTGCCTTGATTCTTTAGATGTCAATGGGACATGATCTCATAGCTGCCATGAGAACACCTACTTGTTTTTTTCCGGAAATCTCATGGCTTTACTTA
This sequence comes from Psammomys obesus, assembly GCF_907164565.1. Lineage (NCBI taxonomy): Eukaryota > Metazoa > Chordata > Mammalia > Rodentia > Muridae > Psammomys > Psammomys obesus. The sequence continues at coordinate 30,316,171 of NW_026596040.1, read as the reverse complement.
CACTTTGTCTAAAATTTGCTGTGATTCCTTTTTGGGTAACTCTCAGAATTTATTTAATGCTTCTTCTCCAGATAAAATCAGGCCGATTTAAAGTTTTCAGGATTGATTTATTTGATGTGTATGAGTGCTTTGCTGGCACTCGTGTAATAGTACATGCAGGACATGCATGAAGTGCTTGTTGCGTCCACAAGAGGCTTCGGGTGCCCTGGAATTGGAGTCACAAATGATTGTGAAGCACTGTGTAGGTGCTGGGAGCCAAACCCAGGTCCTCTGCAAAAGCGGTCTATGCTGCTAACCACTGAGCCATCTCTCCAGGCCCTTCAAGATGACTTACATAGAATCTAGCCAATGGTCACGTGACTAACTAAGCCAAGCACATGGGCCATCCCATCAATACGTTATAATGAACGATTCTGTGGTGTGGTGAGAGCTGAATTCAGTTCATTTTTCTTTTTCTAGGTCTCACGTGCTGGAACTGTTTCCCTTTTGCATTTTCACCCTCTACTGCTCGTAACTCTTTACCTAGCTTTCCTACAAAGGGGGTGCTTCCTGGATGCAGGGTATAAAGCAGGAAATGTTGGGGAGTTTAGGGGAGCCCAGTCCATTGTGGTCCAGGTAGCAGGCTGCTAAATCCGTTTTATGGAACTAAAGATTGTCCTGCTGGATGGTGAGTCACCTCCATCCAGCGTGGCGACAAAAATGGGGACCTGAAGTTACCCAGAAACAGCTTCTTCTGTTTAGAAGCCAGTCGGACGCTTGGTGTACACCTGTAACTGTGGCTCCCCGAAGCAGACCTGTGTGCGCCTGTGACTGCTGCCAACTTCCCTGCGAAACGCTCTGGAGCCACACGGACTGCCCATCACCAAAGACAAACTATGACACCTGACATCTACTTAGAGCTTGCTTATCCGTGTGGAGCTGAGGGGCCACTGAGCGCATGCATGGAAGTCCTGAGGAAATGCTGCACATTATTGACATAGGCAAGGCCGTGTCAGAGAACTGTGCCTCGGACCCATGGGGATGGCCAAGCCTCCCACCCAGGGTGGAGCTCAGAGTGATCTCTAAGCCTTACTCTGTCCTGAGTGTGAATGGTGACATGTGCAAGCATGAGTGGTTATGACTGATCAGCTCCCTCCTCCCAAATGTTTATATCTTGACATGGTTCACCTAAGGAACCTACAGAACCTCCCACTGAGGCCAGCTAACCCCTCCCTCTGTGCTGTATAAAATAAACCCATTTGTTACTGTGTGGGTGCTGCTCAGTCATCAGAGCATGTGCCACCCACCCTATCCCAGCGTCTAAGTCCACGTCTGCTCTTTCTTTTGTGCTCATCCTTTCTTCATTCCCTTCCTACCCCAGCCGGGTGTCCAGCACGACATCGTGCGGAACACAGCACCTAAGAAACGCCTGTAGTAAATATTTGTAGAAGGAACAAAGGCATAAAGGAGTCTGCCCAAATGAATGAACTCTATCTTCCCTATCTGTTTGTTAAGCTTCATCTTTGGAATCCTATATTCTTTTCCCAGGATTTGGCCCTTCCATTAAGGTTCAGCGTAGTTAGTATTCTATGGACCAAATCTAGAGTTCCATCTTCTGATGTTGATCCTTTATCTGGATACCTGGGTCCATCTCAGCAGTCCCTGACTTTTAAATTGATCAGTTTGAATCATTTGCTATCTATTTATGGCTCCTCAGCTGCTGGGCTCCCTTCAACGTTACTCAGGAACAAGGAAAGACTTTCCTGCTGGGCTTGTCTCTTTCCCCAACAGCTTTTGTGCCATTAATTCCTCCATAGCCACCAGCCCATTTCTAGTTCCTTCAAGACAGTACTTATCTCCATAATTCTATACTTTGCCATTGCCTTGTTGGGCCTGGGGAGGATCCTACTCTAACTAAGTCATTAAAGGCACTATACATAAAACATAAAACATTCAAGGGCACTGTCAGTTGGTGCTGGGCAAAGACTTTTAAACTTTGCTATGAATAAAGCCAGTGCTTGCCTTGGCTTGTGAATGCCATATGGTCAGGGCTTAGCTTCAGCTCATGAACCATCATCATCACTATCGTGTACGGGTGGATGTTCCCTAAACACCAATGGTGTGTATCCAGGAGAAGAGGCCTGACATTGGTAACCTTTGATAAAGCCAGAAACCCACTATTGCATGTTTTCTGTCTAGTAACAAACATTACATTTAACTCAGCATAAGCCTCTCAGATGTCCAAATGCTAGGTATGCTTTAGGTACTCGCATGAACAAAAATAACGAAAGCCAGGCATATCTGTTACTTAACAGACACATTATAACAGTGGCATAATATTATGATATAAGAGAAAATAAAATGGATGTCTTAAAAGAGAACAAGGTCACAGAGGGTTTAACGGATGATGAAGTCATATCTGTTTGGGGAAACGAGGGCAACTGAGATAAGTTTTGAAGGGCAAGGAAGATTTTGATGGCAGTTGTCTAAGCCTATCTGCAAGAGTTTGATTTTTGACATTAATTACATAATCTCCCACTGTAATGGGAAATTTATATTTTTACATCAATAAATAATATTAGGTAGTCTCTGCCTGTCTCTCTGTCTCTGTCTGCCTCTGCCTCTCTCTCTCCCTGTGTGTGCGTGTGTTTTCTGTGTCTGATTCTGTGTCTGTCTGTCTCTCTGTACAAGAAGCAAGGAGCTGAGGGCTCTGTGTTAACATGTGTTTTCATATTGTCAGACTACATATCTCTGACAAAAAGCAGACTTTTGTGCAGAGCATTCTAAAGCTCAACAACTCTGCTACAAAGCGAACACACAGGGCATTCTGGACACACATGGCACCTTACTGTATGTATGTATTATTGGCTCAAATGATTCACTCTTACTTAGCTGCAATGAAGGCTTTCATCTCCCAGCTCTACAGTAATGGTTTCCATATGACCAGTGGCTGCTATAAATAAGATCAAAAGCAAAAGAAAGGATTTAATAAAAGAAAATGACATTAAGAGTAGCATTAAATCAAGGGAAAAAATGCCAATATCCATTTTTTTTAAAAATAATTCTTCCCTTTTTCGGGACCAGGATGACAAAGCACTAAGCACCCTGTTCAGCATTTCCCGGAGGGTGATCTACAAAGAGCAGTTTGTAGAAAGTCTATCTGTGCATGTCTGACCATGGCAAAGGTTTGGGATGGAGAGGAGAGAAAGTGAAGAGTAGGAGCAAAATGGCCCCTTTTGAGTCATTATGGAAAAGTGGAGCAGCAACAAACATAAGGGCTAATTTGATGTGGGAAGTCTACAGTAGAACCCATCAACAGCAAAGGCCTTTCCATCTCTCTGCCCCCTTCTGTCCTAGTTAATGGGGACAAACTTTTTGGTAATCCTGAGGTTCTCAGAGAATCATAACATTGCTCAACTCTAGTACATGTGTTCTGAGAAAGGAAGTTTTTTTTGGCAAGGCAGATTTGATATATGGAGCCAACTTCCCAAACAGATTTTCTCCTAGTTCTTAAAAAAAAAAAAAAAAAAAAAAAAGTTTACAATGTTAATCTAAATTTCCGACTGAATAAACAGCTGCTAATAACTGTCTGCTCCCAGAGAAGAGGAAGCTGATTTCCCTCCGTCCTAGGAATAGTGGGTACCTGCCCTGCCCTGATCTCCAGTGGTTCCTGATGTTTCTTCTTTTGTTTTTCTTCAGTGTGTATTTTGCTAAGTGGTCTTCATTTCTCTCCTTTCCCTATATAGCCTTAAAACAAAAGAAAACACAACAAAACCAAAAAACCAAAGAGCAAACAAACAAACAAAAAGCAAACCCACCCCAGACCCAGGCTGTTGGGCTTTGACTTATTTACAGCAGTGGTTATTTCACTCACTTAAAACCTCTGAGGAGCTGTAGAACCTCAGAGCCTTGGAGCTGTCGTCCTGTGGAGGAAATGACCATGTTGGATTCCATCATACTGAGCTAATTATTCACTCAAGGGCTAGCTGTGTTCAGAGATACTCTGTCTCTAATGGTGGTACTGCTAATGCGATTACTTACTTACACCGGTTGGTGTCCTAAACAGGGGAGCAAACTTCAACACTTTTTCCTCTACGAGGAAGTCCCCGCAGCAGATTCCTGAGCCAGCCAGCCCACCCCTGGCAGTTTTCTCACTTGCCGGTGAGCACCTGCCTTACCAGTGACCTCAGCCCTGTATCTCAAGATTCAGACTTTTCTCAAAACAGCTTTTAAAACAAAACCCAGCTGTTTCCCATCTAGTGTACGGGGGAAAATTGGGCAGCGTACAGAAACATTACCCAGAGACTACCATTCTCCAATAACTTTCACACACTTGCAGCTCCACACCAGAGCTGTTCGTGTGCAGAAGCTGGAGAGAAGGCGCATGTGAAACAAAAATGTGCAAACTCAGTTCTGTGGCTTTTCACAATACATCCAATTAGCTGCTTTCAAGGGCGTGTGGCTATTGTACAACAATGCTTCCCCTTACTAATATCGGACAGATCTTTTGGCTAAACTCAGCTTTACAGTTCTTGGATGATTTATGGAGAGAGGGGAAGCTATAATTAAGCACAACTGTGAATGTCAACCAATTAGGCCTCACGGAAAATGTAGAGTCCCACCTTTCAGTTTTTAGCCCCAAAGCTGATGTTTTCCTAAACCCTCCTCTTGGTGTGAACCATTTTTTTTTTTTCTGTTTTTTGTTTTGTTTTGTTTTAAACACATGTTTTCTAAGCAGCTAGGATACTTTTGATTTGCAAAATTTACAGCCACAATAAAAGTTAAACTAACACAAGGGCCATGGAATTTGAAGAAATATAAAATGGCTAAGGCCTCATTTTGGCTTTTAAACACTGCCAAGCTACACCAGTATTTTCTGTTTTGGTATGAATGACATAACCGAATTACTTCATGAACTGCTACTTTAATTCCCAAGGGTGGAAAATTCCATGAGTTAATTTAATTTGGATGTAAAAAAATATACATGAAAACTTACTCTTCCTGTGGACTCTCATGTGCAATGCTCAAACCAATTGCTGGAGCTGCTGCCCCGTGAGGGAGGGGCTTGGAGCAGCCTGGGCTACCAGCTGTAAGGCCAGACCATCATCAGGCAATTTCCTTACTGCTATTTGAGCATATAAGCACTTTTTTTATTTTGTTTTGTTTTTTTCCTTTTAGTTCTTTTGAAACCATGTTTATGCTCTGGCTTCTCCAGCATACCTCTCTGCGACTGCTAAAATTCGTACAGACTCTTGCCTAAGTTTAATCTTGTCCTAGTCTCAGCATGTCTTGGGGTCACTCTGTAATTCTACTTTGTCCTCAAGTGAGGCACATACTTGTTGTATTGTGGGTGGGCCAGGATAGGGTCCCATGAAATCCTACCACTCTCTACCTCTAAGTCCCACTACTATGTCTAAGGCAAGCTGAGATACAAGGAGTGGGTGAAGAAGTGGGTTTTCACGTGTACACAATGCATGCTTTTCTTTCTAGAAGAATCTGCTCTGAGAACGTAGAGGCAATCCTTTTTTTTTAAAACAATTTGAGGATTGTTCACATGCCAAATTATGGGCGGTTTAATATTGTTCTCACATTTGACAGTTAATAACAACATAAAAGATGACTAAGGCCGCTGAAAACATTTGCTTGACTTTTCCTCCGTTATTTAAGAAAACAACCACCACCAAGAGCAGGATAAAGTTAGTCGTTTTGTTTTAAATACGTATTTCATTTTCACATAGGAAAATGGGGGAAGAGGGCAAGGTTTTAAAAATTTATTTGCTCACAGCCCATGGCTACAGGATGTTAAATATGTGCTTGGATTTGCTTGTTCCAGGAGCACAGACAGCAGGGGATTGGGGTTATGAGTCTAAGCAGAGAGACTGACAGTTTCCATGTCATCAGGCCTGAATTTGAATAAAGAAGCTGTGAGAGATCGAAGAGAACAGACCAATGAAACCCAGGGGGTGTGTGTATAGGGCTGGAGTTCTAGCCACTCACTGCTCTTGAGGTGAAATGGCCTCACGCACTGGCTATACAGCAAGTCTGACTCTTGCTGAACAGATGCAGAACACAACCGTGGTGTAAGCTGGAAAGGTTCTGAAGCAGCTCTTGAACAAATAATTTCTGGTTGAATTTCTTAAAGTTCCTTTTCTTTTCTTTTTATGTCAATAAAGTTTTCTTTCAAAGAATGACCAGAATATTGAAGAATATTGAATCTTTCGGTTGAGATTACTAAACTGCTCAGGGATATTTGATAATCCAGGAGATTAGAAGAGACAGGGAAAGGCAGGAGGCGGGCCACTATCCTGATTTTAAAGATAAGAACGATGCTTCCTGGGCGCCATAGCATGTGCTCTGCGGGACAGCAGTGGCCTCCGGAACCAACAACGAGCTCCTCTAGACAAACCCCATTTCCTCAGTCACAGGGATATGTCTGCACCCTTACAGCAACAGCAGCTCCATGAACAGAATGAGGGGACAAAGCTAGCTGTGACAGAAAAATCCAAGAACAGGGACCAGCGTGGGAGAATGAATGCTCCCTTGAGCCTTAGGGCTTTTCGGTCTATGACCTTCCCTGGCCAGCATTTTTATTAGTGGCTTTGATGTGGACTTTAAAGGACCCATCACAGCCTCCAACAGTAGAGCTAGCAGAGGATATAACTGAGCACATGCGGTACACCTATAGACGGGAGGCAGATGGAAGGGTGAAATACGACATTCAAACACTAAGTACACCAGGGCAGAGTCGGCACGGACGCTCGTTTATGGGTTCATTATGGGATCAGTATATGTCAGCACTGTAAACTAGTGGGGCTGTTGAGGGGGGTCCAGGGTTTCGGTTTTTAGGTTAATATTTACAGCTATAGATGCTGATTTTTAAGAACAAAAAAGAAAACCCTAAATAGACTCTACAAACAGTAAAAGTCTCTCCTGTGTGTATTGGGTTGGACATGGGAGCAATTCTAGTGGACAGAAAAATCATTGTATAGAGAGGCAGAACTGGGCTGGGCAGAGGTAAAATTTGCAACCCATTGATAAAACAGGCCTTATGGAGGGGAAAAAGGCTGGTCAACATTTTGACAAGTAATTTATAAAGGGGTTTAGGATCGAGATGATCTTTAACTCCCTATAGTAATGACTGCACACACATGAGGCGTAGAACTTTATGGAGTCACAATGTGCAGAGACTGAAGGTGCTGAAGCCTCTGCTCACCATTTGTCAGGCAAAAGTCCTAATGTCTGTGTTGGCCATGATGGACAGCCAGGAAATGCTATCCAGGCAGCGGAGTGAGAGTGGCCAATGCGTACACTCTGTGTTGCAGTTCAGTAGGACGGACAGAGATAAAGAGCTGCTCCCTCTAGACAGTCCAGGGACAACTGAAGAGTGTGGTCAAATTCATTACCTAAGCACGAGGAATAGAGTGGTTTAATACCATTCATAATTTTGAAAGCCTGGGGGTACGGTGTGAGAGGGGATGTGCGCTATACAGGATTTGTAGAAAGGATTCTAGGACCACCTATATCCTATAGCTCAGTGGTAGAATACTTGCCAAGCACATACAAGGTCTAACACACACTGTATTTTTTTTTTAAATGTTGGTGCCATTGCTGGCCTGTCCGTCTGTTTTTAATCCTGGCTCAACCACTAACTAGCGCAGCAAGGATGGTTAAATCACTTCCCCTTTCTAGGTCTCAGACTTCAGTAGCAAAACAATGGCAATAGGCTGACTTTTGAGCCACTTTCAGAATCTAAAGTTCAATAATCCAAGCTCAACTATGCAAGTGGAAGTACATTATTTATTCAGGAAGTCTTGTGTCCTCTAAGTTCCTACATGCTCCATGCCAGCTAAGGAAAGATTATTGCTCCCTTGACATGAGTTCATTGAATAAAAAAAAAAAAAAAAAAAATTAATCAAAAATAAACTTCACCAGAAAGAAGGAAACAGACCTAAGATTTCTTTGCACCAGTGGTTTCTACACTGTGTCCCTCAATCCAGCCTGCGGTGAGCAGTCCAGTGTGGAGGCCTGTGGGATGCCAGGTAGGATAGGCACAGGAGACGAGTCTCAGGAGGTGCCATCAGCCACAGCGCTTAGGAGACTGCTACTATTAGGTCCTGTGGTCTAACCTCGTCAGCCTTGTTAATGGGGAGGTTGGAACAGGATGATTTGAGAGTTGAAAGCCATCTTGAGCTATAGAGTAAACTCAAGGAAAACCTGAGTACAATAGGGAAACCCTACTTCAAATGTTGAAAAGAAAAGAAAGAAGAAAGGAGGGGGCGCTGAAGGCAGGGCTGCAGCTCAGGGGCAGTGCACCTGCCTGGCATGGGCAAAGTGCTGGGCTTCATACACAGCAGCACACGGGGGGCATTTCTCCTACATCAGCTGATCACCAGATCACAAGTCTGTCTCTTCTAGGTAAGAGTCCCTGCTTTCTTATAGGGCCTTGTAGACTGAAAAGCAATCTGTTTAAAGACAGTCGGGTTTTTTTTCCAACTAGTTTGTGAGCCCCCTCGAGACTACAGACCATAACTGACACCAGTTACCACAGCTAAATGTTCTTGAAATGAGCAAGCAGAATTTACTTAAAAAGGAACTGAAACCGCAGCAACTACACCCTGGGAATAGATACAGCATTGCTGAATCTATCTACAGGTAACCAGGGGCACACTGAAGGACGGAATCTTGATAATGGGTGAAGAGAGAGAGACATGGACAGGGCAGATGAACCCAGGACATATGCAAACAAAGTACCTACTGGGGCCAGTTCTGGTAATGTGCACACGCTGGTCTGGCTGGAGAGCCTTTGCATAATGAAGTGGCTAAATATACTGGCTAAATATAAGGTGAATAATCAAGGCTCTTGACTGATGAGCTACAGAGTTGATCCTATTCTTACAGACAGTGGAAGTTCCTTCAAAGTTCTTGAGAAAAGCACAGCTGAATAATGCTATCTAGAAAGCCCCATACATCTGCCACTCACTTCAGTGGTGTAATTCCATGCTGTAGTGGAGCTAAAACGTCCCTTCCACTGTGTTGAAAATTAGTAAATTACCAAAGACCGAGGAAGACATTTTATGAATCAAAAGCTGTAATGTGATCTGATGGCCTCTTCTGGCATGTAGGTGTGCATGCAAATAGAGCACCCTTTTACATAAAATAAATAAATAAATCTTAAAAAAAAAGAAAGCTAAGTACAATATGTGAGCAATTAAATGAGATAACACAATGGTTGAGGCACAACCAGTCTTCCCCACCACAGAGTCAAGCCGCTAGGGAGAGAGAGGCTTACATCATCTTCCAAGTTATCAAGACATTTTGTTTTGATTTTTAGGAGGCAAGGAAGGAAGGAAGAGGAGTGCGGAGGTCAAGACCATTTGAAGCTGTCTGTTCTTTAATCAGAAGGAATCATGAGGCAGGGTAAGAAAGGAGATTTGCTCAAAAAAAAAAAAAAAACCAGCCTTGGGATGAGTCTCAAGTTTCTGCACCTCACTTCCACTCGAGAACAACAAAGGAAGGTGTGTAGCTGGGAGCCAGCCTCTTTCCAGCCCATTCTGCCCTGTTTCCTGTACATACCTCCCACTGCTACTTTATTTCCTGCAGCTGGCCAAGGTTTGAAAGCCTGTTTCATGTATTAAAATACAAATGTGGAAAACATTACCAGTATCCTCCTTGAATATTTTGTTGTTGTTGTTGGGGAGGAAAGGGGGATTTTTCTTTTCTTTTGCTTTGCTTCCTCTCAAGCGTTTTTATTGTGGAATGTGTCAAATGGTCAAAGACTAACTTCAGACTGACTAAATTCAACAACTATTTCCTTTGTTCTTAGGTTTTTGTTTTAAAATTCACATGGGTTTGCACTGAGAAAAGATATGCCAATCCAATCTTTTTCACACACATGAGGAATTTAGGTGTTTAGGGACATGCTGCATGGTTTCTAGGAGGTGAGGAGGGTGACAAGCCTTCCATTGGACTCAAAGAGCATGCACTGTCGACATACACATCTCTGGAGATAGGCCATGGTCTGCAGGCTCCAAAGTGCCTGGTAGGAGTAAGGGGGAACTTTCCTTTTAAATCAGTAAGCCAGGAACTTTATTTCTTCTATATACTGTCCCAGCAACCACACCCAGGAGGTATCTGTGTAATACTGGCCAATTATTTGCCTTTTGAAGTTTGTTCTATTCTATTCTCTCTTTTCTTTCCATTGGGGGTCAGTTCAACTTCCCCTCTCCAAAAATAATTCTAGTGTTTTTTGACTTTCCTCCCCCTCCTGTCCCATCTCCGAATCAGACTCAAAGAAGAGGCAACTCAAAGGTCAAATAATTCCAAATAGCATTTATGTACAGTTTACTATATTAAAGAACCACTTAGCCTCCATCTGGTATTTAAGAACAAACTACATATTTATGGAAAAGACAGTTTCTACATCAATGTCTTGGGTGCATGCCGCATCCGGCTAACATATGCAAAGTGAATGCAGTTACAGAAATTAGACTATTTTTCTCTTGATTGAGAGCAGATATACATAACTGGTTATAAGGCACAGATCTGGATTTTAATAAAGCCAGATTTCTTAATTAAAAGCAGTGTTGTTTAAACACTGTAGTTGAAAAAAAAAAAAGAGCTGTACAAATGAAAATCTCATATTAAATGCATCCCAAGTGTTTAACACATTACCCAAGGCTAGGCTAAATTAAAATCTAGACTTTTCTTTGTAAACTCTTTAGCAATCGCCAATGAACACACAAACAATTTTTACTCAATGATAGATTTTTAGGGTAGGGAAGATACTCAAAAATATCTTCCCACATTTTAGAAGTGAGTTCATTGCTTCTATTTATAAACCTACATTTTTGGTTTCTAATCGGTTGCAGGTTTCAGTACTACACTGTGCAGGATGGCACTCTTCACCTTAGTCTTTCAATTAAGAGAAATTGAAGAAAGACAAAAAAAAAAAAAAAGAAAAAGAAAAAAAAAAGAATACCGTTGAACAAGAACTCAAAGAGCTGCGCAAAGACTCACAGTTATTTTACATTTCCTTCTGGAAGCATCTCCAAGTTAGAGAAGCTGCAGTGAGAAGGGAAAAATAGACTCGACCCATGCAACCTGTAAGCCCTCAAAGGGTCAAGCAGGGTGTTAAGATGTTTACAAACCGTCAGGCACATGCAAGGAGCAGAATTATGCCCAAATCAACAATAAAGTGAAATCTACACCATTTATCAGGTAATTGTTATCACTTAATATTTTCCTTATAAACATTCTCTGACCCCCACCAAAAGACGAATACACAAGTGATTTCTACTCCCAGAACCTGAGACTAAGAGGCATCCTTTTGTTTTCTTAAGGAGAAACCAAACTGAACCATCCTCATATTTGGACAATCATGGATGTAACATGAACTTGAGTTTGTGTGCTTTGATCAAAGTTATAAAGATGAAGAACTCAGAAGAGGAGCAGTAATCCAGAAACTTACTAATACTTATGTGGAATAAAATCAAAACAAAACACATGTCCATTCAAAATCTTGTGCATGACTACTCATAAGAATATTTTTTGTCTGTTTGTTTGCAACTGTCAAAGAGTGAAAGAAAGCAGGTGTAGGATCTGTCACCCAGTAAGTGGGAACTGTAATGTGCTATGTATAAAGGCAACAAAAGCAAATAAAACTTTAGTTAGATGGTAAAACATAAACCTTAAAAAAGATAAAGGAAAAGAAGCTAACCCGAAAGGCCAATAGTTTAATTCCATATCAATGAAATGTCCAGAATCTATAGTGAGAGGAAGTAGGTTAGTGATTGACAGGAGTTGAGGGAATGTGACGAAGGTAGGGAAATGACTGATGGTTGTGTGGCTTTTTTTTTTTTTTTTACAAGAGGCAAAAATGCCCAGAATTAGAACCTTGTAATGGTTGTACAATACTATGAACACCCTAAAACATATTATCAATATGTGAATTATTTACATAGTGAATTCTATCTTTATAAAGCCAGTTTTTTTTTTTTTAAAAATAGTAGCAGTAGTATTTACCCTTGCAATTCTATTTCCATTTAAGTAGGATCATCACTTACCATGAGTGAATGTCTGTTGGCTGAAAGAAGGCCAGTTCCATACCCTGAGCCCAGACCACCCATTGCTCCATTGTGAGAGGGTCCGATGATTCCATGCATGTCCCCGTGGCCACCAGGCACGGCTGTGGATGGGCCCACTGCGTGATTCCGGAGAACATGAATTGCATCGTCCAGCCTTTCTAAACGGTCTTCAATTCTGCTTTGCTGTTGGTTTATCAATGAAGCGAAAGCTGATTTAGTTTGAAATGCACGCACAGATTCCACAAGCAGCATGCGGAACTGCTACAGACCACACTTTGGGTTGGGGGATATATGTTTCCAATAAAGTTTATTTCCTTAGAACAATAATAAAAATAAATAATGTCCTTCCTAGAAAACTGGTGGAAAATGTTAATGTTAAAGTTACAGTGTTATTTTTCAGGAACAAAGTAAATTCAATAGTTCTTTGAGGACGTTATTATGTGCACATGCTACACTGAACTACATTAGCTTGAAAGAGTTTACATCTATACTAGAGAAGGAAACATGTACTGAATTTGTGGAACTTTGGCAAGCACTGCCTGAAGAGTAAAACATTAGTAGCAGAAAGATGATCTGTTTTTGCCCTTTGAATTAAATTTTCTTCAAGTCAGAGGTAAAGGTTTAGACAACTTTACCCACTTACCCTCTCCCCTACTCTTCAATCTGTTAGCAAATCAACTTGCATGTGTGTATGTAAGGGAGATGCTCAGAAATTATTACATCAAAAATGTCTTAAAAATTCTGTCATCCAAAGTGGCATGAAATCGCAAAACTAAAGAATAACAAAGATTTAGCTTGATCATCTACCCAGGATCTACAGTTGATTTCAAAGTCCATATGACAGCAGCGAACTCATTACCTTGTGCAATTAAAAGCCAATCTTTTTTTTTTTTTTTTTTTTTTCATTTTCTACCTTAGATCTTAGTTTTCTTCAACTAGATAAGGCCTACACCATGGCTAACAGTAAGAACAAGAACACAGTTATGTTTTCATTTTTCACTGATTGATAAACATCAAGTGTTACTTGCCAGTGTACACATTAAAACACACCATCTCATCAATGAACATTTGACATATATTCACAGACAGGACAGGGATGCTCCTTCCACAGAGACATGAAAATATAGCTCAAAAATTAAGTGAATTAATTACTCTGTGTTGTATTGTCAAGTAGTAGTAGTCAGGATTGGAACCTAGCTGTTTGCTCACCCTTCCCTTCCCTTCCCTTCCCTTCCCTTCCCTTCCCTTCCCTTCC